>NC_079218.1:48040459-48340459 GCF_029633865.1 Lampris incognitus
CACGCGTGTTTTGGTTTGTCACGTCATTGTTCTGTTATGACCGGCAGTGTTCGGGTGCTTCGCGGATGACGCCAAAGAAGCCATAATGTCAACTTCGCTCGCTGTACTCACAGGCACAAAAATAAACCGACTACTACTTCGCCCCATAAGACCGGTTTCGCATGTGGGAGGTGAAGTTTGCCTTTTGAGCTGCGCAGTATCTCCAAGTTCTCCATGTGCTGTGAATTCTGTGGCCTGAAGCGGAGATTTACAGCTCAGGCTGAAGTTTGATCTTCCTTCCTTTCTGTACTTCCAGCCTCATCACTCAGCTCTGTGCACATGGGGGCTTCTGTGAGCAGATTTATGCACACCTCTGGGTAGGCTATACCCTCCCTAGGTAGGCTATACCCTCTATAGGTATGATATACCCTCCATAGGTAGGCTATACCCTCCATAGGTATGATATACCCTCCACAGGTAGGCTATACCCTCCATAGGTAGGCTATACCCTCCCTAGGTAGGCTATACCCTCCATAGGTATGATATACCCTCCATAGGTAGGCTATACCCTCTATAGGTATGATATACCCTCCATAGGTAGGCTATACCCTCCATAGGTAGGCTATACCCTCCATAGGTATGATATACCCTCCATAGGTAGGCTATACCCTCCATAGGTAGGCTATACCCTCTATAGGTATGATATACCCTCCATAGGTAGGCTATACCCTCCATAGGTATGATATACCCTCCACAGGTAGGCTATACCCTCCGTAGGTAGGCTATACCCTCCGTAGGTAGGCTATACCCTCTATAGGTAGGCTATACCCTCCATAGGTAGGCTATACCCTCTATAGGTAGGCTATACCCTCCATAGGTAGGCTATACCCTCTATAGGTAGGCTATACCCTCCATAGGTAGGCTATACCCTCTATAGGTATGCTTTAACCTCCATAGGTAGGCTATACCCTCTATACGTATGCTATACCCTCCATAGGTAGGCTATACCCTCTATTTGTGTGTGTGTGTGTGTGTTTGTGTGAAAATCTCTCAATTTTCAGTTCTAATGTAGGGCATGCACACATGTACAAGAAGCAGCCAGCAGCGTCATAGTGGGGGGGCGTGGGGGGGGCCTCGGGAATCCTGGAATTAAACGTTCGTTTTGGTTTGCAAATTATGATTTCTAACTAATTAGAGTCATAACTTCAGTTAAAACTGGCTCAACACATCGGTTGAGGGACTTAAAGAAACCAGTGGAGGCTCTCTGAGGCCCCTCTCACCCCTTACAAAAGGTGCAAAATGGTCTAGTCCGCCCCTCACGAGCATCTTTTTTTTTCCTTATTCTTTTTTTTAAATGTATTTCTAGTTTTCCCCCTTATCCCACCCGATTAACCCAATGGCATATGGCCGGAACTCTTGTCGAATAACCCCCCTGGCCCACGTTTCCACAGGAAGGAGATAGTCGTAACACCAGCTTCCTTCAAACTCGTGTCGGCTGCTCTCGCTATTTTCCACACTGAAGCCTCGCATGGCTTGCATCACCTTCAGGCCGCGAAGGAGGCGTAGGGAGAATGCTTTCAGTTGCTTGGCTGCAGGCGCCCGGATGGGCCAAGGGGGGGAGGGGGTCGCTGGAGAACGACGAGTCCCCGAACACTACACTGATCTACACCCACTATCTCTCGGGTAAGGGTGGCCTAATGAAGGCCTTACCCCGTGGACGCTCTGGCCGTGACCGGTTACGGCGAGTCTGGGATACGAACCTCCCAGCCACGTGACGAGCGGATTGCAAGAACGGCGGTTTATTCCGCTCGGCCACCAGAGCGGCCTCACGAGCATCTCTTAATGCAGCTCATCCAGTCCTGTCGTGAGTGACTGCTGATACAAGCACGAGCACAGAGTCATGGCTTTTTACTGTGGCATTTACTGTGGAATAAACATCATGGGTGTCAGCATCAGTACCCTACGATGCATCAGAGTTTGAAGTGATACTATACATTTTATTTCAATCACTGCAATATAGTTAAGTTAGGTTAAGGTTAGGTTAAGTAATAATATACTGTATGCTAGAACTCAAAAAAGTGAAGAGGAAAGGGGCCCAAAGAGACTGCTTATGTATAGGGCTCAGAAATTTGTGCTACAACCCTGGAGGTAGCCAAGGCAATTTTATAACAATAATCTTTTTTCGACTACAAAGCTCATTGTCACTTTATCATTACTTTGTCATCTTCAAGGCCTGCTGGGACAACATCGCAAGAAATAGTAGAAAAAGGCAAGTCTGGTCACAGCTCAGTGATCAGTAATCTCTTTGAGCAAGTGATGGCTTTTCCAACAGAACAGCAAGGACAGTGGGCATCAGACAGGTCTCAAAAATATTATTTGATCTATATCTCCCTCAAGGCGTAAACATGCCTGGTTATCATCATTCCATGATCAAAACAACAACCTCAGTAAATGTACTGTAGTGCATTTGTAATGTGGGGTGTAATGAACCTTGCTCCCACCCAAGCTACACTGCAGACACTTTTGCTCTTGCCCTCTGCTTTGCTCTTTGATTTTCCAAGTTTTCCTACTTTTTTTGTTACTTTTTGTTACTTTTTGCTACTTCTCCACGAGCAGCGCTCACCTCTAACAATTACTTGTAAAATTGACCATGGTTTTTCCAAGGAGTTTTCAGATTTTATCTCTTTGAAGAGAAGAGACTGTCTGTCCACGGCTCTGAGGTTGAAACACAATGAGTACTGCTACCCTTGCCCCCCCCCCCGTTTTCTCCCCACTTGTACTTGGCCAATTACCCCACTCTACCGAGCCATCCCAGTCACTGCTCCACCCCCTCTGCCGATCCGGGGAGGGCTGCAGACTACCACATACACATGTCCCTGTGTTCACCTGAAATCAATTCAAATAGCATGACACAATTTGATCCCATCAACCATAACAACTTGGGAGGATGTTATACAACATCTGAAATCCTCCTCCTGCTTCTTTGATATTCTGCCAACAGCCTTTTTCAAAAATGTTTCTTATTGCATGTCATCAGAGCTTCTACAAATTGTCAACACGTCTATTCTCTCAGGTTTCTTACCACAGGCCCTGGGAACAGCAGTCATCAAGCCACTCTTAAAAAAGAATAATCTAGATTATATAATTCTTAAAAAAGAATAATCTAGATTATATAATTCTTAAAAAAGAATAATCTAGATTCTATAATTCTTCACCAATGAACAATCATAGGCACATATCAAACCTCCCATTTCTAAGTAAAATTATTGAAAAAGCCATTTTCTAGCAGCTGAACAACTTCTTGGCACTAAACAACTGTTTTTATGTCTTCCAGTCAGGATTTTGACCACACCACAGCACTTAGACTGCTCTTGTAAAGGTCTTTAATGACATCTGCTTAAACACAGACAGTGGCAGAATCTCAGTCCTGGTATTAGTGGAACTCAGTGTTGCATTTGACACAGCCGAGAACAACATATTACTAGACTGATTGGAAAACTGGGTGGAACTTTCTGGCACAGCACTAAACTGGTTTGAATCCTACTTAAAGGGCAGGGGCTACTTTGTGTCTATAGGTACTTCCAAATCTGAGCAGACAGAAATGACCTGTGGAGTTCCCAAGGCTCCATTCTGGGGTTGCTTCTGTTTAACATCTATATGCTCCCACTAGTTCAGATTATGGAAAACAACAAAATATGTTACTATAATTATGCAGAAAACACGTGGATTTATATAACCATCAATCTTCAATCTGGATAACTTCCACTATAATCCCTACTCTGAAATCAAAAAAATCCAGAGAACTAAATGAGTTCAGACCGGCTGCAATTACATTACTTGCAATGAAAAACTTTTGAGAAATTTTTAAAATATGAGGTTGTCTCCCGAGTTGATGGCAAAGCAGACCCCTTGCAGTTTGCTTATCAACCTGGCAAGGGTGTGGAGGATGCAAAATTCTTTATCATTAACAAAATATATAAGCACCTGGAGAAACCCAGTTCTCATGTGAGCCTTTTATTTGCTGACTTCTCTTCGGCTTTTAACAAGATGCAACCTCACATTTTGATCGAGCGGCTTGCTTCTCATTTCAATTTACCTGATCAGCTTTTAATGTTGCCTTTAAACTTTTTAACAGGCAGAAACCAGCAGGTTTTAGTTAATGGAGTTATGTCCAATGTCCTGGTCTCAAACAGGTGCTCACCACAGGGTTGCGTTCTTTCCCCCCTGCTTTTTTTATTTTGTATACAGACAGCTGCAGGTGTTCTAAAGAGGGTATCTACATGGTGAAATTCCCTGATAATACCACACTTTTGTCTCTTCTTCAGGGCTCAGAGCCAGATCATGGTTTGTTGATTGGTGCGATGATAACTTCTTTGACCTTATTGTGTCAACAATTAAGGAACTTATCGTTGATTTTAAGAAGAACAGTGATAACCTCAAAGCTAGCACTGTACATGGTGAGGATGTTCTAATGTTGACACCTATAAGTACTTGGGAACCGTGTTCAACTCCCAACTCAAGTTCGATGTGAACACAGATTTAATTGTCAAGCGTGGACAACAAAGAATTCACTTAGTGCGGAAGCTTAACTCCTTTAATGTCTGTAACACCATCTCATGTGTTTTTTACCAGTCATTTATTGAAAGTCTATTAACTTTTCCCTTTATCTGTTGGTTTAACGGGTTGATTATGAAGGACAGAAATAGCCTAAACAGTATCGTTAAATTCTGCTCCAAAATAATCGGAGCCCAGCAGAGACTTGTGCTCCCTCTGGGAGAAACGTGTGGCCCAGAAAGCAAAAGGAATTATTAGCCAGTCTGACCATATCATGTGCAGTGAATTCCCTGTAATGCCCTCAGGACGGCGCTATAAAGTGCTCCCTGGGAAAACGAATCGCTATTCTAGGTCCTTCATTCTTTCTGCGATCAGGCTGTTAAATGCTGAGAGGAGTCGTTTTAAATAAATGCTTTATATTGTTTTAAACCACAATAGTTGGTTTATACCTTGTTTGTTTTTCGCATGGCTGGTTGGCCTGTACGTTCGACTGTAGTGATGGAATGTAATGTGCAGGGCATCTTAGATTGCTTCATTTATTTATTCTATTCAATTAATTTATGTGACTTTTTACCCTTCGCCTGGTCCTCATGTGAGTCTGCATGCAAGGCCACACGATAGTGACAGTGTACATCTCTTGCCCATGTCCAGATCTGTCTATTGTCTCTGACATACTGATGATTGCCACTTGTCTGAGAGTTTGCGTATGGTCTGCGTAGATTCTAAAAATGAATTGCCCTTCTGGTATAAATAAAATTGTCTCAATCTGAATCTGAATCATATCACCAGGGGACTATAAACACATACAAGCACTGTGTAAGTGCATTGAACAAATCAATTATTGGATGTATCGGGAATTTTCTTCAACTAAACAAAGATAAAACTTGAAGTAACTGTCTTTGGAGCCAAGGAAGAACGATTAAAAGCTATAACAGAAACCAAGCCAGAAATCTTGGTGTAATCATGGACTCAGACCTGAATTTATACAGCCACATTAAGATAATTGCAAAGTCTGCCTACTATCATGTGAAGAATATATCAGTTATGTCTCAGCAGGATTTGGAAAAACTTATCTATGCATTTATTTTCAGTCCGCTTGACTACTGTAACGGCATCTTTACAGGTCTCCAAAAAAAAACAATCAAACACCTGCAGCCGACTCAGAATGCTGCTGCTCGAGTCCTTAATAAGACCAAAAAAGTGGATCACTTCACTCCAGTTCTGAGGTCCTTACACCGGCTTCCTGTCCATCAAAGAACTGATTTTAAAACTCTGCTCTTTGGTTATAAAGCACTCAATGGTTTAGGGCCAAAACACATTTCTGATCTTCTGCCACACGATGAACCATCCAGACCTCTCAGATGGTCTGGGACTGGTCTGCTTTCTGTCCCCAGAGTCAAAACTAAACACGGAGAGGCCGCTTTCAGGTTTTATGCATCACGTATCTGGAACAATCTCCCAGAAAACTGCAGGTCTGCTGCAACCCTGTCCTTTTTAATCAAGGCTGCAGATTTTCCTGTTTACCACTGCCTTTTATTAAATAAAACTTGGAAGCTTTTGATTACCATCTTACACTCCACTTTAACTTTTACTCTATATTTCTATTTTTAAATGTCTTTTTTATTGCCTTACATTTTCTCTTAATGCCTTTTATGTTCTACGTAAAGCACTTTGCCTTGCTACTGAAATGTGCAACACAAATAAATTTGCCTTGCCTTGCTTTACAGTCAGTAAGTTTTTAAATGAAGGCTGATCCTGTATTGTTTTTGCACTGTTATTTGCATTGTTGTTCTCCTCCTTCTCCCGTGCACTTGCAAATTCCACTGACGTAAGTCGTGATGGAAAGCCCGAATAGGGCAAAACAGTAGATAATGATGGTCACTAACAACAAAACAAACACGAGTCCAATCAAAAACTGGCGCTCCTTTGAAGAAATGTGGTTCTACGGGGGGGGGGGGGGTTATGCCTCCCACATCATGCCCAAATGATGGCAAAATATGCGGCGAGAAGTACCCCGCATCTCACAAGTCTACCATTTTCAGTTTTCTGATCGAAGATTTTCTCCGTATCATTTATTTTAAAAAAGCATTTACCCCTAAGGTTTTGTCAATATTTGAACCGCTGAACCCAAGATTGGTACACACTTAAGGACACGTAGACACAGAAACTGAAACAGGAAAAGACCAAGGAGCGTCATTAATTTGCCCTTGCAAAAACACAATGCCTGCAGTTCATTTACATCTTTCTTTTTTCTTCTTTTTGGGTTTCCCTGGAGATCATCTGACATATTTCCTAAAGGGGAATAATCATATTAATGCTATTCCACTGATTCAGATGAAAAACCCGGAAACATTTGGAACTAAACTTGGAAAAACCTAAAATTAATGTTTGAACGCTGAAATTTTGTGAATACCATGTACGTGGAAAAGTTGTATTAATTGAATATTGTAATATTGTAAAATGTATCCATTCTGCAGTTTGGTTAGATAATTACAGCTTACAATGTCCACATGGCATTTCACAGGACTGGAAAGTAACAAAATGCTCTTTTTGAGATGCCTGAAACTTTGTGGACTATAAATATAACGTGGAACCAAACTACAACGCCTGAGGCTTTGTCTCTGTCTTCCTGTCTAGGTAATGTGTTTGTGGTGAGTTTGGCATTTGCTGACCTCGTGGTGGCATTCTACCCCTACCCTCTGGTTCTTTATGCCCTCTTCCATGATGGATGGTCACTGGGAGACACCCAATGCATGGTGAGACCCCCACCAACCATCTTTTAATGAACTGGACAGTGTGTATTGATACTAAATACACTCCAACGAGCAACTCCCTTCTCTTTCTGCACAGGTTAGTGGGTTCCTTATGGGGCTGAGTGTCATTGGCTCCATCTTCAACATCACGGGGATAGCGGTGAACAGGTACTGCTACATCTGCCATTCTTTCTCCTACAGTCGGCTGTACAGCTACCGCAACACGCTGCTGTTTGTTGCTCTCATCTGGCTGCTCACAATAGTGGCCATCGTCCCAAACTTTTTCGTGGGTTCCCTGCGCTACGACCCCCGGGTCTACTCCTGCACCTTTGCCCAGACCGTCAGCACGTCCTACACCGTGGCGGTGGTGGTGGTTCACTTCCTAGTTCCCATTGCTGTGGTGACCTTCTGTTATCTACGAATCTGGGTGCTTGTGATTCAGGTGGGTCTCCTCTATTTCTGCCTACAGACATTTTCAAGCTTTGGGGGGGGGGGGTTACGATGCAAATGACTGAAAATACATAAGCAGTTAAACAAAGGAACTAGAAATTGAATAGAAATTTTAAAAAAAATTAAGTTGCATGATATAAAAAAAAACATGGCTCTGGAGTGAGCTAGCAAACAATGCTGGTTATTTTGGGTTGAAACCACTGGTTATGGGCCGGCACGGTGGCACAGTGGTTAGCGCAGTCGCCTCACAGCAAGAAGGTTCTGGGTTCGAGCCCCGGGGTAGTCCAACTTTGGGGGTCGTCCCAGGTCGTCCTGTGTGTGGAGTTTGCTTGTTCTCCCCGTGTCTGTGTGGGTTTCCTCCGGGTGCTCCGGTTTCCTCCCACAGTCCTAAAACATGTAGGTCAGGTGAATCAGCCGTACTAAATTGGCCCTAGGTATGAATGTGTGTCGGCCCTGTGATGGACTGGTGGCTTGTCCAGGGTGTCTCCTCGCCTGCCGCCCAATGAGTGCTGGGATAGTCTCCAGCATCCCCGCGAGCCTAAGCGGTTCGGCTAACGGATGGACTACTGGTGATGTTCTATAATCTACTTCAGTGTGTGTGCGCACAGAAAGTGTGTGTTTGAATATGTGTATCTTTGGGTAATGTGCATCTTCTGGCATTGTGTGTCCCCATGCTGTGCAGGTGCGACGTAAAGTGAAGACCGATGAGAGCCCTCGTCTCAGACCCAGTGACTTGCGAAATTTCATCACCATGTTTGTTGTCTTCGTGCTGTTTGCCATCTGCTGGGCACCGCTAAACCTGATTGGCTTAGCGGTGGCAATAGACCCGCCCCACGTGGCTCCCCGCATCCCCGAGTGGCTGTTTGTGGTGAGCTACTTCATGGCCTACTTCAACAGCTGTCTGAATGCCATCATCTACGGTTTGCTCAATAGGAATTTCAGGAACGAGTACAAACGCATTGTGACCTCCGTCTGGGTGACTCGGCTTTTTGTGACAGAGACATCACGAGCCGCCACAGATGGCAGGAGCATAAGGAGCAAGCCCTCACCAGCACCGCCGCTCAATAACAACGAGTCCATCAGAGATCGCGTCAACAGAGACTGAAATGTCAGCGTGGAATGCTGCATGTCTGAGTTTGCCATCGGCGAATTCCTTTTGACTTGCTTTTCTTTCACTCACATCAAATCCAGATGGTCCTGTGGTGTGGCGGTAGTCAGAGAACCGTGTTAAGTGGAAATAAACAGCTTAGTTATCTGACAAGCACACACAAACATCGGTGGAGTGTGTGTGGTTGTGTTTGCGTTCCCTACAACGTCTTGAAGTGGAAACTGGTTGGATGTTGCCAACACCAGAGGGAAAAAATACATTTCAGTTTCCCTCCTTTTAATTAGTTGACGGGGCGTCTGGGTAACTACCAACACGGGGATCTCCGGTTCGAATCCCCGTGTTACCTCCGGCTTGGTCGGGCGTCCCTATGGCCGTGTCTGCGCCTGTCCGGGGGGGGGCCGGAGGGCCTAGCGTGATCCTCCCACGCGCCTACGTCCCCCTGG
Source organism: Lampris incognitus (assembly GCF_029633865.1). Classification (NCBI taxonomy): domain Eukaryota; kingdom Metazoa; phylum Chordata; class Actinopteri; order Lampriformes; family Lampridae; genus Lampris; species Lampris incognitus. Next base: position 48,049,747 of record NC_079218.1, read on the forward strand.
GGAAACTCCTCACTGTCAGGTGAAAAGAAGCGGCTGGCGACTCCACATGTATCGGAGGAGGCATGTGGTAGTCTGCAGCCCTGCCCGGATCGGCAGAGGGGGCGGAGTTCAGAAGAGTGGGGTAATTGGCCACATTTGAGGAGAAAAATAATTGTTTTAGGGAGATTGAGTATGCTGCTGATACACTAAATTAACTTCATGTCATGCTAAATGGTTTAAGATAAACATTTTGTATAAGTCCAAGTTGTCTCCAAGACTCAGTCTCTGAGCGCTACCAATGGCGGAATTTTCTAGATGGTACGAGCCATCTAGAATGTCCCATCTGTGGCGATAGAGACAGAGACTCCTTTTTTCATCTTGTTCATAAGACTATTCACAGGCCATAGACAAACTGAGCACTACATAAGAACAGGGAATGTCCTTTACGATCTGCTCCTGCAGGTCCTTCACACATGCGTGAGGGGATCAGGTCCTGCAGGAGCTCTCAGAAGGACCAGTACATCTTTGATTGTGTCATTCTAAAAGCCTCAACTGGTATCTTTCATAGTACCTGAATGCTGGATTGGTACCTATCGGGGGAGCAAGAAGAGGAGCAGGTAAAGAATAATGTGAGACCAAACTTGGACCTGTCAGCTGTCTCTTCTAGAACAGATGGTATAAAACGACTCCTGGGGCAGGTGGTGCTGCTGTACCCATTGTACTAGTGTGTGTCAGTTATACTTCCACACCACATACGTTTGACCAGTTCCATGTCAGCTATGGATAATCCCTGTGTAGCTGTCAGTTAATCAACTATCTAACCATTCTTGGTGTTGTCTGTAGACATGTCACGCCAAAAATCAAACAAAAGTCAGCGATATGGAAGGGCTGCAAGGTCAGCGGCGGTTCGCCAGACTGAATTCGGAAACAATAATGGCTTGGCTCTTCATCCCTCAAAGGTTTCTGGTAATTTTATTCAGCCATAAATTTGCCTTCGTTAACAGATATAACATGTTATTATCTACGATCCAACATGTCGCTAGTGATGACGCCGGGCCACCTAATTCTGGGGTAAAACAAAACCAAAACAATACTCAGTCTGTGTTAGTCTCATTCCAAGTTAAGTTGCAACCACAAATTACGGATATCTTTATACGTAGCAGTACTTGTGCATTGTCATTGTCGACTGTCCCATTTGTGATAAGATTTTGCAGGCCGACCAAATTCATGAACTATCCAGGTCAGCAGACACGTGTAGATGTGTCCACCTACTGCAAGATTCAAGGCTGGAATTAGAAATCTGTTTTTTTTTTTGTTGCTTGGCTTATAAATCATAGTTCAGGGAGGGTGTACTAATGATTGGCTGGCTCATCCAGGTAGTGTGGCGGTCTCTTCCGTTGCCTACCAACATGACGATCGCCGGTTCGAACCCCCGTTTTACCTCCGGCTTGGTCGGGCGTCCCTCCAGACACAATTGGCCGTGTCTGTGGGTGGGAAGCCGGATGTGGGTATGTGTCCTGGTCGCTGCACTAGCGCCCCCTTTGGTCGGACGGGGTGCCTGTTCAGTGGGGAGGGGGAACTGGGGGGGGGGTAGCGTGAGCTTCCCACGTGCTACATCCCCCTGGTGAAACTCCTCACTGTCAGGTGAAACGAAGCGGATGGCGAATCCACACGTGTATGGGAGGAGGCATGTGGTAGTCCGCGGCCCTCCCCGGATCGGCAGATGGGGGTGGAGCAGAGACCGGGACGGCTCGGAAGAGCGGGGTAATTGACAAAAATAAATTGGGGTGAAAGGGGGTTAAAAAATATATTGATTGGCTGGACAGAGCTACCCTCTCAACTCGCTTGCCTACCTCTGGACCACCAAGAAGACTGAATATATCTGCAGGGACAACCATCGACTCTTGACTTCATGGATGGATCATGAGACAATGGGCCCCTGGGCTCAGACTTCTGAAAGACCCCCCCCCCCAGCACAGGTACCTTCAATTAAAGCAAACAGCAACGTGACAAACACACCCTCCTCACGAACTCAACTCAAATATTGCACGCAAATTTCCCCTCGTATATGAGACAACTTGAAGCTTTAATATTAATAAAGACATGGCTTTGAAAAAAAGTATGACAGCAAACCACCGATGGCATGGACAACAGAGCTCTTCAACTCTGTGGTAAGAAATCAAAGGTGAATATATGCAGCTGTACTCAGAGGCTCTGGCTTGGGGCCTCTCCTGACCGCTTGGGGCCCTGGGCCTGTGCCCGGTAGGCCCATTCGACCTTCTATCCATGGGTCTTTGAACAGTAGCCTAGCATCATAGTGAACCACGTGATGCATGCAACGCCCTTTCATTTTCTTGAACGCCCACACTAAGCAACGGAGTCTGGACTACAAACCAGAATTCCAGAACGTTCCCTACTTCCTACATCAGTGTACGTTTTCAGCATTGCCCCATTTCAGATATGAAATGGGGCATACTCTATTGCCGTTTCTAAAAGCCAAACTCAACCGTCTGCTGCGGTGGTCTAAAGGTCACGCTGTCTCCCGATCCTTTTAAATCTGACACGAGCAACGTTACTTTTATTTACGCTGTCTGTCTTATCTGATGGCGCTCTTGCTTCATCTAAGAATGCTCATATTGGGGCGTCCGGGTAGTGTGGCGGTCTATTCCCTTGCCGACCAACATGAGGATCACCGGTTCGAATCCTCCGGCTTGGCCGGGCGTCCCTACAGACACAATTGGCCGTGTCTGCGGGTGGGAAGCAGGGGAACTGGGGGAATAGCGTGATCCTCCCACACGCTACGTCCCCCTGGTGAAACTCCTCACAGTCAGGTGAAATGAGGTGGCTGGCGACTGCACATGTATCGGAGGAGGCATGTGGTAGTCTGCAGCCCTCCCCGGATCAGCAGAGGGCCTGGAGCAGTGACTGGGATGGCTCGGAAGACTGGGGTAATTGGCTGGATACAATTGGCGAGAAAAAGGGGGGAAATTCCCGCCAAAAAACATTATTAGGAAAATATAGACTATAAAGTTAATGCATGATGAGCGAAACATTTTGCATAGAGCTCGTTTTCTACCCGGTTCATGGTTTGGTCCTTGCAGTCTGCAGCAGCAGCAGCAGCAGCATGTGCTGCCTGCAGTTTACAGTATGGGTGAAGCAATGCTGCATATGTACGTTACATTTGATACATTTCTACCTGGTATGGAGCAGCAAATTTCAGTGGTTTTGATCATTTTGCCCACTATTCATTTTACACTTACTGCACTTCAAGGGTTCTTCGTGGCTATTTTCAGAGTGGCATATCTTTCGTTGAGGATAAAGTACATCTGTTCCAGCCTCCAATCCAGGGAGCTTTTAGACCTGAAATAACAGGTGAATGTCATTAACTACATGGTGGCGCAGTGGTTAGCGCGGTCGCCTGACAGCAAGAAGGTTCTGGGTTCGAGCCCCGGGGTACTCCAACCTTGGGGGTCGTCCCAGGTTGTCCTCTGTGTGGAGTTTGCATGTTCTCCTCGTGTCTGTGTGGGTTTCCTCTGGGTGCTCTTGTGTCCTCCCACAGCCCAAAGACATGTAGGTCAGGTGAATCGGCCATACCAAATTGCCCCTAGGTATGAGTGTGTGTGTGTGTGTGGTGTGTCTCCCCGCCTGCTGCCCAATGACTGCTGGGATAGATTCCAGCATCCCCGCGACTCTGAGAGCAGGACAAGCAGTTCGGACAATGAATGGATGGATGGACGTCGCTAACTACCTGGCAGAATAGAAATCCAGCCGGACTGGTGCTACCCAAGGATCTGATTGAGAACCACTGACAAATAATTGACAGCAGTAAATCCTAGATCACCTCCAATGCCATTAAAAAGGGTCCCGAGATATTTTCTTGGCATCATTCTGTGACTTGGTTTTTCATTTTAATCCATGATAGTGGTAGCTGAACAAACCAGAGGCCAGGAAAGGAAAACATTATTTTCAAAACCCACGGTGCAGGGAGATATGAGAGAGGGGGCTGTGATTTTGAGGGGCGAAGAAAGGCGAGGCGAGGGGAAGGGGTGTGAGAGTGTTCACGGGAAATTACTTTCCGGTTACAATGCAGCACAGAAACTAGGTTTGATAACTCCGCTCCCCCGGCAGGGGCTTGAAGGTCACGCCAACGTTGGAGGGACAGGATTCGTGGCCAGGTCACCACAGCGATGGGAGAAACATGAATAAAGCAAGAATAAAATCTTAGTAAATACTTGACACAAGTGCAATACCTTTAAACGTCCGTATGTTACTTCAAGCTAAGGAAAAAGTCAAACCTTTATTAAATGTTTGCATGGTGGTCACGGAAGGAGGGAGTTAAGTTCAAAGCAGTGGAAATAGTTATTGGGGCATAATGTCTGTCACATTATTGCTGGTGAAGGGAAAAAAAATCTTTACAATACTGGTATTATCTTTGGGGTTCAACTACATTCAGGAGTATTGCCTTATAGCGAAGTCAACAGTGTCAAATTTTGAAAAGCCACTGGCAAGTGCCAAACTTTCTAGTACAGACGAACCCATCTACCAAACCTGGTGTGTTTAAATATGGCTGCTTTCTTTTTTATACTCGGTAATGGTTGGTGCTTCTGAGACTGTGAATAAGGAACAACGATCAGTTTTAAAGATGTCCATTTAAAGATGAAACTTTGCAAAGCACCAATCTTTCTCATCTGATGAGTATTTATATCTCTGTGTCTTAATGGCTTATGTGAAGAAAAAACGGTATCGTATATGTTGTTTGGGTATTATCATGGTCTGGCCAAGCACCATATTATAAAAAGGAACTGCATCTCAGGCATCTCAGGCCAGGGGGCGGCTGTGTCCTGGAGGAGGCCAGCTGTTCCAGATCAGTGTGAATAGCAAGGAATGTGATGGTTTGTCTGTCGTTATTCATGACCCAAAGTTTGTTGATGCCACTCCTGTGAAAAGAATAAAGCTCAAATGCAAAGAAGCTGGTCTTGGTAGTATGAACCAAAGGTATTCATGTGGAACACATCTGACATTTCAAAGCGCACTTGGCCTGGTTGTAACACTACAGTTGGTGGCATTCAAATAAATTATGTGTCCAAAAAAAAAAAGTGTACATATGTTCTTCTGAAACAGAGTAATATATACAATAAAAGATAATTGATATGTCATTCACAATGTGAAACGTGTTCATCACTGGCTAACTCTTAAAGTCAGATCACCCTAACAAACCTCCTTGACGTTAAGTTGGATATAAAACCAAAGATGCAAAAATACTAAAACAAATTGAAATGGGTTTCTTCAAACAGCAGTATTACATTAAACAGGTGGTCTTCTTTAAATTTATCCAAGTCAGAAGACCATGTCAACTCAGGCGCCCTTACCACCCGGTTTTCCTTATTCTAGTGATGCCATTATTAGGGGGCTAATTAATTCGCTTCCACAGGATACAATGTAACTGTATCAAAAAATGGAAAGAGGAAAAGGAGCTGGAAAGGGCAAAGCTGTCTGTTACCACCTCCTCCATTCACTTTGAATGAGAGGCAGCCACAAGCTCAACGGAGCACGATGAGATAGCTGATGTTGCAAGGTAAACTGGGGGCACATCTAGAAAAAGCTCAAACCGGTGAAGTCTGACCCCGCAGTACCATAAATTCAAAGAAATGTAGCGGCGACCAATCGAATTTCAGAGAAATGTCCATTGTGAAAATTCTCCACCTTGCAAATTTTAGTAAACGTTTCTGTACAACATGTAGGTGAAGCTGATTAACCGAGTCAGGTTTTCTGATCCACTTGCCAACATACTGAGACAAAGACAAGCGAAATGCCGGTTGGAGAAAAATGGCCCAAACTGTCTTGATGCATGCTCAATAATCCAGGTAAGAAAATCACAGAAGGTTGCATCAGTTCATCAGGACACAACGTTTATTGAGAGAAATATTTCACCACTCATCTAAGTGACCTCTTCAGTCTAAACTGACTGCAGGTATCCCCACTCCTTATAAACGATACAGTGGCATAACGACCGAAACCAATAATCAGTTTCATATGCAAATATTGGTGTAACCATTAGCTAGAGTTTCGATGAACATGTGTACTATTCACAGAGGACTGGGGAATAGTTGCAATCATAGCATTGTAAGATGGCGACAGATGTACTCTTAGCCATCTGAAGTGGTCTGAAGCTGTTAGAACAGGATGCTGCTATTGGCAGAATATTGTATCACAGATTATACCCAGGGGAAGCGACACCTAGTCTGTATGGGTTACCTCAGATACATAAACAGGACGAGTCATTACGGCCTATTGTTTGTGTGATTAACTCAGTGACCTGTAACATCTCTAAGGTTCTGGCATCTATTCTTAACCCGTTGGTAGGCAGTAACGAACATCACAGTCAGAACGCTATGGATTTTGTGGATAAGGTAGGGGACATCATTTTGGAGGAGGATTAAACAACGGTCTCTTATGATGTTAGTCTCTCTTCATATGCGTTCCTGTTGATGAAGCAGTGGAGGTAGTCCATATGAAATTACAGGATGACCCCCACCCTTCGCAACAGGACCACCTTTAACAGTGACCAAGTGTCTGCTCCTGAAGCTGTGTCTTCAGTCCACATACTTCACGCACAGGGGGCAGAACTATAGGCAGAAACATGGGTGTGCTATGGGTTCCCCCGTCTCACCCATAGTGGCCAACTTGTACATGGAGGAAGTGGAAAACAGGGCTCTGATGTCCCATCCAGGGACACCACCTAGCCATTGGTTCAGATTTGTGGACGACACCTGGGTTAAAATTAAATCTCAGGACGTACCACATTTCACCGACCACATTAACTCTGTGGACAACCACATCAAGTTCACCAGGGAGGAGGTGGAAAAAAAATGACAGATTAGACTTCTAAGACTGAAATTGCAATTGGTGATGGGGGACATTTGATTGGGTTTTAAGATAACGGATGGATGGATGGATGGATATTTTTCACCCTTTTTCACCCCAATTGTATCCGGCCAATTACCCCACTCTTCCAACCTGTCCCAGTTGTTGCTCCACCCTCTCTGCCAATCCAGGGAGGGCTGCAGACTACCACATCTCCTCTGATACATGCGGTGTCGCCAGCTACTTCTTTTCACCTGACAGTGAGAAGTTTCACCAGGGGAGCGTAGTGCATGGGAGGACCACACTAGTACAGCGATCAGGACACATACCCACATCCAGCTTCCCACCTGCAGACACAGCCAATTGTGTCCGTAGGGAAGACCGACCAAGCCAGAGGTAACACGGGGACTCGAAACAGAGAGCCCCGTGTTGGTAGGCAACGGAGTACCCCCACTAGTAGTGGGCGCTTGGTTGACATCCGAGCAGATTTCTTCTCTGTAACATCAGGAGGATTCACCCATTCCTCACTAATGAGACGGCACAGGAGCTCATTCAGGCTCTAGTCATCTTCCGGCTGGACTACGGCAACTCCCTCCTTGCTGGTGCCCCGGCGTCGGCCATCAGACCTCTGGAGCTTGTTCACAAAGCTGCAGCTCGTCTGGTGTTCAACCGCCCTAAGTTCTCCCACACAACTCCCCTTCTCATGTCCCTACACTGGCTCCCAGTAGCTGCTCGCATCCAGTTTGAGACTCCGGTGCTAGCCTACAGGGCAGTGAAAGGAACAGCTCCTTCCTATCTCCAGGCCATGGTCAAGCCCTACACCCCTGCTCGACCACTTCGCTCTGCTGCCTCAGGACGCCCCGTCGCTCAGAGGCCCCTGCTGCCGATCAACCCGGTCACGACTCTTTTCTGTCCTGGCCCCACAGTGGTGGAATGAACTCCCCACTGATGTCAGGACAGTGGAGTCGCTGCCCATCTTTCGGAGCAGGTTGAAAACTCACCTCTTTAAGAGCTACTACCCTGCTACTTGTTCTTAGCACTTATTGTATTCACTCATTTCAACAAAAAAAAATCTCTTTCTTGCACTTTTACTTTAGCACTGGTTTTGCTCTCAGAAGCTTGTTTAGATGCACTTATGACCTCTGATGACTAGTAATTCTCCTGATTTCCTATGTTAAACGCACTTATTGTAAGTCGCTTTGGATAAAAGCGTCGGCTAAATGACTGTAATGTAATGTAATGAGCAAACACTGAACTCTACTTGACCTGTCCAATACGGCAGCTAGCAAAGGTCCTTGTCAATGAGAGGAAACATGAAACGCACTTATCCCAGTGGTGCTGAAAAATGGAAAATATTAGACAGGAAAACAAAACAACTAAATAGTCTCCCAAACACATAGTGCTATTCAGTGCAGTCAAGTGGCTGCCGAGAGGGACGAGGCTTCCACTCAATCCCACGCAAAAATGTCACCGTTTCAGTTTTGACCTATTCAGGATGCTGAAAGTGCACATAATGCATTTAAGTTTAAGTTCGAAAATACACTGTTATTGATGCAAAGCAACTTGAATAATCACTTTTTCCCCCCCATTTTTTTGTGGGGTAGGGCTAGGGCCCCGGATGCTTGAGGCCGCCTGTGCTTTACAGAAAGACGTGTTTCTATCACCTGCGTAATATAACATATTTTTGGATCCTCAACCACATGCCACGAGTATCTGTCTTATCTTCACTATTTGATGATCTAATGTAGGCTATTTTGATTTACCTAATTTGATTTAACCGGGTACAAAATGATGCCACAGATAAGTCTATCAGCAGGACGCCATGCTCACAAACTGCAGATAGGAAACAGCAGTGGTACCCGGGTGGTTTCACCAAGTTATTCCAGTGTGGTTTCAGTAATCGAGTATTTGGCACACTGCTGGCACGAGAGGCTGGTATCATTGTTAAAATTGTGAATCAATGCACTTTAAAAAAAACTACATTTCAAACAAGAGCTCAGCAGATAATTTCAGATTTATTTTCATCAGTCCAAGTTAAATTCAGAGGATTTGCGCAAGAGGAGGACAAAATTGAAGTCATTAGCAGTGCTGTCAGAGCCGGCCCAAGGCTTTATGGGGCCTTAAAGCAGAATTTGATTTGCCCCCCCCCCCCATGCTAAACCCACCTCCCACCACCAACAATATTATGTCCATGCTTGATCGTTACCATACTATTGTCATGACTTACTACTGTGCTGGAAAGTCTTCAAATAAACCGGCAGACAATGCATTGACTGAACAAGTTAACTATTTTAATTGCTTTTGAACTGTGCAAAAGTGCAGAAAAGTAACAAACAAATAAATTATTTTCTTACATAAAATGCAAATACAGACAATATTAAATAAATTAAATAGAAACTTAAATAATGACATACAATGAACTGAGGAACTTCTAACACCTAACAATATTTGTTTGACATTTCAAGCGCTCTTGGGGGCCCCCTGCTGGCGCGGGGGCCCCTAAGCAACCACTTAGTTCGCTTATGCCTTGGGCCGGCTCTGAGTGCTGTTTTAGCTGGTCAACCCTCCCTCCGGTCCGGTATCACGCCAAAGCATGTAATACACCCGCCGGTCCAGCGTGTCCGTGTCACGGTTTGCCTCGCTCAGGCGGAAAAAGTTCACGCGCGTATGACGGTGCAGTGCCAGCAGGGGGCGATGATATAACTCCATGCCGGCAACTCCCTGCGGAGGAAACGAAGCATACAGCATTTTCCAAAATTCCTCCCCTAACCCTAACCCAACCCTAACCCTAACCTGCCTTCACCTCTTAATCATCGCCCCCTGGTGGCACTGCACCTTCATACACGCGTGTACTTTTCACGCCTGAGTGAGGCAAACCGTGACACTGACACATTGGACCGGCGGGTGTATTACACCCTTTGGCGTGATACCAGCTCCCTTTTCACCTCTCCATCTGATTTGGACTTGGCGAGTGCCAAAGGAGCTGTCGTCCAAGCAAAGTGTATGCATTTTCTTTGGCATTTCTTCAGTTTTATTTCAAGCTCCATTTGGTTTGACAGCCCCTTCCCCCAGTTCTTGCCAGCAACTGCCTGTGCAACACATTGCCGCAGCCATGGGCAAAACCTCTCTTTTTTTGACCTTTCAGGTCATGTTTGTTGTGCAAAGTGATAAACCGTGTCTTTTATTGGGCAAACACGGGTTTGCTTGGCAGTATATTAATGATCCATCATTTTTTTAGGCTTTTATCAGCTGTTTTGCAATCATGAATTTTAAAACGACTCTCCGAGAACCCCCCCCCCCCCCAAGAATGCTCTAGCCCCCTGTACTAACACACTCCATCTATATCTAATGACTCCTCATGGTAACGGAGTCCATATTTGAAGCTTAATTTTGAGGTGTAGATGAGTGATAGCCCGCAGTCCCAACGGGTGTCCATGCTGCTCTGCACCATGTCCAACACAATTCACTAAAAATGAGACTGCCTGCCTGCCTGCCTGCCTTAATGTCCACTGGGAGGATACAGAAGTATTTCCACAGCAGGGACGTCCTCTTGAGGTTCATCGATTAAATATTGGCTTGAGAACCTCTGCTATTTGGTTGGGACATGCTTCGAGCGGGGCGCAGCTAAATCTCTCAGGGTTTGCTGTCTTGGTGGTGCAGAACGTCCCTCAACTATCCTTCTCAGTCTTCTAAAGAAGACCATGTGCTCTCTTTAGTTGGGGCGAGGGAGGAGTCGAGACTGTGGTGGCCAGACTGTGGGTTGGGCTCAGGCAAAATGGGTCATATCCGGACTGTGAGCTGGGTCAGGGGGATGGAGAGTGAGAACTGAAATCCCGTTTTGTAGTACAGCTGTTATTGAGTTTACCTACATTACACCCACCCACCCGTATTTCCCACAATGTGAAAGTCACAGCACTACTATTCACCTGAAAACACCGTTATTCTTCTGCAGGCTACCCTTCTGTAATGGTACGGCACTTTATATGAAATACTGAGCTACTCTTACAGTTGAAATAAGTCATTTGATACTCATTTCCATATCTATACTTACTTAAAGAAATCATATTGCTTTGTTGTGGTGTCCGGGTGGAGGTACCAACACGGGGGTCACCAGTTCAAATCCCCATGTTACCTCCGGCTTGGTTGGACGTCCCTGCAGACACATTTGGCAGCGTCTGCGGGTGGGAAACCGGATGTGGGTATGTGTCCTGGTCGCTGCACTAGCGCCTCCTCTGGTCGGTCGGAGCGCCTGTTCAGGGGGGAGGGGGAACTGGGGAGAATAGCGTGATCCTCCTACGCGCTATGTCCCCCTAGCGAAATGCCTCAATGTCAGGTGAAAAGAAGCGGCTGGCGACTCCACATGTATGGGGGGGGGGGCGCGATAATCTGCAGCCCTCCCCAGATCAGCAGAGGGGGTCAAGCAGCGACTGGGACAGCTCGGAAGAGTGGGGTAATTGGCCGGATACAATTGGGGAGAAAAGATAAAGGGGGGGGGGGATTGGGAGTCAGACAAATGTTAATTGAAGTAATTTCGACTTCTATTCTTTCATTTATTTTCATTATTTCATATCATTAGGACAGACGCAATGGCTTTCTACTACTACTACTACTTTTTTCAGCTGCTCCCGTTAGGGGGCGCCACAGCGGATCATCCGTCTCCATCTCTTCCTGTCCTCTGCATCTTCCTCTGTCACACCAGCCACCTGCATGTCCTCCCTCACCACATCCATAAACCTCCTCTTTGGCCTTCCTCTTCTCCTCCTCCCTGGCAGCTCCATATTCAGCATCCTTCTCCCAATATACCCAGCATCTCTCCTCCACACATGTCCAAACCATCTAACGTATCCAAACTTTTACTACTACACTGTAAACATTTCCAAAACCACAAGTTTACATCTCTTGGGTTGAAACGTTTTGTTCTCTTGCTTTAGTCCTCATTAAAGTTTATTTATGCCCATTAATATGCCAACATACGGACAGCCGTTAACAACAGCTGGAGTCGTTTGTCATCGTGACAACGTGTACAAACAGCTTAATATGTTTGCTTGGTATAGCACACATTTTACAGTTATTTCATAACCGTGAAATAACTTCGCTATAAACTGATGACAAAAAACAGTAACTGAAGAGTTTATCTTCTAAAATATGCTAATAACAAAAAAAGGCAGTGTATTTAGATATTTACAACAACATGAAATAGATAATATCGTGTAAAGCCCTTCAGGACTACCTTGTGATTTGGGGCTATACAAATATACTGGATGTGCCTTGGCTCGATTCTACATTACTGCTTATTTCTGACTGATGCTCCTGAATAATGTTTAGGGATTATGGGCAGAATAGACCACTTCTTCAATCACCTGTACGTCAGTTGCATATTAGGATGTAAAACAAGAAGAAATAAGATTGAATGGAAAAATGAGGAAAAACAGACATAAAAACAAAACACTTTGCATGTACTGTGCGATGCGAGAATAATAAGACAACAATGTGGATGTTTAACATATTCCATCAAAACAAAACATGAATATGAGACAAATTGCAGACAGTTTTTGTTCCAAGCTCGACTTGACAGAAAAGCAGGGAGGGAGAGTCAACTCCAAAAGAGTCGATTCTCGATCCCATTACATTCGGAGAATCGACTGGAAAAAGAAAAACAAAGGAACCGGAGTCGACTCCAGTTGCAATCTCAACCCCAAACTCTGGCAACAAACTCGGCCGTCCTTCGGATGAGACGTTGAACCGAGGTCCTGACTCAGTGTGGTCACTAAAGATCCCCTGGCACTTATCACAAAGAGTAGGGGGTTTCCGGGTGTCCTTGCAAAATTCCCAACCTGGCTCTCTCCATCTGGCCACCTAATCATCCCCCCCATGTAATTGGCTCAATGATTCCTCCCTCTCCACCTCAAGCTGAAGTGTGGTGAGCGTTCTGGCACAAAGTGGCTGCTGTGCATCACCCAGGTGGTGCTATACACATTGGTGGTGGTTGGAGGGAGTTGCCCCTGTCAATGTGAAGTGCTGTGGGTGTCACTATATAAATGTAATTATTATTTAACAATTACTTAATTTAAATGAGTTCATAATTGAGTCATTCTGATTCACACCTGTCTATATTAATCTGTGTCTGATTGTATTGGTCCGATCGATTTCAAAACAGCCTGGAAAGTTTGATCAGAGCCCCTCAATGCTACGTCTACACCATAGTCAGAGTTTGACAATAACATGCAAGGAGGCCACAGCACGCTGCACACCATAATAAGGTGGCAAAAAATAGATCGCTTACCATTGCACTATAAAACACAACAAGACAGGAAATATATTTTTGCATGTCACGTGGTCCAATGCCATGTGGACCCACCACCCGTGGGGATGAGCATTGGGGTAGGGTGAAATGCAGGCCGGGCGGCAGGCAAAGGCATCGCAGACTGGTCCAGGAGGACCAGGGGACATCCATGCAAAGTGAAAGCCTTTAATTTCATCTTTTCATAAAATCTTTCTATGAAGCTTGCATCTATAACGCCCTATAAGCATCTATAATGCCCTATAAGCATCTATTGCATCTATAACGCCCATACTTTCCTATAATGTGTATTACAATGACCAACGGCTATGGCTGAAGACTGTGAAATAGCACTGAAGTCTCATTACGCATCTCTACAAAACTTCAGCAAAACAAGTTGGCTACGATGCATTATGACATTTGACAGATAAACAGGCGAATGATGACATATTAATAATGCATAAATCCGTTTTAAATTGACATAATGTATCATAAAGGTGGTTATAAGGTGTTGTGAGGGCGTATACATGGATATAATTAATCTTACAATGACTTATAGCTACACTTATAGGGCGTTATAAATGCTTATAGGGTGTTATAGATGCAAACTTCATAGAAAGTGTTGATATATGTTTGGCCAATGGAGGCTTGGTCATTTAGTGGGGTCATTAACACCCTGACAGAAGGGCAGTGCAGTGGAAAAGGGGGCCAGGCAGGTCTTTAGGCATAACTTGTCGTGTCTTCAGCCTGTAAGTTCTCAAGGTAATAGGGGGATGCTTCCTTAACACCAAATCTCACTTCCGTTTCGTTTAGAGGGAATACAGTTGACTGATTGATTGATGATTGACAGCTGATTCTTAATTGACAAACATATTGATACAGAGTATATATCAAGTGTTTAACAAATCATGTGTTCAATGGCAAAGTTACCAAAATACAGTGACGGTTTTCATATGAAACACAACACCACTACCATTTGGGTATACAATTCTCAAACACATGCACATAGATTTATTTTTTTTTAATCTGTTCACTTTTCGGATATTTAATCCAAAATGAGTTACGTGCCGGGATGTTTTTCAAAACAAGCTTAACTGTCTCCGAAAGGGGCATTTCTGGATGACTTTGAAGAATCAGTTTTCACATGCTGAGTTTTCACAATAGTAGGCCTGGATTGGCAGACATCACCACATGACTTGAACCAGATGATGTAACAGACACATCCAAGAGTTTGGGTAAACTGTCAAACCACAGGGATTTGAAGACCGAATGAAATGGTAAGCTGTGTGTTTCAGTATAATGAATGAAGACAGGCGTGGTGTCAAGTTCAGTAACCATGTTAGAACAGATATGAGTCCCTGTGTGTGGGGTCGATAGCTTCCTAACTGCTTCCGGCGTATGACAGCATGGCTAGTCAATTACCTATCACCTAGACTCCGTAACGTCATCCTTTTCAATAGAAAGTGCAAACGCAACAGCATCACATTAAGTTCGTAGAATACAAATAAATTCTGACATAATTCTAACCTGAACACAAACATAACAACCAAACAACTGTTTCTTAAATTGCCATCTAACTTTTCTTTTCTTTCTTCTACTCTTTTTTTATTTTTAAATTAAGTCCGGGTCCCATAATAGAGAACATTTCAACATTTTAGGTTTCACAAAAGGACTAGTTGTTAACATCCCTAGTGTTTGCACTGCAACAGCTTCGGTGGGAAATAAACTGGAGATGTCTGCCAAGGTGACATTGCCACCACCGGGACACATCGTCAGTTGCGTACCTCAGCATCACAGGGTGTTTCGGCCTTTTATCACAAGACACCCTCCGCTGAGGCAGGCCCACCACAGGTTGATCGGTCCTGGGTGTGTGACCTGTGGTTAGCTGTTCACCCTGACAGCCCAGACGGCGTCTCTCCTTTGATCCAGATCCAGTGGCTAGTCCTCTCAGCAGTGTCGGCTAGCTCTTTGATCACTCCCCTGTGGGCCTGCCCCCTGACTCCTTGTTTCCTCAGGTGTTTTACTGTGGAGCTGGCAACAAAGCCCCTACAACCCACCTCCACAGGGTGCACCTTCACCTTCCAGCCTCTGTCCTCTGCTAGGTTGGCGTACCGCAGTTTCTTATGCTCGTACGCTTCATTGACTGCATCCTCCCAGGGGACTGTCAGCTCAATGATGTAAGCGAGCTGGCAAGAATTAGACCAAAGGACGAGGTCTAGTCACAAGGTGGTTGTTGCGATCTCTGTCGGGAAGATGAGCTTCTGGCCTAAGTCCACCCGCATTTCCCAATCCCTGGCTGAGTTTAGTGAGCCTAAGTCGGGAAGTGAAGGGTTGGCCTTCAATTTATTCCCCTCCCGAACGAAAGCTGGAAAACGCCGGGGCCCTACCTGGTTGTCGAAGGGTTGGGCATTAATGGAAACCCTCTTGCGCTCGAGTTCAGCTGCCAAGCACCTTAGCACCTGAATGTGTCGCCAGGTGTATCTGCCTTGGGTGAGGCTGGTCTTGCAGCCAACCAAGATGTGCTTGAGGGTTGCTGGAGCTGTACACAGGGAGCAAGATGGATTCTCTCCAAGCCAGAGATTTAGATTTGTGGGAGAGGGCAGGACATCATATGTGGCTTTGATGATGAAACTCAGCCTGTTTGATTCCACGCTACAGAGCTCCCTCCATGTGAGTTTTCTCTTTTCAACACCCTACCACCTCATCCAGCAGCCCTGTTTGGCTTGTGCTATGGCTTTAGAACATCTGGCTGCTTCTTCCTGTCGGCGAACCTCCTCTACCACCATAGTTCGCCGTTCGATAGTAGTTGCCTTTTGCCAGGTAGGTGTTTTTATTCCCAGGCCAAGGCCACCTCTGCCTTGTTGAACATGGCCTATTACGTCTCGGTGGCGGAGGGCAGATTTCGCCTCCAGTACAGCTGCAGCTGGGGTCCATTTCCTCCCTGTTGCTAGGGTTGGAGCAACTCCTCTCACTACCGGGCCTCAGGATTCTGTGAGGGACATGTCCAGCCTCACTTTGGCACATTCGAATTCCTCAACCAGGCTGGAAATTGGCAGTGCGAGGCTTCCATTGCCGTTAAGTCCAACACTGCTGAGGCACTTTGGCAGTCTGAGCCACTTCCTCACCTGTGAGTTCACTAGCCTCTCCAAGCGATTGGCATGAGATAGTGAGACCTCGTACATGGTTAGTGGCCACATGAGTCAGGGTAGCAGCCCAAACTGAAAGCACCAGAGCTTCAACTTCCTGGGCAGCGCAGTGTTGTTGATTTGCCTGAGGCCGCTGATTGTATCCTGACGAAGTTGCTCCAGTCGCTGGGTGTCTTTGAGTTCTGCATTGTACCACTGTCCGAGGCTCTTGATGGGCTTCTCCCGGACTGTGGGGATTGGTTGATCACTGATGCAGATCTGTTCATCTGTTAGTTGGCCTTTAACAATGGAGATGCTGCGGGATTTGCTTGGTTTAAACTCCATTCGTGCCCACTTGATGTTTTTCTGGAGTTTCTGCAGCAGGCGCCTGGTGCATGGTTTTGTTGTTGCTATGGTGGTCAGGTCATCCATGTATGCCCGGATTGGTGGAAGACGCAGGCCATTCCTAGACCTTTCGCCGCCCACCACCCATCGAGATGCACAGATGACAAGCTCCATTGCCATGGTGAATGCCAGAGGGGAAATAGTACAGCCCGCCATGATGCCTATTTCCAGATGTTGCCAAGTTGTGGTGGTGTTCTGTGTTGTGACACAGAACTGGAGATCCTGAAAATAGGTCTTGACCAACTCGGTGATGTTTTTGGGGACATGGCAAAAAAATCAAACGCTGTCCACAGGATCTTGTGAGGAACCGATCCAAATGCGTTGGCGAGGTCTAAGAAAACCACATGCAGGTCTCTCCGTTCTTTCTTGGCAGCTTGAATCTGGTGCAAGATGGTATTAGCATGCTCCAGACATCCTGAGAACCCATGGATCCTGGCTTTCTGCACTGATGCATCAACAAAGTTGTTTCTTTGCAGGAATGTGGAGAGCCTTTGGGCAATCACGCTAAAGAAGATCTTTCCCTCTACATTTAAAAGGCTGATCTTGCGAAACTGACTGATGCAGGAAGAGTTCTTCTCCTTGGGGATCAGAA
Organism: Lampris incognitus; assembly: GCF_029633865.1. Classification (NCBI taxonomy): domain Eukaryota; kingdom Metazoa; phylum Chordata; class Actinopteri; order Lampriformes; family Lampridae; genus Lampris; species Lampris incognitus. The sequence goes on from NC_079218.1 coordinate 48,066,992, forward strand.
TGCCCCCTGCTCTTCGCCATGCCCTGCATATGACTCTTTTCTGCCATGTCACTTTCATCAGCTTCCAGAGGTATGTCAGGACTCCAGGAGTGTTCTTATAGAGTCTATACTGAATACCATTGGGCCCAGGAGCTGACATTGATCTTGCCTGCTTTACCGTCCTCTCCACCTCGCTCCATGTGGGGGGTCTTGTGTCCATATGGTGGTCAGGTGGGTGAATTGGTGGTATGTCATCCAGGATGGTGACTGGCTCATGTCTCCGGACATCAGAGTAGGTCTTCTTTAGGTGCTCTTCCAGATCTCGTATGGGGACTCTGAGGCTCCCATTCTTCTCGCTGTGAAAAAGGCTCTTGACAAAGCTGTAAGGGTTGCGGTAGAAGCGAGTCCTAGCCCGTTCTTTCCTCTTATGCTGTTGTCTGAGGTGTTCTGCTCTTCGCAGCTTTGTCAAACGCTGCTTTATTTCAGTCTGCAGTGTGTCAAGCCCAACCCTCTCTCCCTCTGTGGCCTTCCTCCACTGCTACCTCAGTTGTCTTCTCTCCTTCACCAACCTGTCAATTTCCCGCTGCCTCCTGGATTTGGGCTGGGTTGAAGGGTCTTTCTGCCTACTGGATATCTTCTCCTTTACCCCAAATCTCTCTACGCAATAGCTATAAATGATGGCTCCCATGTTCTCCAGTTTTCTTTCAACTGTTCCCTTTTGACCTTCTAGTAAGAGGACAAGGTCAGAGTTGATGGTCTCCCACTCAATCTTCTGGCTGGACTTGGGCTTCAAGATTTGAGGCTTTCTTCCTTCCATCTTCCCCTCTGCTGCTCGCTGTGGCTGGCCGGGCTCCAGACCAGAGTCCACTGGAGGGTCTATGCAAAGCTGAACTTCGTCTGGGGTGCTGATACCCTGAGGACTGTAGGGGTTCTCCTGCCTCTGGGCTTCACTCGACTGATTTGGCCTACTTCTTAAAAAGTATTGGCCAATTAGAACAGTCCTTCCTTAAAAATTGAGCCTGTCCGGTGGCTTGCACAGCCATCCCACCCGAGCGTAAGTGGCAGGGGTAGGGTAAGACTAAGTGCAGACTCTGGTCTGGCAGGGGTAGGTTTAGAGTAAGTGTGAGCTGTGGCAGGGGTAGGGTTAGGGCCATGAGCTGGTGAGCTTGGTGGGGAAGGAGCCTCACCCCCAGTTTGTATGTTGTCAGGGTTTGATGTCTGCTCTGCTATGCGCAGATCCACCCTGTTGTGGCGATAGAGAGAGTCACCGACATCCACCAGGTAAAAAGCATGGCAAGACTTTTTGTAGGCACATGCCCTGCCTCCAATGTCCTGTGTGGTCACCCCGCAGCGGTTTCATCCTGACTGCCTCCCCCACCTCCACCTCTGGTAGATCACGAGCAGTCTGGTCGTAGAAGCACTTGGCAAGTTGTTTCCTGTGACGTAGTTTGTCTGTCACCCGACCACGATGCAGGGCTAAAATAGCTTGTTGGCTACGGGGATGTGAGTCTTCAGACGCCTTGACAGGAGGCGCTGTGTTGGACTGCTGTCCACGTGTTCGGTTGGTGTGTTCTGCCAGTGTAAAATTGCTTGCCAGGGGTCGTTGCCATCATGTGCAGCCCTGCGTAACAGATTTTTAGCAATCTTGATGACCGACTCCACCTTGCCGTTTGCCTTTGGGTGCCTTGGAGAGGAGGTCATGTGGTCAAACTGTCACTCCGTAGTGAAACATTTGAACTGGAAGTTAAACTGTGACCCATTATCCAGGATGACCTTGTCGGGCTGGCCATGCCTTGCAAACTGTGCCTTGCAGAGCTTTATGATGGTCTTTGCAGACAAGTCTGGGAGCAGTTCAATCTCCCAGAACTCAGAGTAGTGACCAACGATGACAAGATAGTCCTTTTGTCTGTGGCTGAATAAGTCCATGCTGACAATCTGCCAAGGCCTTGTGGGTAGCTCATGCAACAGCATGGCCTCCCTTTGCTGTTTCTGAGCATACTCGTTGCAGGTAGTGCAGTTACTGACAAAGTCTTTTATCTCTGCCTGCATGTTTGGCCTGTATAATGTATCCCTGGCCTGGCGGTAGCATGCGTCACTGCCAATGTGACTGGAGTGTATGCGGGTGAGCATCTCTGGTCATAGTGTTTTGGGGATAGTGACCTTTTGACCTCTGAACAGGATGCCATTTTGCGTACTGATCTCGTCTCCACAAGGCCAGCATTCTCTCACTGCGAATGGTGTTTCTTCTTTCAAGTCCGGCCAACCAGTGAGAAGCATGGACTTCAGTGACTGCAGATGTTCGTCCTTGTCCATGTGTTGTCTGACCTGGGCCAGGCAGTGATCTGTGATATTTAAATAGTCTGCCTGATTGATCTGCTGAACTTCTTGTTGTTCCTGCAGAAGCAAGTAGATGGCATGCCGCTGATATGCTGTATCTCTGCTAATGCATTGCACCATTGCCCTGCTCAGTGTGTCGCTGATAAACATCTGAGGTCCCAGCTTGTAAGTGACCTTCAGGCTGTATCCAAAGGAGTTGAATCAAGTGCAACTGGACTTGGTATATATCCGTGAAGACGTTTCGCCTCTCATCCAAGAGGCTTCTTCAGTTCGTGCCTTTCTGACTAGCTTCGTCTAGTCAGAACTCTTTTGGATAACCATGACCTGGACGAATGAGAACATTCACAGACATCTTCAGGCAGAGTTTTGCAGAGTCAAGAGCATGCTTTGAAGCGTTTTGGGCACAGTGAGGAGAGGCTTGGCGAATATGGCAATGAGTGGCTTTTGGTCAGTTCCCGCAGTGATCATCTCACGACCATACAAGTACTGATGGAAGCGCTGGCAGACAAAGACATTGCTGAGGCACTTTCTCAATTAGTGCATAGTTTTGCTCAATGGGAGTGAGAGCTCTTGAGGCAAACGTGGCTGGTTGGCCCTCCTGCATAAGGCAGCAACCAAGTCCACTTTGGCTGTAGTCGCTCTGGATTGTGACAGGCTTTATTACATCATAGTAACACAACAGTGGCATAGACGAGGCCAGAGATTTCAACTCCTGCACCGCTGCCTCATGCCAGTGCTCTGTCAGTGCCAGGAGCTTTACATCATGGTCATGTTCTGCTTCTTCATCAGAGTCACCACAACCTACGACCAGGATATCATCGGCAATGAGTTCAATGCCCTTGAACCCAGCCAATAACTCGTGCTGCTTGTGCTGGTAGACTTTAGGTACCACGGAGATGTCAAATGGGAGCTTGAGCCAGCATTTTCGACTCCAGGGGGTCCAGAAGGTGGTCATGAGGCTGCTTTCCTCATCCAGCTTGCATTGCAAGAACGCATCTCAAGCATCCACCAGCGTGAAAATCCTGGCCTTGAAAAGCTTGTAGAGGACGTCCTCCAGTGTTGGCATGATACAGTGAGAGCGTTTCAGCACCTGGTTCAGATGATTTGGGTCAATATAGACCCTCAGTTTCTCTGTCTTTTTTTACAATGACCATATTGCTGATCCAGTCACTTGGATCAGTCACAAACGTCATGTGGCCATTTGCCTCATACTCGTCTAGCTGTGCCTTCACAGCCACTTTCATTGTAATGGGCACATTGCGAGGAGCGCTTTGGACTGGAGTGATGCTCTTATCCAGCAGAAAGTGCACCCCCCCCCCAGGTACTGATTCGACAGGCCCGTTGAATACATCATCATACCTGCTCAGCAGTTGGTCTTTGGACAAGGTTCCACGCTGGACATGTTCCATGGCATGCAGGTCATTCGGGATTGTGAAGTGAATCAGTCCCAGGCGTTCACATGTTGAACCTGAGAAGAGGGGATATTGACTGGCGTTCACTATTTCAAACTCTAGCTTATGCTTTTGTACTCTAATAGCATATTCAGTTTAGTCTAATATTACTGGGCAAGAGCTGTGTTTCAGGTGCCAGCTTGATTTTACCTTTGTAGCTCATCATGTTACACGTAACACCTGAATCCAGTTGGCACTGTTGCAGCTTGTTGCATATTCACAGAGACACGAACCATTTCTTACCTTTTGACTGTACAGCCCCTATGGTTTCATGCATGTAGATGTCATCCTCACTGTTCTGCTCTGAATTGGTACTCTCAACACAGTGAAGTTTGCCCTCACTCACCCTTCTTTTGTCCTTCAGACACACTTTAGCAAAGTGTGATTATTGGTTCCACAGGATTTGCATTGTTTGCCATAGGCAGGGCAGTGCTCTTTGTCTCTTGCGAGCGCATTCCCACAGTGCCTGCAAGCTGTACTGTCTGTAGGCGATCCCGGTGAATAATTCTGCCTCGATTGGTTTTGTCTGAATGGCTTCCTAGCAAGAGCGTTAATGGCGTCAGCTCGCCGGTTTTCCGTTTCCAATGCTCTCATTCTCATGTCCGTGACGTCAGCAGCATTTCAATGGCAAATGATAAAGTTAATTCCTCCTCCCTCAGTAGCCGCCGCCACGTCCTCATTTGCAGTTCCCAGCACAATTTTGTCATGAATCAGCTTATCTTTCTATGCCCCATATTCACATGTAGCAGCTCTTCCTCTCAAATGTGTTATGAAATATTCCACTGACTCACCCCCTTCCTGTCTACAACTTCCAAAGACGAACCGTTCATAAATGACATTCCTGGCAGGTTTGAAATAACTCTGCAAAGCATCAAATAAGTCCTTTGTGTCACCTTGTTGTTGCGCCGTGAGAGTGAGATTGTGCTGATAGATAGGCCTGTATTCGCTGCCATTAAACTTCTCAAAGTCGCCACATGCACTTCCTTGGGTTTCTCCAGTAGTCCAGTCGCCAGCGCATAGTTCTTGTATTCGTCTCTAAAATTATCCCAGTTAGTATTCCAGCTCCCTGTAAGATTCATGGGTCTCGGAGGGGGAATGTTCGTCGCCATAGTTATGGAATGTGAGGTCTCGAAGACATGTTAGCGTTGGCTGGCTAACAACTTAGCCACTTGAACTAATTTAGCTAATTTAGCAAACAACGGCGTTTGCTCACGTATGGAACATATTTTGCCTATGACGTTACTTTTCTCAGTTACAAAAATGGCAAAAGTGTAGTTTCCAAGCCACTTGTGACACCATGTTTCAGTATAATGAATGAAGACAGACGTGTGGTGTCAAGGTCAGTGACCATGGTAGAACAGATACAAGTCCCTGTGTGCAGGTCGACAGCTTCCTAACTGCTTCCGGCGTCTGACAGCCTGTTTAGTCGATTACCTAACATCTAGACCCCGTAACACCGTGCTCAGTTCATGATGGGTTTCATGGGTAAAATGGAATTGCGCATGATGTGAGATGAATAGCGGAAGCATACGTGACAATACTGAAAGCGAACCAAACGTTAAACTCTGGAAACTGATTACACAGAATTTGAGGTGTAGGGGGAACATAGCTAAAATGTAAGAAGCACAGAAGACTTAAAAATCAGTAGGGTGATTGAGATGCACTTAGCACCAGAACAACGGGGATTTCACTCCTACCTACAATGACTACGGGAGGTCAAAATGACAGCCGGTTTTTAAACTCTATATTCTGTCAAGATGAATACCCAATTGAGATATTAATACATTGCATATATTAGTATATCTGTTAGGAAATGACTGACACCAAAATTACCATTTTAACAACTACTATACTATTTTTAAATAATTTAAATTTCAGAGAGACATGGTCAAACCTGAATAGCAAAATTAAAAAAGTGAAAACATTACTACCTCAAAAGCAAAATGGAAAACACATATTGCTAATCCAACAAACGCAACAAGGACTATAAAACGGGAAATGTAAAAGAAGAACTGAAAATGAATATTGAAACAGTCCCAAACAACGACCGGAACTTAAAAACGACTAGAACGACCGTGGGCCGTCAAAATGACCGCCCACGGTTTTTAAACTCTATATTCTGTCAAGATAAGCACCCAGTTGAGATATTAATGCATTTGCATATGTTAGTATGTCTGTTAGGAAACGACTGACAGCAAAATTAACATTTTAACAACTTTAATACTATTTTTCAAACAATGTAAAATGGCGGCTGTCCAACGCCTGTAAATACTGCAGCGCCTCGGCGGTAGTCATGGTGCGTCTGTAACGGCGTCTGTAACCAGACATGTTGGAAATAATCAAAAGTTATACTTTGAGGATGGTTGGTAGTGTGAATGGGAAGGATGGACCAGCAAGCAGGAGTTGATGTTCAGAATACAAATTTTTTAGAAATTATTCAGATCGGCCAAAAAAAAAGAAGAAGAAAGCCACAAAAAAAAAACATTTCAGCCATTTTATCTTCTGCAGAAACAAAATATCCTGGAAAATTCCTATCGAACACTGAACCTCGCCATTGTCCTGGAGCGGGAAAAACACTGACCCCTGGTTTGCTGTCTTCGCACACGTTTTACACCCTGTCACCTGCTGTCGGAGGTCAATCAGGGAGTAATGAACACCATCCTCTGTAATGAATACCAATTTGACACAGGTGGCATCAGTCTGCCCTCAGTTGGCGCTCCTTTGTCCTTCAGCAGAAAACAATCCCGGGGCCTGAAGCCATTTCAGAGGGGCAGTACACTTTTTAAAGGTCAGGCAGATCAGAGAATCAAAGTCACCCCACAGAGGGAACCTGGATGAGCGAAGACTAAGAGCAAGTGAGCAAGCATGTCACAAACATTACCAGTTACATGGATGCTGATCAGATGAGCGAGAGGAAGGTGCACCTTCCTCTCAGCATACATAACATATATTGGAAATGGAGGGAAGAGGCTCCATGACAGATTATTACTCTGCGCTGGAGAACGCTAGAGTGTTTCTAGGGCAGAGCAAGGAACTTCGCGAAGGAAATTATGTTACCAACACACGTCATAAATAGTGACATGTTACGCACGGTCATTTTGACCGCTCACCCAGATCGCATCCGGATGTGGGCCACTTCAGGCAGTGATGCAGCACTGATGGCCTTCTTCTGGCCCTGACAAAATGGATGCGAGCCTGAAGTGGCCCACATGTATAATAGCAAATATGGCCCAAATATGCCAAATCAAACGTGGGCCTTTTTTGGCAAAGATGCGGTGCTCTCGGCAACATGTAATCTGGATGTGACCCTGAAGTGGCCCGTGTGGTAAATGGTGAATATGGCCCAAATATCACAAAACAAATATGGGCCACCTCTGGCAAATATGTGGCATTGCGATGGCTTGGTTCTGGCCCATATCTGGCAAACACGAGCGGACCGCCCAAGTGCCATCATTCCACACGGTATGTGGGCCAGATGAAAGTGTCGGGTGTTGGACGGGTCCGGGGGCCAGCAATTTTGCTACCTGGGCATGGTCGTTTTAGGTAGATCTTACAACTTTTTTTGTGCAACTGATCTAAAACTCATTTTAATGCAAATACATGCAATTTTAGGAGCATTCAGGGAGAAGCAGGTCTGTATCTTTTTTTTTTCCCTACCAAATTATTAAACTTTGAAATGAATTTTCAAACGGTCATAATGACCGGCATGGTCGTTCTAGTGTTAGAGAACATATTACCTTGGAAACAAGCCTACGGTGAACCTCAAGCTTGCTATGAGATGCCAGTCAAGCTGTTTAGTCACATTATCTGCAGGATAAGAAAACGACCTTTCTTCCAGCTTGGGGGGGGGGACAGGGGGGAATATACTGGAATGTTTTGGCGGCGTATTACTTACAAGTGGAATATTTGCATTTTTTTGGGGAAAAACATTTTGTCGAGGATCCTCTTTTAGGAACTCAAAGAAATGATTTTTCTCTTCATGTATTGTTTAATGCAGCTTTGAGACTGGGTAAGCATAAAATATTTTAATACCCTTAATTACAAATTGTGCAAAGCACAAATGTTATGGGTGAGTGCAGTGTCAAGGAAATGCCATTCAAGGTAAATTGATGCCCCTAGAACCCGCTAATGAACAGTAAGTGGAGAGTTACGGTGGTGGACTTTATGATCAAATTACCAACAAACAAACAAAAAAATTGCCAGTCGCGCGCGATACAATGTTTCAAATCGAGGGCCATACACGTCGCCCTTCGCCCATCGATTGATGCAGAACCACAGGGATGGGCAGCTACAATTAGCCCAACTCCGAGCCGTTGATAGACAATCTGCTCTGGCCTATCTAATCTCCAAAATACAACCTCCTCAACATCCGTGCACAACGCATAGGCCTACATCCAAAAGGTAAAGAAGGAGGTCTTAAATAAAGTATAACCGGCGCAGCATAGCAATCACCTCAGATCACCACTTCACAGCACAAAGCATCACATGTAAATGAGACACTGCGGTCTTAAATCAATCAGGTATCCAGTGCAGCACAGCGGTTAAATCAGGTCGCCATCAGCTTATCAAGCAGCCATAACATGAAGTTATAGAAATATGTTGTCTTACTGTACTGGAACACGAAACCCAGGCGTCCCTCCTTGCGAACGAACACCTCCGTGACTTCACTGTAAAAGTCTTCCGCTTGTTGGAGTTTGGAAAGTCTCTCATTCTCAGTTGAAATCAGGGCCAGCGATGAAAGGCCGGGGGTCTTCACTTCATATCGACCTCTTCCTCGCTGAAAATGACCTCTCGACACATTCCGTTGTCGCTGGTATGGTTAAGACTAATTTGAGCAACTTTGTTGCCTCGGGAACGGTTTCTCAATCGAATCACGGTGAATGGGCCATGCACGCATCACTCTGTAGCGCATTCGGGGGACAACGCAGCCACAGGAACTGCCGCGGCCGGGAAGCGAACCCGTATCGCCCGCACCGCAGGAGGCATCGCTAACCGCTCGACTAAAGGCTCAGCCCCGCCAGCCAGCGGCCAGCGTGTCTTCTTATCCATGCACGTTACACTACCCCCCTCCTTCGGGAAGCGCGTCCCCGCGCTTAAGCATATCAGCTCCTTCACGCCTCAGGGCGCATGCGCTTCCGATGGCCTTACGGTCGCTCCGTCCCACTTCTGACACCAATGTAGCGAATTCGGGGGGCAACGCAGCCACAGGAACTGCCGCGGCCGGGACGCGAACCCGTATCGCCCGCACCGCAGGAGGCATCGCTAACCGCTCGACTAAAGGGTCAGACCCGCCAGCCAGCGGCCAGCGTGTCTTCTTATCCATGCACGTTACAATTCTATGAGATGAATGAGGTCAGCGTAGTCGCCACGGTTCAGTCCTTGCCCTCGTCATCGCCCCGAAATGCTGTTTCTTGCGTAGCTAACTAGCAGGTGGCATCAATCAGTTTGTTTAGGATACCTCTATTCTCCCTACCCTTGCGGTTGTGAGGATCGATTGATCACCTCGTCCGCTCATCGAGAGCTAACTCGATACGGCTGGTGACCCACATATATATAACGAGAGACATCCCCCCAAGAGGACGGTGTACCTTTAAGGGAAGAGGCGAGGGGTCAGATAATGCACTTCCGCTTCCGGTTCAGTGTCGTTGTCGAATGTATGACATGCTAAGTTGGAGCTAGTAAACTACCTCGACTACGTCTACTCTCACGTCTCCTGTCTCGTTGTTTTCTAACTCCACATACGGCTGGTGCCAAGCGTGTCCGCTGCGACTCGGCTTCTGATGTGGACTGCGGTCTTCTCGTGTGTACAGGGTTATTCAGGTCCCCGTAGGCCGCCTGAGTCCACATACCGTAGTCACCCGAGGAAACCAACGGACAGGAGCAGCAAAGGAGGCGGCTGGTCGCTGCCGCGTAGCCATTTCTGACGTTCGCGCCAGGCTTGTTGGACTCCCCTCACGACCCTTCCCGGTCTAGTGTGGAGGTCTTACAACGCTGGTTTCGGGCGGCCTGTAGAAACTAACTCGGTTTTCCCCGTGAAATCCAGTTTGCGAAAGCCCCCGAAGGTCGCTGGTGTTTCCAGCACTACTGCCCATCTTCCCTGTAGCGTTAGTCAGTCGACAGCGGTTAGCTAGGGGCTAGCGCACGGGTCCGCCGCGTGAACGTGGACGTGATGACGTTGACAAGGAAAGAGATGCTGATTGGTTCGTAAGCACGTACCCTGGGCCTATCAGTAGTGGGCTGAGGGAGCAAGTTCAACGCCCGTGGTGGATGATGCATTCTTCTAACGCAGTGTTTCTCAACCGGGGGTCCGCGGACCCCTAGTGGTCCGTGGTGTAATTGCAAGGGGTCCGTGAAAATAAAATATCTGTAAAAAAAAAGATCCTATGACATTTATAGAAATAGGATTATTTAACTCAAATGTGACTGAGACCTTTATCTACCTAAACTATAAAGGGTAGCAGGACTTTTTTCTCTAATTACATCTGTTTCACAAGTGTAATTTATTGTATTTTAATAAGAGATCTCGCTCCCATTCGCATTGTTAAAAGTTACTGCATAAGAATTCTGTTGTTACATATATCTGAAAGTTACTGAATACATATTCTGTGTTGTTACATATATCTGAAAGTTACTGCATAAGAATTCTGTTTTGTTAACTATATCTAAGTTACAACGGAAAGCTCTTATTTTTGCCCCAAAGAGTGAATAAATGCTATAATGCAATTTAAAATGCAGTTTCTACTGTTTCTATCAAATTGCAACCCCCCTCCCCCAAGATCAGGTGGAGGGTTCCTCAGGGTAGATCAAAAATACGCAGGGGGTCCAGGACCCCAAAAAGGTTGAGAACCACTGTTCTAACGCATCCGAACGACGCTAGAGAAAGGAGAGAGAGACAGACAGATAAACAAATGGTTTATATTAGCACTATTCTTTTAAAATTTCACAGTTATTTCTTTATTTTTATTTTTATTTTCCTTGGGCCCTGCTTATATGGACGGCACGTCCCAGGTTTAATGGGTTGTATAAAGACCAGTATCAGTCAGGGCCAGATGTGATGTGTTCCCTCGAGATGATCTTACACTGTGTCTCTAAACATGACTAGATTTCAAATAATGTTAACAAAAAACACAAACAAACAAATACGTTGTGGTGTTTTTTGCAAACAGTCAACAATGTAAGTGTGGAAGGTGTATATTTTAATACATTTGATTCTGTAAAAAGGGGTGCAGGTTGCACATCTCTACACCTGTTTTAAAAACCGTCAGTCGGGTAATAAGGGACTGCAGGGTGGCCCAGCGGTTAGCACTGCTCCTGGGTCCAAAGCCCAGGCCGTCCCAGGTCCTTCCTGTGCGGTTTGCATGTTCTCCCCGTGTCTGCGTGGGTTTCCTTCCACCATCAGAAGACATGCATGTTGCCCACCAACGTGGGGATCGCCGGTTCGAATCCCCGTGTTACCTCCGGCTTGGTCGGGCGTCCCTACAGACACAACTGGCCGTGTCTGCGGGTGGGAAGCCGGATGTGGGTGTGTGTCCCAGTCGCTGCAGTAGCGCCTCCTCTGGTCAGTCGGGGGGAGAGGGAACTGGGGGGAATAGCGTGATTCTCCCACGCGCTAGTCCCCCTGGTGAAACTCCTCACTGTCAGGTGAAGCGGCTGGTGGACTCCACATGTATCGGAGGAGGCATGTGGTAGTCTGCAGCCCTCCCCGCATCGGCAGAGGAGCAGCGACCGGGATGGCTCAGAAGAGTGGGGTAATTGGCATAGGGGCGAAAAAGTGGGGAATCCCCCCCCCCCAAAAAAAAGGCATGTGTACTCCTGTCTGTGCCCCTGAGCAAGGCAATGGAAAGAAGAACTGGAGTTGGTCCCCGGGTGCTGCAGCTGCCCACTGCTCCTGTACAACATGATGGGTTGCATGCAGAGAGTGAATTGCATTGTATGTAGGTACAAATGACAAATAAAGTGTATTGTATTGCATTCTATTGTATTGTATTCTACTCTATTCTAAAGCACAGCAGCCATATTTACACCAATACACTCGGCTGTACCTGAAAATTGTTGTCCATCCATCCATTAGCCAAACCGCTCATCCTGCTCTCAGGGTCGCGAGGATACTGGAGCCTATCACAGCAGTCATTGGGCGGCAGGCGGGGAGACACCCTAGACAGGTCGCCAGCCCCCCCACACCACACCACACCACACCACACCACACCACACCACACCACACCCACACCCACACATAAAAACCTAGGGACAACTTAGTTCACCTGCCTTACATGTCTTTGGGGGAAACCGGAGCACCCGGAGGAAACCCACACAGACGCGAGGAGAACATGCAAACTCCACACAGAGGACGACCCGCCCCAAGGTTGGACTACCCCGGGACTCGAACCCAGGACCTTCTTGCTGTGAGGCGACCGCGCTGAGCACTGCGCCACCGTGCCGCCATAAAGGGTTGTATTGGTTGAAATTTTAATTTATTCTGGCTAGTAAAGGATGACGTCACCGTTTAAGACGTTCTGTTTACAGGAAGTAGAAGTGGGGTTATTTCATGGGGACTTTAATCATGGGTCTGTTGGTTGTAGGCCTACGAGCACACCCATCAGCATTGACAGACAGACAGAACCAACTTTAACAATAGTCAGTGATGGTTCTTTGGTGACGATTCTTCTTCACATCGTTTTGACCAACAGGTCGTTTGCATATGACGTCACGACCTACAGATGGAGAGCAGGAAGTGATTTTCTACATAGGAAGCACTGTCACAAACTTTCGAGATGCCTATGTTTGGCGTCATTTACTGAGAAACCCCAAGTTTTCGTTGAGTACCAAAAGTTGTTGTTCACGAAGGGGGGAAAAAATACAAGAAACTGACCGAAAACGCCGGGGGAAAAAAATGGCTCGCGAACCGCCGTCTGCGGCCGGAAGGGGCGGAGTCGGTTCAGGCTGAACCAGCTCCATCTCGTCCATTCTGCTTTTCACTTCTTGCCCTCCACCGGAATCTCGCGCGTCATGAGAATCACGTGACCGCTAACAAGCTCTACCATCTGTGTTTGCTCAGTTGTGTTATCGAGACAGCACACATGCAAAAGCGTGTATTTCTGAGCGCATTATTATATACAGGGCTGCTCAAAGTGCCTTTTAAGTGTAGATCACAGAAATGGCGGGAACACTCAGTCAGCCTGCGGCGCTGCCGGAGCCTGGTCCCCCCCCCCCCCCGAGCCTCTGCACACTGCAGCTGAAGGATGGCGAGCCTTGCAGCCGGATGTAGGCCTGCTGTTCAGCGGGCGTGAGCAGGGGCGGCAGCTCAGCCCTGCGTTTCTGCCACACTGCCCTTCTCTCCCTCTTCTTGCTCAGTCTTCATCCTCTCTCTCACGCTGGGGTTGGCGTGTTGGTTTTGTAACTCGTACAGAAAGACTATAATAAAGTAACGAATGAACAGAACACCCCCTCCCCCATCACAACCATGGGTTTTCTTAACACACCACGACCGGAGATTGCTAGAAGGCCGGTTTGTTTGTTTTGAAATGCCTTTACCACACTTGGCGCGACAGAATGTTTTACTGGCTCAGAACTTATCTTCAGAGGGACCAGCACCCTGATTATCTGGGGACGAGTCCACCACTGACTCCGAGGCACCGGCTGGAGAAAGGACAAGATTGTGTGCTGGTTTTCAGTTTGAGCGAGAATACATAATAATGGCGCAGTCATCTCTCTGACACCAAGTCGTGGCCCCAGCTCTCCATAACGTGAACTGTAACCCTTTCCATCCTTCCATCCATCCTTCCATCCATCTATATCCGACCGGATCACCCTGCTCTCAGGATCGCGGGATGCTGCATCCTATCCCAGCAGTCATTGAGCGGCAGGCGGGGAGACACCGTGGACAGGCCGCCAGGCCATCACAGGGCCCACACACACACACATTCACACCTAAGGACAACTTAGTACGGCCGATTCACCTGACCTACAGGTCTTTGGACTGTGGGAGGAAACCGGAGCCCCCGGAGGAAACCCACGCAGACACGGGGAGAACATGCAAACTCCACACAGAGGACGACCCCCCAAGGTTGGACTACCCCGAGGCTCGAGCCCAGGGCCTTCTTGGTGTGAGGCGACCACGCTAACCACTTTCCCTTTCCACGTAAGACTTTCCATTTCCCCAAATGTCTCATTATCTCATACAAATCACACGTGCCGTACCCCTGGAAAGCAAAAGGCCGTGGCCGCAGCAGTTACCCTGATTGGGTAAGCAGTCTGCATCAAGTCTGCATCAATCAGATGATCTGAAAATATCATTACATCCTCCACCAGACTGGTGTGAGAGGGTGATTACACAAGATTCTGTCTGAAACACATCTACAGTACACACTTAACCATCTCTGAACAACACAGTTGTATTACCAATGTAACTGTTATATTATCAACACTGAATGTCAAAAACATTTATGGTATTTTTGAAATTAATGTCGCCTACCAACTATTTGCTGTCGAGTTGCAAATTAGATCAGGATGATTGAGTGTTGATTGGCCTACGGTGCACTTGATATTATGGCTTCTCAGTTATAGCTCAGTTAAAAAAACACACTATAGTCTGTTGCATTTAAAAATATCACATTTCTGGGCGTCCGGGTGGCGTGGCGGTCTATTCCGATAGCTACCAACACGGGGATCGCCGGTTCGAATCCCCGTGTTACCTCCGGCTCGATCGGGCATCCCTACAGATACAAATGGCCGTGTCTGCAGATGGAAAGCCGGATGTGGGTATGTGTCCTGGTCCCTGCACTAGCGCCTCCTCTGGTCGGTCGGTCAGGGTGCCTGTAGGGGGGATGGACTGGGGGAAATAAGCAGGATCCTCCGACGCCCTACGTCCACCTGGCGAATGTCCTCACTGTCAGGTGAAAAGAAGCGGCTGGCGACTCCACATGTATGGGAGGAGGCACGTGGTAGTCCGCAGCCCTCCCCGGATCGGCAGAGGGGGCGGAGCAGAGACCAGGACGGCTCGGAAGAGTGGGGTAATTGGGGAGAAAAAAGGGGTAAAACAATCTCCCCCCCCAAAAAAAATGTCAGCTTTGACAGTGTCGTTTCATTTTGCCCAGTGCACATTCATGGACTACAGAGTCAGCTCACAGTTCACACACATGAATGAAGAGGAGTACAATCATTCTAAGCAGGGGTCATACCCTCTTGTTCAGATCCTCTCTAGGTGATATCAACAACAATGGCTAACTCTTAGATTTAACGTTAAGGTTATTATAACTTTTTTTTTTAATCTGGAGTCACATATTAACAGCATTTTTACATAATCCTCTCTAGTTAGGTTCTTTTATAAAGTGATCCATCTATTATTATGACTTTAATTAGTAAGCTTGTGAAATCTATTCTCAGCAGAGGAGCATCGGAAAACATCTCAAGTGTGTGTTCCCAAGCACACCATCTGTTTTAGATAGCCGTTATAGTTTTGGGGCTCTCGGGCCTACGTTTGGATCCATTTATTTTCCCCCTACAGCAACATTTAGCAGGCCTTTTGGATCCTTGTTTGTACTGACACATGACAAGGTCATCGCATATTTCAACGTGTCAGTGAAGTTGTGGGTGTCACTTTGCTAACTACCGTGCTGTAGATTTTGCGTCACGGCGAGCTGAGAGATAAATATACGCATCTTGCGCATGTCCCCAGTAGACGTCAGAACCCATACAGCTTATGCAAAGCTAACAGTTGTTAGCAATGTCTTTGATGCAGCACGACGAGGGGGGATCTTGTGAGCTCGAACCACTGACACAGCTTCTGCTCCACACGTCTGAACTGAAATGACACCTTTCCCCACAAATAGAGGGAAACTTGTTTGGCGAAAACAACAACAAAGTCCTGCTCCTACAAACAGCTGTTGCAAAATCGGTGTAAAAGCATTTCAAATTGTGGTTTTAGGAACATTTGTTGTGTCCATAGTGATTTTGTCTCCTGGAGCAAACAAAGGCCCATCATCTATCTGAGAGAGCCTCAATTTTCCCCTGCTCCATAAACACCACTTTGCTTCCATAACACGGCACTAGGCCAGTGTTTCTCAACCCAGTCCTCAAGGAACCCCTATCCTGCAGATTTTCATTGTAACCCTGCATAGGTAGCCCTGCTTGTACTTACTCGACCAATCATCTCGCAGCACTTAATTATGCAAGGTGTGCAACATCTGACAAAACTCATTGCTGATTGGTTGAATAACTACAAACAGGTACCTATTCAGGGTTGCAAAGAAAATATGCAGGATAGGGGGTCCTTGAGGACTGGGTTGAGAAACCCTGCACTAGGCGATTTTCTCGGCCCAGAGGAGCGATACATAACCGTGTCCTTACTGCGGGTGTTGAAGTGTGCCCTACAGATTCTGGACTTTGGGGGGGGGGGCATCTTGTGCTGCTCAACCCGCGTGATGATTTTCTGGAGCGCTTCAAACCTGACACGAGGGCGTTTTGGATAAACTAGGTTGAGTACATATACCAAACCTGGGAGCAGCGCACAAGCTGAGGCGACTGATTCGTGCATCCCCTCTGGGCCCTCGGTGACAATGCCGGCGTCTTCAGGTGGCTCCTCCTCCTTCCCCCTCCCTCCGAATGACAAACCCTGCCACGGTGAGCTGCTGCAGGTCCCCCCGAGCATCATCTGCATCAGAGTCCTACAGAGTGACGTGTAAGCACAAAGCCTCACCGGCATCACTTTGCACTGTTATGCAGTAACTATGCACTAGGGGGGCAAAAATGTCCCCGACCTAAGTCCTACTCTGCGGTAGGTCACTGATTATTCCGACGTCTCATCTGGATCAGAACACAAAAATAACGTGTACCACTACAGTTTATGAGAGGTTTCTACTACGACTGCACAATTGCTGAAGACGTCGTCTACATAATCATGGCTGTATTTCAGTGAATGGTGCCAAAAGGGATCATACTACACAGTAAAATCCCAAGTGTTAATTTAACTTCCTGAGTGTCCATTTCACTCCGAGAGTGTACGAATGAACACTGTTTTTTTTTTACTGTGTATATGGATTTGGTACAGGTTGAGCCACACACCTCTCGATTAGCTAAGTTTGGAATTAAGATGCTGCAAAAGGATCAAGGTGAAGGCGAAAAATGAAAATAGTTATGTTGCTATTTCGGCGTGAAAAAGTAATGTATGGATCCCTTGTGTCTTGATTTTCTGCTTGTTGTTTTGGCAACTTAGCCACGATGTGCCAGTTTTTGGTGTGTGTGTGTGTGTGTTATGTGCTGGACTACTTTTCTTGGCTGCGTTCCACCACAACCAGCTAAGGGAGTGGTATACATCTGACCATCTATCTGCATCCTCTCCCAGGAAGATGAGAGCTTTCAGGACACACTCTCTCCGGAAGATGAATATGTTCAGTCTAGGACAAAATAATCATGACTAATTTTATTTTTCCAAAGCTCTGACGACAAGACATCATTACTCTTACAGATTAACTCCTGCGTCTGCTTTATTTAAAAACAGATGGACGTCCAGAGTTTAGAGTGCCGTGAAAAAAGAGAAGGGGATGTTAGCTCAGTGGTGTAGCTTTTAAGCAGCTGAAAATATGCCCTGCACAAAAAAAAAAACACGAGCAGTACCGGTCTGCCCACGGTAATGTATTAGGATACAGATAAACGGTCATACCCCTCTAAGCTACCAAGGAAACTCAGGGCCTCATTTGATGATCCAGATCTACCTGGTCCAAAGCGTCCATGACGTCGGCAGTCTTTTGGCGCGTTGCTCCTCCTTTGGCGTGGATGATTCTGATCAGCTGTTCTTGAGTACATGTGTAACTGGGCCATGAACTTCTCCTCAAGAGGAACAGCCGCAAGCTTCTGGAACTCCGCATTGACCTAAACAAAAAAAACAAAAAAAGACCGTGGATATATGGTATCCCGAATCAAAGGAAATGCAACTGGCCTTGGCCTGTGCACAACCTCAGCTTTAACAAAGCAACCGCTGAAGCATGCCTCTACAGTGGCCAAAAATGTCACTAGACCAATAAGTATGAATGTGGAAATTCTGTCAGTAAGCACAGTGTTGCCCTTAATCTCAACCACACCACATTATGACCAGTTGATAAAAGCTCACTGTAACAAAACCAAGAGACTGACTGACCACTTCAGTTCCATCTCGTTCTGTTGGAACAGTGCAGGCCATCTGTCCTTGAAGTCCTCAATGCTGGGTTCTTGGTTTACCGCCCTCTGTCGTCTGTAGGCAAATGCGCGAGCCATTTTGTCTGCGATGACCCTTCCGTTATTCCTTTCCCCAATCTCTGTCAGAAGTTCAAGCCCCTCTTTTTCAAGGCTTTTCAGAGTTTTACCAATAGGGAAGGATAGAAAAAAAGTCAGCTTTAGCTCAACTTGGCCTCTTCACTGTTTTTTTTAGCAGGTGGAGGATCTGTACTAGCTTTGGATTTCATGGAATTGACCGACAGCTCTGGACACCCCTGCAATTTGAGCTCAGCCCTGTAGTTTCCCATTTTGTACTTAAGTCGCTGTTTCTGACCATAGCAGCCACTGAATGAGCCAGGTTCTTTCAAACAAGGGTGCTTCTTGATTAAGGCCTCTGCAACTGTGCAGAAATGTGCATCCTCTGGGTAAAGCCTTGTATCGGTAAATTCTCTCTGCTAGTCTACTCAGGATATCAGACTTTATTCAGGTGCTGACAGTCAACATTTTGTGGCTTGCATGGTACTCAGAATTCCTCTTCTCTAGTCGCAGCTCTGTGTCACATGAAATTCGAGGGATTATAAAGTCCTCTGGCCACTGTTGTTTCCGAGATGACACACACTCAGGGGATGCGAGGATTAATGTGTCATTTGATGCCGACGAAACGCAGTCATCAGATTCAATTGTGGTGATGCTAATGGCGTGGTGCGAATCCTGAATATAAGCAAAACAAAAGAGATGGTGATTGACTTCATGAGGGCCGGCAGGCACCATCACAAGTCGCTTACCATCGATGGTGCCACTGTGGAGAGGGTCAGTAACATCAAGTTCCTGGGAGTGTACCTGGCGGACGACCTGACCTCAACCATTAACACATTGGCCATCGTTAAAAAGGCCAAACAGCGGCTCCACCCCCTCCGGAGACTTAAAAGGGAAAGCCTCCCCATTCCAGCCCTCACCCCCGTCTACAGGGGCACCACTGAAAGCATTCTATCCTATGGTCCCACTTCCTGGTTCGGTAACTGCAAAGCGACCGAAAAACACCAGCTGGACAGGATAGCGAAGACAGCTAGCAAGATCATTTTTGCCCCTCTCCCCTTCCTATTGGAGGTTTACCGTCAACACTGTGGTCACAGAGCCTCCAGCATCATTAAGGATCTCCACCATCCTTCTGACAACCTGTTCTCCCTCCTGCCATCTGGGAAGATATACAGGAGCATCTGTGCTAAATCCAGCAGAATGCTAAATAGCTTCTACCCACAAGCAGTCAGGATAATTAAAAACTGTGCCCCCCCCCCTCCACGGTCATGCCCATCCACCTACCCTCTAACCCCCCCCCCCCCTCATCAGTGCTGATCACTCGTTGACAGACACCGGCTGTACTGTATTTACCTACTGTTCTCATGTGCATTTCACCCAACAGTTTTGTTTTGTTTTGTTTTTTTATCCAAAACTGAGAACCACAGGATGAGGTCGATTAATTTTGTCAGCCCAGTTAAATTTGAAAGATGATATTGCTGAGTAATGTAAAATATTTTTTTTTCTGATGAATAAATCAAATCAAATCAATTTTATTTGTATAGCCCAATATCACAAATTACAAATTTGCCTCAGTGGGCTTAACAGCAACACAACATCCTGTCCTTAGACCCTCTCATCGGATAAGAAACAACTCCCTAAAAAAAACCTTTAACAGGGAGAAAAAATAGGAGAAACCGCAGGGAGAGCAACAGAGGAGGGATCGCTCTCCCAAGATGGACAGCGTGCAATAGATGTTGTGTTTACGCAATTTACATAATATAACATTGAAAGAGGATAACAGAATTATAATGGACTTATAAAATGTATGAAGAACATGATGCACAGGATGCCAAGCAGTGTCCACATGCCGTCGGAAAAGTCCAGGACCCAAGCCACGCGACCAGCATCATCATGTAAAAAAAAAAATATGTGAGGAGAGGAATGACAGGCAGCGTCCAAGTGGCGTCCACCATCACCATGGAGACCTGGGAGGAGAACCGACTGCAAGTGCACACAAGGGAGACTCACATGACACCATTCAAACACAGAAAAAGCGAAAGGAGAAGACATCATTCAGAGAGAGAGAAAAGACATGTGAACGAAGAGAACAGTTTGCAATAGTCATTAGTCATAATCAATTAAGTAATCAACATCATAATCTATACTCTATAATCTTGTCGGCAGAACAGTGGTTGGTAAATTCATTGAGACAGAAAACCAACCCGCCATGCAGTACAGGTTGTGAAGCATTCAACTTAAAGGCAACTAATTGTAAGCTAAGGCGAAAAGATGAGTTTTAAGTTTGGATTTAAAGGACTCAACAGATTTTGATGGTCTGATGGCAGCAGGCAGGTTATTCCACAAGAACGGAGCCTGAGGGAAAAGGCCCTGCTGCCACCAGCTGACTTCTTTTTAACTTTGGGTACACACAGGAGCCCTGTATTTTAGGGCAAGCCCATTTAGGATTTTATAAGTCAGCAGAAGCACCTTGTATTCTGATCTAACGTGGATAGGAAGCCAATGAAGGGAGGCAAGAATTGGTGTAAGATGGTCAAATTTCTTAGATTTAGTTAGGATTCTAGCAGCAACATTCTGAACCATCTGAAGACTTTTAGTACTAGAATGTGGCAGACCTGAGAACAGAACATTACAGTAATCAAGTCTGGATGAAACAAATGCATGTAGAGTCTCTGTATCAGCCATGGAGAGAAAAGGCCGAATTTTAGCTATGTTACGTAAGGCAGTCTTGGTGATTTCTTTAAGTCTTTATCAAAGGAAAGGCTGAGATCAAACGTAATACCAAGTTTTTTGGTTGCCACACTTTGTGAAACCACACAGTTGTCGATTGTTATCGTTACTTGATCAAATTGGTGTCTGTGTCTAGCAGGGCCAATGACCACTATCTCGGTTTTATCCGAATTTAAAAGCAGAACGTTAAGTGACATCCAGTTTTTCACAGTAGCCAAGCAGGCCTCGAAGGTAGTCATTTGAGTATGATCATCAGCGCTGATAGGCGCATACAGCTGAGTAGCATCAGTTTAGCAATGGAAATCTATTCCATAACTGCGTATAACTTGACGAAGAGGTGTAATGTAAAGAGAGAAAAGTAGAGGGCCAAGAACTGAGCCGTGAGGCACACCATATTTAACGTCAGAAAATTTTGATATAATATTACTATAGCAGACACAATGTGTTCTTCCAAATAAGTAGGACGTAAGCCAAAAGAGAGCTAAGCCAGAGACACCAAAATTACAATTTAATCTATCTAATAGTATACAGTGATCAATGGTGTCAAAGGCTGCACTGAGGTCCGGTAGTAGAAGCACAGAAGTGGAATCAGAGTCGATAGCCAGTAAAAGATCATTCACCACTCTGGTCAGAGCAGTTTCAGTGGAGTGACAGGGCCTGAAAGCTGACTGAAACGGTTCATATAGATGGTTTTCTTGTATATGGGTCGAAAATTGTTGATACACAACTCGCTCTAGTACTTTAGAGAAGAATGGAAGATTAGAGACTGGTCGATCGTTATTAAGAGACCCTGGATCGAGGTGCGGTTTTTTTAAGTAGAGGTTTAACCACATCTGTCTTAAAACTGCTGGGAACAACGCCAGTAGTAAGTGATAAATTAACAATGTCTAGCATTGTAGGTCCAAGAAAAGGCCAGAGGTCTTTAAAAAGTTTCGCTGGTAAGGGATCAAGTAGGAAAGCAGTTGGTTTAGAAGCTGACACGAACTTAGTCAAAGTATCAAGAGAGATAGTCTCAAAAGCTGTAATAACTGGGACTGTCAGTGACTCGTTGTGTAGATATGAATTTAGTAAGACAGGATCTGCAGGAGTAGATGGAGTTGAGGAACTAATTTTGTTTAAGATCTCATCAACCTTATTGCAGAAAAAAATCTAGAAATTCATGGTCAGTGAATGGTGAACTGCTAATAGAGGGCTGCTTTTTAGTAAGTTTATACACTGAATACACTGAGGCAAAATGCAAGTTTAAAAGGAACAATTCCTTCACAAATATCGTGCACAATATCTGAAGGAAACCCAGTGGTAACGTCAAAATATGAGAGCTGCTTTGACAAAATACAATTTGATTTCACACCATAATGTTCACGAGTGAGGGTAGGATGGAGCAGGAGATTGACAGGCAGATTGGTGCAGCATCAGCAGTAATGTGGACGTTGTACCGGACCGTTGTGGGAAAGAGGGAGCTGAGCCAGAAGACAACGCTCTCAATTTACCAGTCAATCTTCTTTCCAACCCTCACATATGAGGGTTGAGCTTTGGGCAGTGACCGAAAGGGTGAGATCGTGGATACAAGTGGCTGAAATTAGTTTCCTCCGTAAGGTGTCTGGGCTCAGTCTTAAAGATAGGATGAGGAGCTCGGAGTAGAGCCACTGCTCCTTCGCATCGAAAGGAGCCAGTTGGGGTGGTTCGGGCATCTGATTTGGATGCCTCCTGGACGCCTTCCTTTGGAGGTTTTCCGGGCACAGCCAACTGGGAGGAGACCCCGGGGTTAGACCCAGAACTCGCTGGAGGGACTACATGTCCAATCTGGCCTGGGAACGCCTTGGGATCCCCCAGGAGGAGCTGGGGGGCGTTGCTGGGGAGAGGGACGTCTGGAGTGCCCTATTTAGTTTGCTGCCACCATGTCCCTACCCCGAAGATGCGGCTGAAAATGAATGAATGAACGAATTAATGAATGAATTAATGAAACCATAATAACTGGGCAATTCATTTTCCTCAAGGATTCTTAAATGATCTGCATGAATGGATTTGGTTCTCAAAGTAAATACTCCACTTCTAACTGCTTTAGTATGGAACTCTGATCTTTCTGCGGTGCAAAATCTACATATGTATGACCCTGAGAAATTTTCAACAAATCCAGCAATACCAATTCCTTCTGCGCCAAGGTTGTCAGCGACCACACACTGAACTTTGCCTTTTACTGCTCTGCCCAATTTTGTTACAAATATCCCACTCAGTTCTAAAATTACAAGATCATTAATTACAGGTTCTAACACTTTCTCATACCCATAGAACGTCAAATAATCACTTTTGATTAAAACAGCCAAATAGATGGAGGACAAAGCAGAGTTACAGCCTGGTGGCAAATTACCCAGAATCCAAAACAAATCACAAATTTTATGTTTCCTCTTGGATGTACCAAGTGGATTCCATATTTCAAATTCATCGATGTATAATATCAATGAAATGCTTTCCTGCTTAGACAACAGTCCATTGTCTTTGAAGAAGGCACCATCAATGAAAGATTTGTATATGTGCACACCAGTTCTCGGTGGGAGTTTATCCACGGTATTCAAATTACCAGCCTGATCTAAGATTGTCTGGCAGCGAATAATTTGCTGCAAAGACTTTAAAATTCAAATATATTGGAATGACATACTATTCTTTCGGTCAAGGATATATTCCACTGGGTCCACTACATTGAGGTGTCTCTTAAAGCAAGCCTTTCTTCTCCAAGCACTGGAAAGTGGACCTTTATCTCTAATTGCTTTTGTAAGAGGGTTTGTCTCACAGAGTGCAGTGGTTAGCTTTTCAACAACTGACTGGTCAAACTGGTATCCATGATCTTGTAGTACTTCCCTAATTATCGTTTGAGTAATTGGCAGAGAAAGAGAACCAATCAAATAGTTTAACTCCTGCAAAAGCTCATTTACAGCTGCATTAGACACAAGATAGATGTTTTCTAACTTCAGGAGGACTGACGCAATTTTAAACTCAATATTCCTCTCCAAGTTTTCAGAATCCCTTTTGTCAAAACAGAATCTAAATTGATATTGCTGTCTGTACTTTATGTGTTTGATTAATTAAAACACATATAGATAAGACACACAATAGTGAAGTAACCAGCAGGCTTTTAGCATAGCTTCCGGCCTGCAGGCCCCCCACCAAATCAAAGATATCAATTGTCAGTGCTAGGGGTTCGATTGAAAGTACAAATACGGTGGGTAACAGCAGGCACCCCTGGCATATTCCCCTGGACAAACTAAAGGGTTTTTATGTAATGGTGTTAGTTGGAACTTCTGCACCATTACGGTCACTGTACATCAAGCAATATCTAAACTTCTAGCTGATGATCATTTGCCTATGGTAGTCAAAATTAAATTGAGACTAATAAATTAACAGTGAACAACTCCTCATAGCAGCTTTAAGTAAATTTAACCATCAAAGGGGAGCTGCGGCATGAGAGTGATAAGATGCAGTTTTCCATTAACAATAAAACTATCTTGTGAAGAAAAGAGCAAAATCGCCCTACTGCATGGATATAGGCATATCCAGTCAATTAGTAATAAGTGTAAAAGGCTTTTCAGATTGTCTTTCAGGAATCATGAATTATCTGTAATGACATCTCTCTTTAACCATAACTTAATGTGTGTGCATTCTTTCTCCTTTTTAATCATCTAGCGTTGTCTACTTTTGGGATCAACATATTTAATGCATGTTTTTGAGTATCACATATGCTGGACCTTTCAAGCACCACTTTAGGTTGAAAAAGAGAGCCATATTTAAATATAGATTCTTGTTATCACATAAAATAGATTCATATGAGTTAAGTTGTTAATAATTGGAAGCTGCCTTTGAGGAAGTCTGGTTACTGCTGCATAATTGGAAGTGATACATCAGAGTGTTGAATAGATATTTCATTACCATTTCAAAGATATCTGATTCCATTATAATCATCCCCATACACTGAATCAGCACTTGCTCCTCTGAATTACAAAGAATATAGAAATCTCTTCCGAAACCTCTTCAGGGAATGACAGGAACTTAAATTCTTTGCTGGATGTACCTAATTTAATAATGCACTACTACTACTTTCGGCTGCTCCTATAAGGGGTCACCACAGCGGATCATCCATTTCCATCTCTTTCTGTCCTCTGTATCTTCCTCTTTCATGCCGTCCTCCCTCACCACATCCATATACCTTCTCTTTGGCCTTCCACTTTTCCTCTTCCCTGGCAGCTCCATCTTCAGAACCCTTCTGCTAATATACCCAGCATCTCTCCTCACAGCATGGAGGTGTTTAGGAGAGATGGCAGTGGAGCTTTTAACAAGGTTATTTAACACAATCTTGGAAAGTGAGATGATGCCTGAGGAGTGGAGAATGGTGAGGATACAAGGAGTAGAGGGGGCGAAGGTGGATGAGTTAAATACTTGGGGTCAACTGTTCAAAGTAACGGAGAGTGTGGAAGAGATCTGAAGAAGAGAGTGCAGACAAGGTGAAGTAGTTGGAGAAGAGTGTCAGGAGTGATTTGCGACAGAAGTGTACCAGCAAGACTGAAAGGGAGGGTCTACAAGATGGTAGTGAGACCAGCTATGTTGTATAGTTCAGAGACCATGGCACTGATGAAAAGATAGGGGGCGAAGCTCAAGGTAGCAAAGTTGAGGATGCTAAGATTTTCATTAGGCGTGATGAAGATGGACAAGATCAGCTAGGTGCATATGAGAGAGACAGCTCAGGTTGGACGGTTTGGAGAAAAAGCAATACTAGAGGTGCGATTGAGATGGTTTGGATATGTGCAGAGTAGAGATGCTGGGTATATTGGGTGAAGGATGCTAAAGATGAAGCTACCAGGCAGAGCCTATGAGGACCATGATCAGCTAGCTGACAAAAGAGATTTTAGGCCTTCCGGATGGCGTGCCTACCAACACGAGGATCGGCGGTTCGAATCCCCGTGTTACCTTCAGCTGGGTCGGGCGTCCCTACAGACGCAATTGGCCGTGTCTGCAGGTGGGAAGCCGGATGTGGGTATGTGCCCTGGTCACTGTACTAGCGCCTTTACTGGTCGGTAGGGGCGCCTGTTCGGGAGGGGGGGGGGATAAGCGGGATCCTCCCACGCGCTACAACCCTCCTGGCGAAACTCCTCACTGTCAGGTGAAAAGAAGCGGCTGGCGACCGAGGAGGCATGTGGTAGTCTGCAGGGGGTGGAGCAGAGATCGGGACGGCTCGGTAGAGTGGGGTAATTGGCCGGGTACAATTGGGGAGAAAAAAATGGGGAGGGGGCAGATTTTAGAAGTACAATAATTCATACTTTGAGCAGAAGCAGCAAAAGCAGAAATCTAAAGTTTCCACTACCCTCATGTTTTATGTATTGTGAGGAAAATAACATAAAAAACCAAAACAAAGTGATATAGCCTCCTACTCTAACTCGTTTTGCAGAGGAATTAAAACTGGTGTTTTACAATCATTGGCATATAATGTAGGTCGGCTATGCATTGTCTGTAGAACTCACCCACACACACACACACACACACAAACACAGGGTATTTATGGGTTTCTTGTCAGTAATCTCCCTTGTGTAGTTACTGTCAAGTTGACAGATATGGAACAAGAAACAAATTGAAAGAACCATTTCTACAAGGCTTCTCTTTCCAGCCGTGCTTTTTTACCCAGTCAGCAAGTGCATGTTGTGCCATTTTGTCGTCCTTTGCGTCTGAACAATTACATTTTAATCCGTCTGTGTGTGCATGCATGCATGTGCGTGTGTTGTGTGTGTGTGCGTGTGTTGTGTGTGTGTGTGTGTTGTGTGTGTGTGTGTGTGTGCCAGACTCGAACAAGAAAAACTGACCACTCTATTTCGATGTAGGCTGACCTTCCACAACTAACCTGCAGATAGACCCGCTCTGCAACGTCCCCACTTTCTAACAGTGTGGAGACACACACACACACACACACACGCACACGCACACACACACACACACACACACACACACACACACACACACACACACACACAGGATGTGCAAGTTACTGCCTTTCTTAATGCAGGATCTTTAACTGGTGGTGACGGATATTTACAATTCAGCATGGTGATGATTTATTCTCATCCCATCCAGTTAAGAGCCTTTGGTAGAATATAAAGGTTGGGGGGGGGGAAACTTGAAGAATGCTTGCCAAAGCTGGAATACTGGGAGATAAGTACCGGAGCAGATAACCAGAGAGAGGGAGAGGGAGGGGGGGAGAGAGAGAGAGAGAGAGAGAGAGAGAGAGAGAGAGAGAGAGAGAGAGAGCATTAAGCTAGTTAGCGATGACTTTATACTTCATAATTCATATGCTGTTCTGTTATTCGTGGGTCCCTCTTAGGCTGGAGAGAAAACCTGCACACACGCGGCCCTCCGTCCTCCACGGCCCACGGCGGAGCGTCTCGGGTGAAAGGAATTTGCGTCACTGGGCTACAGACGCATCAGGGGAATGTTCAGCCCCGGCTTTGTGCTTTTCCGTCTGCTTTTCAGAGTTCAGTCGCACATATTGATCTGCACAAGGGGAAAGATAAAATAATCGAGACAAAAAATGGGCAGGGGAGAGAGAGATGGATGACGCATGGGGCTGTGAACTCAAAGAAGCAAAAAAAAGGTTTCTGATGGGATTGACAAAACAGCTGTATTTTCATATGGTTGTACTGCTTTTATTCGTTGTTTGAATGACTACTGGGCGGCGCGGTGGCGCTGCGGTTAGCGCGGTCACCTCACAGCGAGAAGGCCCTGGGTTCGAGCCCCGGGGTAGTCCAACCTTGGGGGTCGCCCTCTGTGTGGAGTTTGCATGTTCTCCCCGTGTCTGCGTGGGTTTCCTCCGGGTGCTCCGGTTTCCTCCCACGGTCCAAAGACATGTAGGTCAGGTGAATCGGCCGTACTAAGTTGCCCCTAGGGGTGAATGTGGGCCCTGTGATGGCCTGGCGGCCTGTCCAGGGTGTCGCCCCACCTCCCGCCCAGTGACTGATGGGATAGGCTCCAGCATCCCCGCGACCCTGACAGCAGGATCAGCGGCTCAAATAACGGCTGGATGGATGTCCTGGTTTTGCTCAGCCCCCAACCAGCCCACATCACGCTGGTTGTCCCACTGGGAGGAACTCATGGTGCTGCAGATAGACATGTCTGCAGAATCTAAGCCCAGATTTATTTTGCCCTTAGTGGGATTTATCCACACTTAAAAGAACGTGCCCCTTGAAACATCAATTTTTCATCAGACGTTAAAACCACATGGCTGGAGTTCAAGCAACATGACCCGCCATCACACACGAGACACGGAGCGCAGAAACTCCCACCACATATTGATTCCAAATTGGGCTAATGCCGAAGTGAAATGTGCCGTCTCTTGGCTTCTGCTGGCTTCTGCTGATTGGGGTCATGTGTTGAAGCCGTGGAGATGAGTCAGGATATACTCGGCTACCAGTGGTTTTGCATTCAGACCCGGTCTACACAGCCTCCAAAACCTAATTTGGACGGTGTATCCAACATATCAAAACCAGCCAACTGCGGTGCCGGCCCACCGGAATGCCAAGTTTTCTACAAGAACGTGTGGATTCTGGTTTCCGTCTCATTTCTCATGCCCCCCTCTCAAAAATATGCAGTTTTTTTTTCTAAATGTATTTCAAGATGATGCTTTCTGATAACAAAAAAATTAAATGAAATAACCTGGAGTATAGAGATCAGAAAAGAAAATACCACAACTGTTGATCCCGGGTGGAATATAGCCATACGTATAGCATATGTCTATTTGTAATTACTGCCAGACTGGAGAGGAATGACCTTTCCTCTCCTATCCCAGCGGCATCGAACCGCTGCTTTTGTACAGCACAGTGTGCTTCTTCCCCTTTCTCAACAAAAGCGAATTCCATCCAGTCACACATAAAGACCCCCACCCACAACCACACATCCCCAACCAGACCGCACCGACACAGCCTTGAAGGGCAAAGCCCTCCTCTTACCCACTTACACCTCTCCCCCGAGCTTTACGCACAGGTCCCTCAGGGGCAAGAGGGCTTTAGCAGGAGATTAGTGCCCTCTATAGGGGCACCAAACAACCCTCCGCTGTGCACAGACTGCTCTCTTATGGAAGAGGTTTTCTTCTTCAATAAACCACCGCTTGTGTAAATTTACTGGGTATTATCGGTCCATTTGGAGAGATATTCATCCATCCATCCATCCATCCATCTGTTTTGATTAAGAACTACTTTATCCACGCCGTAATGCCTGGCGCAGGCCCGTCTTTGCTCGTGCTTTGCTTTTTAGCTCTTTCATATTCATGCAGACACGCAGGCTAATCTGATCCTAAAACCCAGCAGACTTCCTGTTATCAACGTCTTATCAGGCAGAGATTAAAGATTGCTTGGCATCTTTAATGTCTGCCAGTATCAGTACAGATATGGAGAATCATCCTCTTTTGATTTTCAACATCTTCATTCATTCATTCATTCATTCATTCATTCATCTTCAGCCGTGTCTCCGGGGGTCGGGTCACGGTGGCAGCAAGCTAAGTAGGGCACTCCAGACGTCCCTCTCCCCCAGCAACGCCCTCCGGCTCCTCCCGTGGGATCCCACGGTGTTCCCAGGCCAGATCGAACATGTGATCCCAGAACTCGCTGGAGATTGGACAACTCCAGCGAGTTCTGGGTCTACCCCAGGATCTCCTCCCAGTTGGCCGTGTCCGGTAAACCTCCAAAGGAAGGCGTCCAGGAGGCATCCTGATCGGATGCCCGAACCACCTCAACTGGTTCCTTTCGACGCGAAGGAGCAGCGGCTCTACTCCGAGCTCCCTCCGGACGTCCGAGCTCCTCACCCTATCTCTAAGGCTGAGCCCAGACACCCTACGGAGGAAACTCATTTCAGCCTCTTGTATCCGTGATCTCACCCTTTCGGTCACTACCCAAAGCTCATGACCATAGGGGAGGGTTGGAACGAAGAGTGACTGGTCCTGGGAGGTGTATATATTATTTAAAAATCACAAGAATACCAAATGAAAGCGGACTTACAGAACTCAGAATCAGAATACTTTATTCATCCCAGAGGGGAATTGGGGTCTACTACAGACGCTCGCCCTCTAAGAAATTTTGACTGAGATTTGAATAATTATCATGTCTCCGGTGAAATCACCGATTCAACTTTTAGTGCTGCCAACGTGCACTGTAAAGAGCCAATAATTAGCTTTATACAGCACGCTGTATCAGAATGTAATCTAAAGGACTTTCACGCCTCTGCAAATTAATTTGTTAGGCGTGTGTTAGGCCATGTGTCAAAATGCAATTGTTCATATTAGTTAACATGTGAGCTGTGCTTGACACTGAGAATATTTGATGCTCTGAATTGAATTCAAGACGATATATATATATATATATATATATATATATATATATATATGTGTGTGTGTGTGTGTATTTCTATTTCTTTTTTTAACTAAATTGAAAACTTGAAAACCTCTTGCTGGAACTGAAAGAAGGTTGAATCAGGTCATCTGGATACGACGTGCATTGGCAGATATGTTTCATCACTCAACTAAGTGACCTCTTCAGTCTAAACTGACTGCAGGTATCCCCAGCGTAGACTGAACAGGTCACTTAGTTGAGTGATGAAACGTATCTGCCAATAAACATTGTAGCCAGATGACCTGATTCAACCGTCTTTCATTTTCTTAGCTGGATTATTGAGGATGCATCAAGACACTCTTGTTGGAACCAAGCTAAAAGCAGTATAGGGTGAAAGCTGCACATTTGTCGACGTTCACATGCTGATACATTCCACTTCCGGTGTGGGAAGATGGCGGCGCAAATCCATGTTTGCGGCCCAGTACCGTCCACGCAGTGTCTTTGTCCACGTCTAAGTTTGTCTTCGTGTGATGGCTGGGAGAGCTGGCGCTGGATCGGCTGGGAGAGCTTGGTCTGCTGCCTCCTGGCGGCCCAGGGACCACGGCCCTGACTGGAGCTGTGCCCGAAGAGGAAACACCGAGGGCGGTCTGACAGGACACGGAAGTGGGGCAGGCTAAGCTAACTGCTAGCCCATGCAGACCAGCAGTTTAACACCAAGGGCGGTCTGGCAGTGGCCTCGCCTACCCTTAACTGTTTTTAGTGTCGTCGTGAGGAGTGCAGGGAGGTGTGTCGAAGGTGTCTGGCCTTACAAAAAAAAAGTACACTTGAAGTTGATTTTATGAAGTAAACTTAAGTAAAGCTCAAGTATATCAATGTACCAGTAGCACACTTGTAAGTATAAGCAAAGTATACTTAATTATAATTTTTGTTTAGTATTTCTCTGCTAAGTACTTAAACAGTAAACTGGAAGTATACTCACTGATTTTAGTTTAAAATAAGTATACTAATAGCACACTTGAATAAACTACTGAGAGCTGGTGTTGGATCGGCTGGGAGAGCTTGGTCTGCTGCGTCCTGTGGGCCCAGGGACCACGGCCCTGACCGGAGCTGTGCCCGAAGAGGAAACACCGAGGGCGCTCTGACAGGACGCAGAAGCGGGGCAGGCTAAGCTAACTGCTAGCCCATGCAGACCGGCAGTTCCGACAGTCATCCTGGCTGGCGTTCGTGCGTTATATGTGTGTCCTTGTAGTTGTGGGATGTGTGTTTTTGTGTTTGTGTCGCACTGCCCCGGGCTGGGGGAAACCACGTCTCGTTTCATTTCATGTGCGCAAGTGCATGAAATGAAACGACAAATAAAGTGTTGCTGATTCTGATTTATGACCACAATCTACCAGTGGACAGCGTGGCGGTGAAAAGCGACCGTAGTTCATTCCAACGTGGAGGTTTAATTGCTCATAAAGCTGAGGAACGAGTCCGTGTTCGTTTTGTCTTTCATGTGCCTTGTGTATTTCAAAAAGCTCAAGCTGGACGGTCGTCCTGCCTCATTCTGTTGAACGTCAGAAAGCTGAGCGGAGTGGATTAACATTCACGCCGTTATCACCCTGACATCACAGGCGTTACCGTAACTACAGAGCAGGAACAAACGTGCAAAATAGAATAAAAAATACAAATCAAATAATGAAGACAAACAGCCCAGGTTAAGACGGGTAACAGGACGTGATGGCCAGTGCCCCTCCAGAGCGGTAAAGGGAACTTGGTAAGTGGATGCTGGCCTATAAAGCTGACCTACAGTGGCAAAAAGAAGCACACAGACCCCAAAAGTGAATGTGCTCTCACCAACCTGTTCTGACCCAGAGTTTCTCAGCTCTCAGTAAGTAGGTCGGCATTACCCGGGGTCAAGTCTTACTGTATACAACACACACTGCACACAAAGAAGCGGGGAGAGGCTTTAACACAACGCTTGCCATGTAATCGTGTCATGTCGCCTGATCCTACAAAAGGCTGCTTGCTCTCGCTTTCGTCATTTGGACACCGAATGAAAATCGTATATGGGGTGTGTGTGTGTGGGGGGGGTGGGGGGGGCAGAGACATTTACCTTTTGCTGTTGTAATGAATATCTGCACCATTATGAAAGAGTGAAGCTGCATAGGTGACAGGTGTCCACGCTCCATTTTAACCACGCGATGCGTTTTATGGCTGGAAAACATCGTACCTGTAGCTACACCACCAGGCATGCCAATGATAAATGAAACAAACGTTAGAATTATGTGGGGGCTTCCGGGTAGCGTAGCGGTCTATGCCGTAACACGGGGATCACCGGATCGAATCCCCCGTGTTACCCCCGGCTTGGTCGGGCGTCCCTACACACACAATTGTTATAAAGTGATATCAATTTAGCTGTAGGATGAACTTTATTCCTCCAAATAAGTTAGCTGTATGTGTTTAGCTATAAACAGGACATGCAGTGACCTCACATCATCATCGAATTTGCAAAGTATCATTCCAGGCTGACCAGGCCCCGTATCCCACACTGTGCCATCTACAACATGTGGCAAGCTTTCTGAAGCGCTATCCATTTATAACAGATACAACCCTATTTCACACAGGCTGTGCCCTCTAATGGGACTGTAGAGCTCAACCTCGTTTGTGGTTCAGTGCAGTGAAATGTACATGTATGCATGCATGCTCTCTGCCTTTGAGGCCGGGTCCATGAAAAAGGAGACTCGGGGCGGCGCTTTGTAGCCACCTTCCTCCAGCACACGAGAAGAGCGGTTTCCACCCTCACAGCAGCATCCTGGAAAAGGAGCATTATCTTCAAAGAGTGGCCCGGTAGCCACAGGCTGGCCTTGCCGTTTGAACTAGGCTGATGATCCACCGGGGCGATGGCCTCGCTGCCATCACCCTGAAATACGCTTACGCACATGTCCAACTTGTTCCCAGACACACCCAGTCCCTCTGGTTTGCCTTTTCGGGAAGTACCATACGGGTACCACAGACTCCCGTTTCAGAAAGCAACTTTAGCAAACTCTGAATTTAAACCTGACTGTCTCCGAGCTGTCTAACTCAGAGTTTTCGGTTTCAGAACAGCTGATCTGAGTTAGTTCAATCAACATTTCCAATTTCCAATTTCATTTTCAATTTTCAATTTCAATTTTCCCCCTTTTTCTCCCCAGTTGTATCTGGCCAATGACCCCACTCTCAATCTTGCCTCTCTTGCTTTGTCTCCAAACCGTCCAACCTGAGCTGTCCCTCTAATATACTCGTTCCTAGTCCTGTCCTTCTTCGTCACTCCCAATGAAAATCTTATCATCTTCAGCTCTGCCACCTCCAGCTCCACCTCCTGTCTTGTCATCAGTGCCACCGTCTCCAAACCATATAACATAGCTGGTCTCACAACTATCTTGTAAACCTTCCCTTTAACTCTTGCTGGTACAGGGTCCGCGGTGGTCTAACCATTGGTTTTGTGTCGATGCAGTTGCCCACTGGGGACAGGAGTTCATGCCTCGGTCTCTTCAGATCCGACTATGGCCAGATTCGATGAAGCGGCAATAATTGGCAACGCTGTCTTCGGGAGGGGGGCGGAGTTGGCTTGTGTTCATCACATGAATGCGTCTCTGTGTGTGTCCGAAAAAGCAGTGGTTCAGCCTGGATTCCCCTTGTCACGAAAGTGGCGAGACGTCTCCTTTGAGACTGCCGGCCGGAGAGATGCAGTTGGCGAACGCATGCAGTACGAGGGTGGGAGTTTGAACTAGAATAGGGAGCGACTGGCCACTAAATTGGGAGAAAAGGGGAAAAATCAGAAATGCATGTATAAAAAATACAAATTAAAAAAAATCTTCTTGGTACCCTTCTGTCGCAAATCACTCCTGACACTTCTCCACCCTGCCTGCACTCTCTTCTTCACCTCTCTTCTGCACTCCCCGGTAATTTGGACAGTTGACCCTCAAGTATTTAAACTCATCCGCCTTTGTCACCTCTACTCGCATCCTCACCATTCCCGTCCTCCCTCTCATTCACGCAAATGTATTCCGTCTTGCTCCTACTGACTTTCATTCCTCTTCTCTCCAGTGCATACCTCCACCTCTCCAGGCTCTCATCAACCTCCACCCTACTCTCATTACAGATCACAATGTCATCCGCAAACATCATAGTCCACGGAGACTCCTGCCTGATCTCGTCCGTCAACCTGTCCATCACCATTGCAAACAAGAAAGGGCTCAGAGCCGATCACAATGTCATCCGCGAACATCATCGTCCACGGAGACTCCTGCCTGATCTTGTCCGTCAACCTGTCCATCACCATTGCAAACAAGAAAGGGCTCAGAGCCGATCCTTGATGTAATCCCAGCTCCACCTTGAACCCATCTGTCATTCCAACCACACACCTCACCACTGTCACACTTCCCTCATACATATCCTGCACCACTCCTACATACTTCTCTGCCACTCCCGACTTCCTCATAAAATACCACACCTCCTCTCTCGGCACCCTGTCATATGCTTTATCTAAATCTACAAAGACACAATGTGCCTCCTTCTGGCCTTCTCTATACTCCTCCACAACATTCTCAAAGCAAACATGGCATCTGTGGTGCGCTTTCATGGCATGAAACCATACTGCTGCTCGCTGATCATCACCTCTCCTCTTAACCTAGCTTCTATTACTCTTTCCCAAATCTTCATGCTGTGGCTGATCAACTTTATACCTCTGTAGTTGTTACAGTTCTGCACATCACCCTTGTTCTTGAAAATCGGTACCAGTATGCTTCTTCTCCACTCCTCAGGCATCCTCTCACTTTCCAAGACTGTGTTAAACAGTCTAGTTAAAAACTCCACTGCCATCTCTCCTAAACATCTCCATGCCTCCACAGGTATGTCATCAGGACCAACCACCTTTCCACTCTTCATCCTCTTCATAGCTGCCCTCACTTCCTCCTTGCTAATCTGCCACACTTCCTGATTCACTATCCTCGCATCATCAAACTCTCTCTCTCTCATTTTCTTCATTCATCAGCCCCTCAAAGTACTCCTTCCACCTTCTCAACACACTCTCCTCACCTGTCAGCACATTTCCATCTCTATCCTTCATCGCCCTAACCTGCTGCACATCCTTCCCATCTCGGTCCTTCTGTCTAGCCAGTTGATAAAAGTCATTTTCTTCTTCCTTAGTGTCTAACCTCTCATACAACTCACCCTACACCTTTTCCTTTGCCTTTGCCCCCTCTCTGTTCACTGTATGCTGCATCTCCTTGTACTACTGTCTACTTTCTTCATCTCTCTGACTATCCCACTTCTTCTTTGCCAACCTCGTCCTCTGTATTCTTTGCTGTACTTCCTCATTCCACCACCAAGTCTCCTTGTCCTCCTTCCTGTGTGCTGATGACACACCAAGTACCTTCCTAGCTGTCTCCCTCACTATTTCTGCAGTGGTTGCCCAGCCATCCCGCAACTCTTCACTCCCACCCAGTGTCTGTCTTAACTCCTGCCTGAACTCCACACAGCAGTCGTCCTTCTTCAACTTCCACCATTTGATCTTTGGCTCTGCCTTCCCTCACTTCCTCTTCTTGGTCTCCAAAATCATCCTACATACCACCATCTGATACTGCCTAACTACGTTCTCCCCTGTCATCACCTTGTAGTCTCCAATCCCTTTCAGATCGTGCCTTCTACATAAGATATAGTCCACCTGTGTGCACTTTCCTCCA
The DNA here is from genome assembly GCF_029633865.1 of Lampris incognitus. Taxonomy (NCBI): domain Eukaryota; kingdom Metazoa; phylum Chordata; class Actinopteri; order Lampriformes; family Lampridae; genus Lampris; species Lampris incognitus. The sequence continues at coordinate 48,102,770 of NC_079218.1, forward strand.
CTCTTGTATGTCATCCTGTGTTCCTCCCTCTTCTTGAAATACATATTCACCACAGCCATGTCCATCCTTTTCGTAAAATCCACCACCATCTGTCCTTCCACACTTCTCTCCTTGACACCATACCTTCCCATCACGTCCTCATCACTTCTGTTCCCTTCACCAACATGCGCATTGAAGCCCGCTCCAACCACCACTTTCTCCTCCTTGGGTACCCTCTCCACCATTTCATCCAACTCACTCCAGAATTCTTCTTTCTCTTCCATCTCACACCCAACTTGCGGGGCATATGCGCTGATAACATTCAGCAACACACCTTCGATTTCCAGCTTCATACTCATCACTCTGTCTGACACTCTCTTCACCTCCAGCACACTCTTGACATACTCTTCCTTCAGACATACCCCTACCCCATTTCTCCTCCCATTCGCACCATGGTAAAAGAGTTTGAGCCCACCTCTGATGCTCCTGGCCTTAACTCCCCTTCCACTTGGTCTCTTGCCCACACAGTATGCCTACCTTTCTTCTTTCCATCATACAGCCAGCTCTCTCCCTTTACCAGTCATAGTGCCAACATTCAATGTCAAGTCTCACCTCCACACTCCCACCCTTCCTCCTCTCCCACTGCCTCTGGACATGCCTTCCCCCTCTCCTTCTCCTTCGCCCAACAGTAGCATAGTTTCCATCGGCACCCTGTTGGCCAACAGTACCGGTGGTGGTTGTTGGTAACCCGGGCCTCGACCGATCTGGTATGAAAATGAGATTTATGATCCGCATATTTGATTTGGCAAAGATTTGACACCGGATGCCCTTCCTGACGCAACCCTTCCCATTTATCCTCGACTGGCACTAAGAATGTATCCGGGACTGGCACTTGGGACCGGCACTAAGAATGCACTGGCTTGTGCATCCCCAGTGGCTGGGTTGCATAGGTAATAGATGATTTGAAGTAATCCCACTACGTAGTATTAAAATTCTGATTTATGATCTGCATATTTTAAGATTTTTATGAAAATTATACGGGGTAGCTGGGACGAAAGTAAAATTTTTCAGATAAAATATAACATTACAGACAGAAACTAATTTTCATTGAGATCAACCACCCACGTGTGTTCTGTCAAGACCAGGGGCTATTTTTTTTTACAAATGTGGAAGGACTTTGGTATAATCTGACTTTGAACGGAAGTTGTACATTGTTGCTTTCGACCCCATCAGCCGGGACGAAAGTAACACAAAGGTGGGTGAAAAATAATGCAACAGTATAAACTTGAATTGTTTATATTTTTATTGTTTTTATTAAAAATTTCTAACAATGTCCTTGTCAATATGTAATTACAAACATATTGTGTCCTTTATCTTAATAAAAAAAAATATTAAATTTCGTTTTTAGAACATATAGGGCACGTCATTTGCTGTACTACTAATTTAATTCATTGTCTCAGTTGTGACGGATACAGGACTCTCATCTACTTCGAGCAGCCTTGAAAAGGCTGTGTAAAAACCTCATTGACTGCCGAAAATAACTGGCTGACTTGGGAGACATCATAACAGGGAAAAGGACTGACTGAACCAAACTGGGAGAAATCGCAACAAAGAAAATGACAGACTGAACTGAACTGTTCCCACGCCAGCCACACGTTCTTGTTTTTGGTTTCATTCCTGTCCTCAGTGTGGCCCTGGCCTTGCCAAGTCACTTTGTTTTTCCTAACAAGACCGTGTTCGTGTTTTGTTTAAAGTGCTATATGAAAAAAGTTCACCTGACTTGGGTCGGGTATTGAGACCACATCCTCTACCCCTATGTGGATGATGTAATGGTCTATTCAACCAATCTCCCTGAAATTGTCATGCTTTGGTGGTTACAGTGGAACAGAGGGGAACCATCAGGGCCCTCAGAGAGGGTCCAAGATATTTTTAAAAAAATCTTAAAAAGTCACCAGTTTTAATTTTATTTTATTGAATTCATAATTTGGCAATCAATCAGGAAAGCATGGAGGGCCAGCTCCTCTAGGGCGACTGCGTTGAACTACGGGTAACCATGTTGGGTGTGTAGCTGCACATCTGCAGCGAAGGTACCCAAGCTCTCTCCCTTTTAGCGGCGGCAGCTGGCTAGCTGCTCCCTGCTCTGGTCAGTGAAGAGTCGTTGTCCGAATCGCCTCTGCAACGCCATGGTCAGGGCTTGGAGGTCCCACCGCTCCGATGGGACCAGGTCGAGGAGCATCTGCAAAGCCTTCCCCTCCAACGCCAGAGCCAGGTGGATGCGATCATTAGCAAAGTCCACTGCCTTCAGACAGGCACGCAGCCAGGTAGGTGGTTTTCGTGTCTGAACCCCCCCCCCCCCGAAACCCCACAGCCCGTCTGAAATGGCACCAATAATTATTTAGTTATCGTTTTGATTATTTGTCACCGCCCCTCTAGCCTACTCATACACTGCATCTATCGTGACTGACAGGCGTTAAACCTGTCAGTTAATTTGTTTCCAAACATGATGTATCTTATTGGTCTGTTTTGTAAAACGAATAAAATCACAGGCTTTTGATTGGCTCAGGGGTCTGACGAGTCAGCTAAGCAACCTGCCACTGGTTGTGCTAGCCAAATGGTCGATCTATAGTTTGCTTTTCAAAAGCAATGGAGCTGCTGAAAGCTACCTGTAAATCAGGCAAGAGCAGTCAAGTTAATATTCGTAAAATCAGTGAGTTTTTTGTTTCAACGTGTCCCGACTCAAAAAAGAAAAAAAAGAACATTCCAGATGATCTGGTCACTAACGTTACCGATTTCCCGGAGCAAGTGTTAGCAGACCCACTGCCCTCCTCCTCGGAAACGGAGCCAGAGTTAGCAGACCCGCCGTCCTCTACCCCGGAAACGGAGCAAGTGTTAGCAGACCCGCCGTCCTCTACCCCGGAAACGGAGCAAGTGTTAGCAGACCCGCCGTCCTCTACCCCGGAAACGGAGCAAGTGTTAGCAGACCCGCCGTCCTCTACCCCGGAAACGGAGCAAGTGTTAGCAGACCCGCCGTCCTCTACCCCGGAAACGGAGCAAGTGTTAGCAGACCCACTGCCCTCCTCCTCGGAAACGGAGCCAGAGTTAGCAGACCCGCCGTCCTCTACCCCGGAAACGGAGCAAGTGTTAGCAGACCCGCCGTCCTCTACACCGGAAACGGAGCAAGTGTTAGCAGACCCACTGCCCTCCTCCTCGGAAACGGAGCCAGAGTTAGCAGACCCGCCGTCCTCTACCTCGGAAACGTTTTCACACGACTTTGTGGATTATATTGGTGGGAAAATATCAGACGAACAGAGAAGAGAAATATACTCACTGGACTGGACGGCCAATATCGGACAAACATTCCCTACAAAACTAGGAGGTAAACTACGTTTCCAACGTCATGGGATAGACCAGCTTAGCTGGCTAGTGTACTCAACAAGGTCCGACGGTTGTTTTTGTAGGCACTGTGTTGCGTTTGCAGTCGAGCATGTTGTGGGTAAGGGAGGGCACAGAAAAGCTGGCAAGCTAATTAATGTCCACTTCTCAGACTGGAAACATGCTTTAGAGACGTTCAAAGACCACGCACAAAAGGCATATCACAAGGATGCAAGTTTGAAAGCGGACAATTTCCAAATGGTTCTCAACAATAAAATGGATGCAACTTCACTGAGGCTCGATTCTGAGAGAAAAAAGCGAGTCCCAGAAAACAGAGAAAAACTCAAAAGCATCATTGCAACGTTGATTTTTTGCGGTCACCAAGAACTCGCCCTGAGAGGTGATATTGATTCAGGACCAGTGACATTGAATGAGCCAACTCACAATGACGGACATTTCAGGGCTTTACTCAGGTTTAGGGCGACATCTGGCGACACAGTGCCGTTACAACACTTGAGTAAATGTGCAGCAAACGCTAGCTACTGCAGTCCTGATGTACAAAATGAAATAATCAGCATCATTGGAGATGTGATAACAAACAAACTGGTGCAGAAAGTAAACTCCGCGCAGTGTTTGGCTGTGTTGGCAGATGAACTGAAAGATGTTTCAGGGCGGGAGCAGCTTTCTGTCTGTGTCAGATACGTGAACCAGCATGACAGCCAATATAGCATCAGAGAGGAGTTTCTGTCCTTTGTTGATATCGAGAAGTTAACCGGGGAGGCAATCGCCAATTCAATCGAAAGTCAGTTGACAAATGCAGGCGTTGATTTACAGTTTTTACGTGGCCAGGGACACGACGGCGCATCTGCCATGAGTGTCCGTTTACATGGTGCCCAAGCTAAAATCAAAGAGAAGCACAAGCAAGCAGTTCATGTGCACTGTGCCAGCCACAGTTTGAATTTGGTCCTAAACAAGTGCTGCACTGTACAAATGGTGCGAAATTGCTTTGGAATTGTCTCGGAAATCTGCACTTTTTTCCATGATTGGGCTTTGCAGTCTGCATGCAGTCTGCGACACGAGACGGAGCGTCTTTTACCCCACTGCAAGAAAACGCGACTGACGAAGTTATGTGAAACGAGATGGGTCGAACGCCACGACGCAATATTTACATTCAACGGGCTTTTAGACCCTGTGCGATCCAGCCTGCAGAAAATCAGTGAAGCCTTCACAGGAGACACATCTGTCAAAGCCACTCAGCTCTTTAATTCAATTGACAATGCAGAATTCATGCTGTCCATGAATGTGAGTGAGAAGATGCTTGCAAAAACCTACCACCTGTCCACCTTCCTTCAGAAGGAAAATTGTGACTTGGTGAGTTGCGTTTCAGCTGCTGATGCTGTTATTATGCAGGTAGATGAGATGAGGGCTAACTCTGAGATGGAGTTCAGGCAGATTTTCCAAAAGACCTCTTCCCAAGCAGCCAGGTATGGGGTTGAATTTCGACCACGAAGAGGCGCGGACTGCAATGAGGATCCATTGAAGGCCTGTGAAAATCACTACCGGCAAAAGCTTTTCATAGTCATGCTTGACTTTTATTCATCACAGATGAAGGAACGCGTCAGCAAACACAGAAATGTGATCTCCAACCTCTGCTCCTTACTGCCATCTAAGGTCAGCATGCTGAACGACAGCTCAGCTCAAGCGCTCTCCAACCTGTATCCTGATGAAGTGTCACCGCATCTGGAAGTTGTAAAGTCCGAAATTGACACCTGGCGGGATAAATGGAAAGATGCAACTTATGTTCCACGAAATGCCATTGAGGCATTAAATGCCTGTAACAGTGAGTTGTTTCCAAGCATCTTCAAGCTTCTCCGCGTTTTGACCACGCTTCCTGTCACCAGTGCCCATGTCGAGAGAAGTTTTTCCCGTCTGGGAAGGATCAAGGACAAAATGCGCAGTACTGGACATCTTTTGCAGACAAAAAAGACGATTGGACCTGCTTTTATAAGGTAAGACCCACTTTTATTTATTAATGCATTGATGATTATCTATGGGCCATTAATACGTTGACATTTACCGTACGGTTGGGTATTAGGCTATAGTATACAGTGTGGGAATTTTATTTACCGGTAGCTTTCGGCAGTGTTGCCCGACCCCCCCCCCCCCCCAAAAAAACATGTTTCTGGCTACGGGCCTGCCTTCAGACCAATCAGAGTCAGGTGGGTGGCAGCTTCCTCGTTGCTCCATCTGTTGTGCCATGCCGCTAATTGGACTTGCGAGAGGCTCGAGCTGTGTCATCCCATTGTCCTTTGGCAGCTTGTCTGGTGTTCTATGCACAGTATCTCTCCTGCTCACTAGGGGACGATCGGTGGCGGCGGGCAGCAGGCACTCCCCGGCGCTGGTCCTCCTGGCCTCTAGGGGGCGGCGGGGCCGCAGTGCACTGGAGCCATGGGCTGGAAAACTTCCATCTCTGCCAGGCTCCGTCTTCCGCCATGCCAAGTTTTCCAAAAGCCAACGTGTCTGCTCAATGTCCCGCTCCAGTCTCTGGACGTCCCTCTCCATTCTTTAGCCCAGTCCCGCTTCTGACACGCATGTGGTGAGCCGGCGTGGAAGAATGAGTCGAGAGGCAGAGATCTTTTAATCGCAACTCCAGTGTCGCATACACCGCATGACCCGGAAGTGGTCTTTCATTCACACCGGCCAGAAGAGACCAGAACTGACAACAACAGAACGATGCCCCCCCCCCCGATATCCCAACTGGCGACATCAATCTAAGTCAAAGTCCTAAGATCAGTCAGTCAGTAAGTCCTCTACCCAGTCCAAGTCAAACCCTCAAACAAACGACACAATAACCAAAACATGAACACAACATTTAAACACATAAATCCACAATTTCAACTCTACACCAACACGAGCCCCTGCACTCCCCCAGCGTGGAGCCGCCGACATCCAGAGCGACCGCCTCCCCGGTCGCTTCATAACTCCACAGGCCGCTGTGCCAATCTAATAATACCGTAGCGAGAAGGCTGCATGAGGCCGTGATGACCACCCCACCCACCCCCACCCCCAGCACTGTCCCGGTCACACACAACATAACCACAACAACTGACCACCACGTCACCAAAACAACGACTTTACCATTAACAGTCCCATGAGACCTTGCGCTCCCCCAGAGTAGAACCGTCGACAGCCAGGAGCGATCCCCTCCTCCCCTCGCTACTGTGTTACTTATTAACAACATTGCTTGTTTGTGGGGGAGGGGGGGGTGTTCCGAGCGGGCCATGATCGCTGTTCGGTGTCTGTGGTTCTGAAGTGTCTCGCTAATGGTTGCTGGGCTGTGTGTGCTGTCATGGCGTGCAGGCTTCCAGGACATGTAGTTGGTTTTGCGTGTCAGGAGGGGGCGGCTGTTGCGCGCTTTGCACATAGTTTTACACTCCGGCCCCGTTGGCGCCATATTCCGCTGAAGTGCACGCACAGCTTATGTGATTCTTTCCCCCCTTTTTCTCCCCAGTTATATCCGGCCAATCACCCCACTCTTCCGAGCCGTCCCGGTCGCTGCTCCACCCCCCTCTACTGATCCGGGGGGGGCTGCAGACTACCACATGCCTCCTCCCACACATAAGGAGTCGCCAGCCGCTTCTTTTCACCTGACAATGAAGCGTTTCACCAGGGGGGACGTAGCACGTGGGAGGATCACGCTACCCCCCCCTCCCCCCCCCCGAACAGGTGCCCCGACCGACCACAGGAGGCGCTAGTGCAGCGACCAGGACGCATACCCACATCCGGCTTCCCACCCGCAGACACGGCCAACTGTGTCTGTAGGGACGCCCGACCAAGCCGGAGGCAACACGGGGATTCGAACCAGCGATCCCAGTGTTGGCAGGCAGCGGAATAGACCGCTACGCCACCCGGACGCCCCGATGCGATTATTCCTAAGGAGGATTTTTGTTTTGCTTTAGAAATTACCTGTTTTCTATCTTTCTTTTTGGGGGGGGGTTGGGGGGGGGGTGATAACTCTCACTCTCTGCGTGCTGTTTGCTCGTGTGGTTGCCTAGGCTGGATTGCTGTCTTCATTCTGTGTCAGAGCTGGAACTGTCACCGGTAATGTTGCCATACTATAGGGGAGGACACAGTAAGCTTGGCTGGTAGTTTGCTTCTTCTTCTTCTTTTTCTTCTTCTCCAATAAGGGAAGGGTGTTAAGAGGGCCAAGGTTGACGAGTCCCGGTTCGCTGCGTCAGCGGAAGATGCGGAGCCAGCTGTGTTCACAAGCTCCAAGCCGGGGATGAGGTCCGCCGCGTTTATCAGCGCTGCTGCCACGTTCCGGGGCGTTGTGGTTACAGTAAGTACAACCAGCAGACACAATGTTGCAAAGAGACCTGTCGTTAATGCGTCACGTGACTTCCACCTCAGCTGAAAATATCACAAACGCGTCTTTTAAAAAGGTAAAACCAGTCCACATGAGACGTCATGGACTTCTTCTTTTTTGTTGTTGTCTTCATACATCATTAATCTGTCACCTTCAGCCGAATAACAAGATGAAATAAACCTTTATAATTATCAATATATTGGGGGGGGGGGTTGTCCGCCTTTCATTTTCTTCTTCTGTGTTTTGCGCGCGCTCTCCATCTTCAATTTCGATTTAATTGGCATGACGAAATTACACGTGTATTGCCAAAGCACAGTCAACATGAATGTAAACTTTCTCCCTCCCCCCCTCCCCCCCCTCTCTGTGTATCTACCTATCTATCTTTGTCCTACACTTCTTTTCCATCTCTCCCTCTGTCCTCCTGGAGTTTCTTTATCCGGGTATTTCTTGACCTATTTCAGATTTCAACAAAGACCAGACCTGCTCCGGGCCATGTGTTATCAACATCCGTAACAACTACAGTTAACATTAAAGTGCTGCCCGGGAAAGATTTGGCAGGCAAGAGTCCCCCCCCCCCACCCCCCGAGCCCCCGCGGCTCAGGGCCCGAGAGAAGCCTCGCACATAGTATCTGACGATTCTCTACGCAGCTATTTCCAGACCCGTTCTTATGTAAGACCCTTATCTGGCGCACTGTCATGGCGCCTGCATTATAGATCAGACCCGTCCTAATGTGAAGTAATATAAAGATATGCTGACCCCTTTCAGCTTCGAGTCAACCGGTTTCTTTCTTCTTCTTTTATAGTCATTACGGGACACATCATTGATTGTCTCTCGTGTCTTAATCTGGGGGTCCTCAAAACATCAGCAGATCGTTTGGCAGAAGCCGGGGTCACATGAGAAGAAATTGGGGGGGGGGGGGTCCATTCAGCTGTGAAACCCTGATTGCGCCCCGCAACGCAAACTTCCTCGCTGCGCTTGAAGGCGGCCCTCCCCACGAATCACAGCTCAGGAAGACGCGCATTCCTGCTCTTGTGACGTCTCCGCGCTGCTGACCTTCAGGGCAGGTTTAGCAGGGTGTGCCAGTTATGAGTTGTAAATTGATGTCGTTCTGACGTATAAATGCTTCTTCTTTGTCTTTTTTTTAAAAATCTGGGAAGCTTTCTGCTCTCGGCGGGTTTGTTTATAATCAGGATTTAAATCGAAACTTCCCACGTTCTTGAAGAAAAGAAACACGACTTGGTGTGAAGGGCCTTTAATGGTATTTTGAGACCAAGGCCAACAGCGCAGCGGTACGGTGACTCCGAGTATGCAGCGGGGTTCAGAGTAAACTTGACTTCCAGCGTGTTGATGTCGAATGTAATCTAAAACTGTTCATTTTCTCCTGACCGGCAAAAGCCAAGGTGAACAACAACCCGGGCGACCGTGAAACGGTCGGATGACACGCGGGAGATGTTGCGGGTTCGTGCGGACCTGGGCCACCCATCACTTCAGCAGCTCTCGTGCTCCAAAGTCTTAAGGAATTATTTCAGTGGACTGATAGTTTTTCATTCTAGTTTTTCCTGTAACTGTAGTGTCAAATCGATATTTCAAAACACAACCCCAGACTTGCTCCTCTTTCAGAATAAAGGTCGTGAGATTAGCCAAAATTCAATCATGTAAATCATCTCATGTTGGGATGCTAGGTTAATATTGTAGCGAATTCAGGGGACAGCCCGGAGCCGACCCGGGCGCGCTAACCAGTCAACTAAAGGCAGTGGCGTAGCCAGGATTGATTTTTTTGGGGGGGTGGGGCTGCAGACAATAGGGGGGGCCAAAGTTGACCCGATTTAAAGGGTCGGACTCGGCGGCCCAGGGCTAGCGAGTCTGGTCATGCGTGGTCACTAGGCCTCCTTCAGGAAGCACATCCCTGCACTTCAGCATATCAGCTCCGTCGTGCCTCTGGGCACATGCGCTTCCGATGGCCTCACGGTCTCACCATCCCACTTCTGACACCCATGTAGAGAGTTCAGGGGACAGCCGGGAAGCGAACCCGGGGCGACTGCGCTAACCAGCCAACTAAAGGGTCGGACTCGGCAGCTAAGGGCTAGCGAGTCTAGTCATGCGTGGTCGCTAGGCCTCCTTCAGGAAGCGCATCCCTGCACTTCAGCATATCAGCTCCGTCGTGCCTCTGGGCGCACAATCTTTCGATGGCCTCGCGGTCTCACCATCCCACTTCTGACACCCATGTAGCGAGTTCAGGAGACAGCCGGGAAGTGAAACCGGGTCTCCCGCACCACGGGCGACTGCGCTAACCAGTCTACTAAAAGGTCTGATCCACTAGCCAACCGGCTAGCGAGTCTAGTCATCTGCGGCCATTACAATATTATATACGTTATAGCTCTCACTTTCCCAACAAAACAAAACAAAAAACTGTATGTGAGCTTTTATTGCCATGTTTTATATGACAGTATTTCCTGTAGTAATTTTCTGCACCACTGCCACCTAGAAACATTCGTGCACACCATCATTCTGAATCTATAAAGTGACGCTGATCTTGACGGATCACAAATGACCACAAAAGATCTGCAGGGATGATAGCTGTCCGGACAGCTGCTCCTCCTTCCGCCGGACACAGCCTGGCCGAGCGGTTTTAAGCGTATCTTCTTCACGGTAGGAGAAGAAGCGGCACATACACTTCATAGCAGGAAGCCTAGCCAGCACACAGCAAGTAGCAAGATTTCAGGGGGAAGGCAAGCCCAGCTTACTGACCTTCATAATAGGAAGGTGTTCAGAAAGGCTACTTCCCTTGGGGTGCCAAGGTCAGCCCCTTCGGCCAGAGTCTGAGCTGTTACCCTCAGGTCGTCGGTAGGACTAAGAGACACAAGGCTTCCCTTTGTCCCCGCTGCCATTCAGTTAAGTGGTAGACAGTATTCACCTGTTGTGGGCAGAACACTCGTTTCCTTGGTCGGTGTATTTGGACTCCTTTGGTTCTCCTTGCCCCCTATGTCCTGTTGTCAGTTCTGCCTCGGCGTTTGTATGTTCTGTTTTTGTGTGAGAGTTTTATTATGCTGGCTGCAAACTCATTTCCCTGTAAGGGACAATAAAGACACGCTGACTTTGACTTGAAAGCGAGAGCACACAAAGCTAGAGGCCACAATTGTCAAAGATGGCAGTCTTTAAAATATGCTTCAAACACTGTGGTTTGGAAAAGAGGAACATGTTGCTCTACCGGCTGTCAACATTTAAACTGAAATGGCACTCTAATGGACTGTGCTGCACTATAACGGACTGTGTTGTTAATCGCTATGTGCTTTATTGTTTTGTTCCCTCTGTTTTTATGTTTTTAGTGGTGTCATTTTTAGGGAATTTTTGTATGTGTATTTTTTATCTTTTCTGCTGCACAGCTGTGAGCTGGGAGAAGCGGCATTTCGCTTGTATCTATGTGCGCAGGTACATAATGAAGTGACAACAAACTACGTTTTGAAATCTTGAAAGTACAAGAACTACTCCCTTTGGCTCTGGTTGCTCTATTTGAGGACAACATCCTTGACAGGTTTGGCAACATCTATCTGTCTGGTCATTGTTGGACGTAAAAGTGGCCGTTGTTACACAAACGAGTGATGTTAATATGGTTGTTAATCTGACATCTGCAGATCGGATGCGCGTGACATTTACAACATGAAATCCGAATCAGAAACACCGTCATTTAGTTTCATGCACTTGCACACATGAAATGAAACGAAACATGGTTTCCCCCAGCCCACAGCAGTGCAACACAAAGACATCCAGAAACTACAAGAACACATAGTATATCCAAGCTAACACATATATCTATCCATCCATCCATCCATTATCCAAACCACTTATCCTGCTCTCAGGGTCGCGGGGATGCTGGAGCCTATCCCAGCAGTCACTGGGCGGCAGGCGGGGAGACACCCTGGACAGGCCGCCAGTCCATCACACAGGACAGACACACACATTCACACCTAGGGGCAAATTAGTAAGGCAGATTCACCTGACCTACATGTCTTTGGACTGTGGGAGGAAACCGGAGCCCCCGGAGGAAACCCACGCAGACACGGGGAGAACATGCAAACTCCACACAGAGGACGACCCGGTACGACCCACTAAGCTTGGACTACCCCGGGGCTCGAACCCAGGGCCTTCTTGCTGTGAGACGACCGCGCTAACCACTGCGCCACCGTGCTGCCCTGCTACATAGCAGGACTAAGCTAATCCACTCGCCCACAGGAATACTGAGCACGAGGAGGATTTCAGGTTCCACTTTTTGCACCCGCGGCGTGTAACATCGACAAACCATATAACCTTAATTTAAACTGCAAACCATCCAGTATCCTCAAACTCACGCATCCTGTTCAGACTTTATTTTTTTTATTGCATCAGCTGTTTTATTCATGTCCTCCCCCTGTTCAAAAGAAATGCAGTTTACCAAAGCTCCTACATAGTATATACAAATGCTACAGCAGCTGAGCTTTTGTGTCAAGAGTTCAATAAATCCTGAAACCAAATTCCTATGTTCTTTCCCTCAGCTCGTGGGTTTCTTGTTTCACTGTGGAAAGAGGTGGAACATCACAAATTGCAACCAAAACCAAACCAAGCCACATTTATACCAGGAGCATCTAGATTTTATACAACAAATGTGTTCTCTTTAAAAGCCACAAAACTTATTTTAGCTTAATCTGCATGTTAACTAGTAATACAGAGAAGTAGACTACAGTGTGTTAGGAGGGACAAAGTGGTATCGTTTCTCAGAAGGCACACTGGCACTTAATAACCATCTAAGTGGGTCCTTTCTGGTCCTGGAAGAACAATGCTCAGCAGTTCCCCCATTTAATCCAGATTTAGACCCGTTTTAATCTGCAGCAGGTCTCTACCATCAACACACCGGTTTGGTAAATTAGTTCCAGTTGTCTGATGGCATTTCAGACTTTCTTTTCATCCCCTCCCCAAATTTAGGGCCACCCCCTCAAAGCATGGTGGGGAATGTAGTCTCATCATTATGTATCTAGTATAATACATATTATTGCCAACAGCTCATGACACAAGTGCAGTTATGCACAATTGGTAGATCACCGTTTAGTGACACGATAGTAGGGGATTCAAATTAAAGCTTAGCTGGAAAATGTCTCAACTCAGCATCACAGTCACAGACCGTCTGTGGATGAAGTTTTGGCCTGGGAAAGGAGTGTTTTGAGGGTTTCCATGAATGAAGTGCGATTCTGCAGCCCCGATGGAGAACAGCGGCTCATTCCAACCATTTTTGGGGGCCTGGTGAGAGAAAAGCCTTGACACAGAGCCCAGCCCTTCTGAAGTGGGCATAGACACCAGCCTTCTGTGATCATCTAAGGATTTCACTGGATTCCAGTCTTGTTCTTGTTGTGTTCTGACTGTCTCTCTTCTGTCTTTCTACCACGTTTGATCACATCTGTCTCTGACTGACATCCAGCTTTCCAACTTGCAGGATGAAATGAAAGGCATAGGACACAGAGAAAAGAGTCTGGCACATTAATTCCAGCTTTTTACCGATTCACTCCCACGTTTCACTTTTTCTGTGTCAGCAATCCTGAATAATCTTCTCTTAATGAGTCGGTTACATGTCAGGGTAAATGGACCGCTCTTGCAGATAAGTGTGGCATGTAAACACCTCTGCAGAGAACGGCACGCACATTATGGCATCCCTCCCATCGCTCTTTCACTTTACATATTATCGAGACAAAGTTTAACAACTTTAATGGCTGCCAGAAATGTCTGAAAAGGCTTCATGTGCAGCTTAATAATGGTTTAATGAGAATTACATGAATAAAATATTTGCATAATGCAGGGACAATGTGTTTAAATGCAGCGCTGAAAGTTTCTCCAGATCCTCTTCGTGTTCATGTTTAAAGGCTGTTGATGAAAGTTAAGTTACATTTACAGTATAGTTCACCTTCAGTTGCTATAAAAAGATCCGTTCCCTTGGATTTCGCCCATTTACAGAATTGAATCACATCCAGGCCTACGAGGGACATGTGAGGGAGCAAACAGATGTGATTGATTTCTGATTAGAATATAATTTGGTATAATAGTGTCTAATTATAGTTCATTTTGGGTCTAATGCAGCATTATATGAGATTTCATATTACGGCATAATCTAGGTGCGTGATGTCTAATTAGGGCTTAACTGTGTTTGCTTACTGTCCAATAAGGAACATTATTTCAAGTTTTTGTCTAATTTGATACAAAGTACGGCTTTTTGTGTCTTGTTAGTGTACCGTGAAATAAAGTGCGATCCCTTTTATAACTGAGAATGTGGAGATGTTCAGAACTGACCAATCTCATTCAAACTCGCCTTAGATAGTAGTTAGTATACACCTGCCCATCAATTAAAGCGACTGTGATAAACTGCAAATAAAGTTCAGCTGTTCCTGTGGGATTTAACTGACATCTTCTCGGTTGCATCCAACTGCAAAAGAACCATGGTCCACATAGAGCTTACGAACGGGATCTCGTTCTTGAAAGGTATCGATCAGGAGAGGGGTATGAAAGAATTCCCAAGGCATTAGAAATACCATGGAACACGGTGAAGACAATCACGAACGAGTGGAGAAAACGGGCACAACACTGACATTACCAAGAACAAGAAGTCCCTCCAAAATAGACGAGAAGACAAGGAGAAAACTAGTCAGGGGAGCTGCCAAAAGGCCTACGGCAACATTAAAGGAGCTGCAGGAATTTCTGGCAAGTACTGGTTCTGGTTGCTCCCTACATGAGACAACAATCTCCTGTATTCCTCATGTTTCCGTTCCCCCAGAGAAACAACCCAACTGCACAAATACCTACCGTATATACCGTGTCACCTTTTTAGGTCTATGACGCACCATTCCAAAAACACAACAGTATTAACTATCATGTTGTGGCGGGAAGAAACGTAACCTGAAGATGTCATTATGTGGTGTTGAACTACCTGCTTCTGAGAACGCCTCTCACGTTACACCTACCTCACGCCTATGGGTTTTGATTTTAGTTTAACCACAAATTTGCCCAAGTTCTCTGCAATCACCTAATCATCATTTATAACCTTGCTGGTGATCTCATTGGTATAGTTCTGATGCAAGGGTCACAGTCCCAGAAAAATGGAGCCCCGTCATCAAATGTAACTCATTTGATTGGTCACATAGCACACTTCAGTGAATCTTGCAGGGTTGAATCACGCGAATAGTACCATTGGCTACTGGGTCCATGAATCCCTGGGCCCCTACATAACTGCATCCTATGCCAGTGAAATCGAACTCCCAACCAGTGGTGGTATTGGTCAATGCTAAATACATATTCCACCACAATATCAGGACCATGACCAACTGAGCAACACAAGATCGCCTACACGCCACGTATGATATACAATAGCTTGCAATTTTGTGGCAATCCACCTCAGAAGTGCAGTGAGTCATATTCCTTGAATGCGCAAATAACTTGGTCATAAGACTGGTTCTAATTTTGATTCTCATGAGAAATGAAAACACAAGGGCAATAAGTTTTTTTTCCCCTAGTGATGTTTAAGACACAGAAAAGACTATGACTTCTGTCTTTACAGTGTCAAAATAATGATGTAAGTCAACATAGAGTCGGGGTAAGTTATCCTGGGCGGAAGTTAGCAACAGCTAGCAATATTTTGAAAACATACTGCAAAAGTTTCCGCCGCCTCGATTATGCTGAAGAGCCTCGTGAAGACGCAAACTGGTTGACAGCAAGATGGGACCAATGGAGATGTTGGTTTGCAAAGAACTCTCCTGATTGGCTGATGAGCACAGGTAGAGAGAACATTTTTATCTCAGACATTTTGACTCATTTCGGCGAGGATTGCCTTAACCTTGTATGAATGTAAGATGGCAGACTACAGGGACCACCTGAGATTCAGCGTCAGATGCAGACAGAGCAGGGTTACACCTAAGAGGCTGCAAATAAAATCTTCTGTCAAGGGTCACCAAGCTAGCAAGATCCTCCAGAAGGCACAGAGCCAGCTGTTGAATGAACGTGTGATACAAACTTAGGTAACACTTTAGTATGGGGAACATAAAAAAACTTAATTATTAGTGAATTAGTAATGATCAAGATGTCACTTTAGTATGGGGAACATATTCTAAGTAACAAAAACTTAATTTACAGTAATTTAACACTATTAACACTTGTAGTCTTGTGTTTTGTTATGTAAGAACAGACCATATTCATTAAGTGTTAGTAAGGGAGAATAACTCTTCTTGTGGTACTACCACCTTATAAAGGCCATACTAAGCAAAGCATATTGAGATGGTACTACTAATAAGCAATAATTCTGAGGTTATAGAGGGTAACTCATAGTTAATGGCTTACTGGTTGTATAATAAGGCCATGCAGAATAAGGCATTAATGAGTACGTAATAATGACCAATTAAGAGCCAATATGTTGCTAATTTGCATGCTAATAAGCACCTAATTAATGGTGACTACGTTCCCCATACTAAAGTGTTACCCAAACTTATTTTACCCTCAACGTTTTGAAAGCCACCGAGGAGCAGAACCAACAGAGACTTACGTGCATCTAGATGAGACCACTTTCCAACATGTGATTGAGTTCACGAAAAAGGCTCGTCTAGCTCAACATGGAAAGTCAAAAACCAGGCAGCAAAAGAAGTTCGAGCCTACTTGCTTTACGCCAGACACATCGGCAGACGACGGATGGTGCCCTCAATGGCAGACAGAGAGACGGACACCAGACACATGCCGATGATGTGGCCAAGTGGGCGAAGAATCTGTCTGACAGACAATTCACCCAGACAGAGAAAGGCATCCTTGCTTAGGGTCAGAATTTTGCTGTCACGCCAAGGCAAATCCCGCTAGTGGAACGTGGCTTGACTCCTTTCACTGTAGAGACTGACTCTGTTGAAAATTCCACTAGTGACTTAAATGTGGCCCTCTCTAATCTCCTCGACTCGGCTGCACCGCTCACTACCACAGCTAGGTGACTAAAGAGACCTACGCCCTGGTTTAATGATGCAACACGTGCTCTTAAGCGGGCCTGCAGGAGACTGGAACGTAAATGGTGAAAATCAAAATTGGAAGCTCTAAGGAAGGTTGAATCAGTTCATCTGGATACAACATTTATTGACAGATATGTCTAAACTGACAGTTTAGACCGAAGAGGTCACTTACATGAGTGATGAAATGTATGTCAATAAACATAGTCAGATGAACTGACCCAGATTCAACCTTCTTTGATTTTCTCCCCTGGATTATTGAGCATGCATAAAGACAAAATTGGAGGTGTTTATGTCTTGGCATGAGTGTTTATTGAAATAAAAGCACGCTTTAACTGTTGCGAAAGCGGCGTACCTCTCTCACTTAATCAATATTAATAAACATAACCCCAGATTTCTCTTTGACACCATATCTAAATTTACTAAAAAGTAGCCCTCTATTAGCTGCTCACCATTCAGGGCCCATGAGTTTCTTGAAATTTTCTGCAATAAGGTTGATGAGATCATAAAAAAAAGAAGTAGTTCTTCAACTCCAGCTACTCCTGCAGATCCTGTCTTACCAAATTCAAATCGATACAATGAGTCACTGATAATCCCTGTTATCAAAGCTTTTCAGACTATCTCTCTTGATACTTTGACTAAGCTCGTGTCAGCTTCTAAACCAACTCCTTGACCCTTTACCAGCAAAGATTTCTGAAGACCTCTGGCCTTTCCTGGGACCTACAATGCTAGACATTATTAATTTATAATTTTCTTCTGGCATGGACTCTGATTTCACCTCTGCGCTTCTACTACTGGACCTTTGCTTCACTAGGGGTTCGTTACGGATTTTGATAATAACAATAACAACACATTTCATTTGTGGGCGCCTTTCAGAGCACCCGAGGACAAATTACAGAACACGGTAAAAAACAAGCAGCACTGTATCAGACAGCATAAAATCAAAACACAGCAGGGTAGACAATAAAAAGGTTAACACAACAGATAAGTATAAAATCATCACCTGCACAAAACTCAATGAAGTGCGTATCGGACTGAATATGCCAGTTTGAAAAGGTGCGTTTTGAGATGAGATGTGAAGGTTGAAAGAGAGTCAGTGTTGTGAATGTCTCGTGGGAGAGAGTTCCATAGGCGGGGGGCAGAATGACTGAAGGCTCTAGACCCCATGGTAGTCGAGCAGGCTGATGGTGTAGTAAATTGGAGAGCAGAAGAGGATCTGAGAGTGCGGAAGGTCGTGTGGATATGAAGGAGTTCGGAAAGATATGAAGGAGCCGTGTTATTAAGGGCCTTAAAGGTGAGGCGCAGGGTCTTGAAGTCAATACGGTATTTAACAGGGAGCCAAAGGAGTTGCTTTAGAAAAGGAGTGATATGATCTATGGAAAGAGATCTGGTAATGATACGGGCAGCTGAATTCTGGACCAACTGAAGTTTATGAAGACACTTGAGGGGAAGACCAAAGAGGATAGAATTGCAGTAGTCAATACAGGATGTAACCAGGGTGTGAGTGAGTATGGCGGTGCTGTTAGGTGTAGGTGACGGGGGAAGGCGATTAATATTGCATAAGTGGAAGTACGCAAACCGAGTAACATTGTTGATGAACTTCAAAAGATAATGTGCTGTCCAGGATGACACCCAGACTCTTAACCTGAGGCGATGGAGGAACTACAGAATTCTCAATAGTCAGAGAAAAACTATCAGGTTTGGCCAAAGTAGTATTTGTGGATAAAGTGAGGGACATCATTATGGAGGGGGATGAAACAATGGTCTCTTATGTCTCTCTTCACTTGCGTTCCTGTTGATGAAGCAGTGGAGGTAGTATCTATGCAATTACAGGACGACCCCACCCTTAGCAATAGGACCACCCTTAACCCTGGCAAAGTATGTCTTGCTCCTGAAGCTGTGTCTTCAGTCCACGTACTTCACATACAGGGAGCAGTACTATAGGCAGAGGCATAGGTGTGCTATGGGTTCCCCAGTCTCACCTGTAGTGGCCAACTTGTAGATGGAGGAGGTGGGAAAGAGGGCTCTGGTGTCCTATCCAGGGACACCACCAAGCCATTGGTTCAGATTTGTGGACGACACCTGGATTAAAATTAAATATCAGGGTGTACCACATTTCACCAACCACATTAACGCTGTCGTTGCCCGATCTAAATCAACCACGTGCATCCATGCTGCGACAGAGAGCAGCGTTTGTCGAGCGAGAGAGTGAGTGAAGAGAGGGAGCAGTGATAGTGAGAACAAAAGTTTTTAATCACCACAGCCACGAGAGGTTCTTGATCATGCAGTCATAACTGTGCACAAAAATATTTAGGCTGATAGGTCCAGTAGTTTGCAAGATTAGTGGTGGACAGACACACACGACCCAAAACATAATCCCCTCCAGGCTATCGCCTGGTGGGGATAATAAGCAAGTTTCCGCAGTTGGCGTAGAGTTCACCAGTCACTCACACAACTTCAGCAAATTCAATAAAGTACATGCACAATATGAGCATTGCACTGCCTTCAATTCAATAAGAAACATGCACACACAACAACCTGGAGTTGAAGTTCCACCTCACTTGAGAGACTCGTTGCAACCTTCTCTCGCAAAATTCATCCAGTAATTTTAGTCCATTTGGGAGAACGTGTAAAAAAAAGAAAGAAATGCAGACAGTCCAACCAGATTTGCAAAAAACACACGTAGATCGGCGACAAGATCGTCAGTAGCTGTGAATACGGCAGCCATTGCGCTTAGTTCGCTCGCAATCCACGACAGGCCCAAGGTCAAAGTTGATAATAACACCGGGGCCCCAGGAGAAAGCAAGTAATTGAATTCAGACACATTTCAGGCACAATTCAGTTTAACTATGAAAACAAATTATGATTTTGATTTTGACAGGGTCAGCAGGGAAGGCACAGATGGCCACCACTGCTCCTACCAAACAAAACCAACAAATTGTCATGTGGTAAAAGTCTACACATCATGACAGCATGCACACAGCACCATTAGTGACAGTGAACAGCGATTACGGCATTTTGGGAACACACCAACACAAACAAGCAACACTGACTGGCACAGAGGCCTATGAAATATACATGTGATGGGAAATGTGCATAATGACTGCTGGGTTTGTAAATTTACAGATTCGCCGGAAACTCGTTTTCCAAACTTTAACTTATACAAAACGGTGGCCTGAATGAAATCAGTGAGCTCGGCAGCCTATTAGCTTTTAAACAACTTACCACATTAAGCTCTTGAGTAGGTCTTCCTTTGTCAGTAACTCCCAACTTTTCACTTAAAGCTAATCTTGAAAATGGTGTGGATAATAAAATAGCAACGATGTCCGCCTTAGTAACGGTAACCAAGAGGCTAGCTAGCTAGCTAGCTAGCTAGTTAGCTAGCTAGCTAATCTGCGGGGGGGGGGTTTCTCGCTAGCTTGTGATGCGGGTCCCCCCACAGCAGGAGGAACGTGTCATAAAGTTAGCGATAACAAAGCCCACCCATTTAGAGGGGATATACGATTAGTCAATTTTACTGTCCTCTGAAGTTACCCTCTCATTGAATTACTACTGCTCGGACCTGTGTAAAATTATAGCTGGACCACCAATCACAGAGCTGAAAACAGCATTTTCTTCGTAGCAACTGCAATGGCAGCAAAATCCTGATAGGGGGAGACAAAGGGGCTTCTTTCATTTAACCCTTCACGTTCCAACACAAACTGGATAGGCAGGTTGGGAGGGTTTGTTTCCTCAGAAACATTTTGTTTAAATGTCGATTGTCAAATTAGGAATTCATAAAATTCATAATGGATGGATTTCAGAACATCTTAGGCCTTCTCCGAGGGCCTAGAGGGCCCTGACGGCTCCCCTCCGGAACACAGACACGCCACTCCGAATGAAAGGTTAAGATGGACTTTTCACCATAACTTACAATCAACCTCACGCTCTGCTGGTGCAACCAGCTGGAGATTTGTTTTTCCTTAGTGCAGCTATCGAGATGTAGAAAGTGTCTGACCGAATATTAAGACCAAATATTATAAAAGAAAATTCTAAATTAAATACTCTGACAGCTCATTTGACTAGAATCTCCCAAACAGGAAGCGGGTCTTGTGGTTATTCGGTCGCACTTCTTACAGGGTGTTGACAGAGCATATAGGACAAACAATCAGAGTAATGTGTCCACGGTTATACTTGGGGTATGGATAGAGCTGAAGTGTGTGGATATACTCAATCTGTAGTACAAAAGTGACAGGAGGACATAACACGCATGCTGTATACACACAGTGTGCATTACCAAGCCAGAGCATTTCTGGAGGAGGTGGCATACTAAAAGGGTGGTGTTTACACTCAGCATGCCACCCTCCGCTCATCCTGACTGCACTGCAACGTCCCCAGAGATATGTAAATGAGTCCCCGGCCCTCCCCGCCATTCTGTTTGCTCAGATATATATGTGCTCGTGCCCTACATACTGTATACGTGGTGTGTACGACGCCTCGTCCTGGCTCAACAGAAATTATTTCGGGACCTTCTTGTGACAAACATGGAAAAACAGACACGGGGAAAGACCGTGCACTCAAAAAGGGTTGCATAACTATGACATAATCACTCTTGCATACAAACTCTCAAACGTGCACACATTTAACACACATGCGCGCTTTCAAATTGTGTTGCCAGACTGGCTCTTCCTCTTAATTGGTGTCATCAAGACTCGTTAGAGAAGGAACTTGCTGCAAGCCCTCCATCAATAAAACATCACACCATAATGTCTGTCTTCCAACGCCTGACCTCGTTTGACTTCCGTGGGGGGGTCAAGGTCAATAAATGAGTCTTTTTGGTGCACAAGAATAAGCTTCTTACGCCACAATTACCTCCACCTAAAACACACAAACGCCACCTTTGGTCATGTTGAGGAGTCAAACAGAGGACCTTGCCCTTATCCTCCTATCCCCCCCCAATTGTACTTGGCCAATTACTCCACTCCTCCGAGCCGCCCCGGTCGCTGCTCCACCCCCTCTGCTGATCCGGGAAGGGCTGCAGACTACCACATGCCTCCTCCCATACATGTGGAGTCGCCAGCCGCTTCTTTTCACCTGACAGTGAGGAGTTTCACCAGGGGGACGTAGCACGTGGGAGGATCACGTTATTCCCCTCAGTCCCCCCCCCCAGAAGAGGCTTCCCAACCGACCAGAGGAGGCGCTAGTGAAGCGACCAGGACACACACCCACATCCGGCTTCCCACCCACAGACACGGCCAGTTGTGTCTGTAGGGACCTTCTGTATCCTCCTACATGAAATGTTCTTCAAAATTACTTGGTAAGAAATAAATTTGACATTGTGGCCCATTTGTTCCAGGGCTAGTCAGTGCCAGTGTCTATAATGTGAAATCCTGGACATTAAATGTTCATCCACAATTTTCTGAAGTGGTCCCAGTAGTACCTGTTGTTAAAGTGTACTGGAGTAGCATATCACCTGACACGGTTAAGCTATGTTTGAGTAAAAAAAAAAACAGCTATAAAGTTGCAAGAACAGTACTTTCCACTCACATCTTGGGGATATCTGATTTGGAAGAAAACTTGATTTAATAGTAAGTATACCTACTCTAACTATCTGTTAACTCTCCCACCTCTTTCTTCTGTTTCTATCTGCGGACGTCTCTCATTTTTCCAAAACTCGCTCTGTATTGACGAAGACTGGGTTGTGGCTGCTGTAGCACCCTGTGCATCACCTATAACTGACATCTGCTCCGTCTCAAGATCTGATTCACAAAACATATTGCACTAGTGACATTACAGCACAAACACGGCCATGAAGTTTCACAACCGGGTGCAATTTGCCCTTGTTTTGCGTCTGTTTGCAATCGACTCTGTGCGTACCTGTAGTCCACTGACTTCCGGTTTCTACTGAAGCGGTCATACCAGTTTCCTGTTTGTTGGCATGTGCTACTGACAATGGCATGTTGTACGGGACGCCTGCAAGATTTACCATGGATAAATGTCAACGGCGTGCACACAACGGTCGACAAACCGTCACCTGCACCTCCCAGCAAACGGGTGTAAAGTTTCCAGTTGGAGCTACATATTAAGTGACGTACATCCACATTTCAGTCTGGACTTTAGTTTTGTCATTTGACTGTCTTGTTCTGTACGTCATCCAGATGTGATGTTTGTCCGTGTTGGTTCTCATGCTGATGCGTAGGTCTCCCTGTGGTTTGACTGTTGTTCTGCATGCCGTCCTGATGTGATGTTTGTCTGTGTTGTGTTGGTTCTCATGCTGATGTGTAGTTCTCCCTGTGGTTTGACTGTTGTTCCGTACGTCATCCAGATGTGATGTTTGTCTGTGTTGTGTTGGTTCTCATGCTGATGCGTAGGTCTCCCTGTGGTTTGACTGTTGTTCTGCATGCTGTCCAGATGTGATGTTTGTCTGTGTTGTGTTGGTTCTCATGCTGATGTGTAGTTCTCCCTGTGGTTTGACTGTTGTTCTGCATGCTGTCCTGATGTGATGTTTGTCTGTGTTGTGTTGTTTCTCATGCTGATGTGTAGTTCTCCATGTGGTTTGACTGTTGTTCTGTACGTCATCCAGATGTGATGTTTGTCTGTGTTGTGTTGTTTCTCATGCTGATGTGTAGGTCTCCATGTGGTTTGACTGTTGTTCTGCATGCCGTCCTGATGTGATGTTTGTCTGTGTTGTGTTGTTTCTCATGCTGATGCGTAGTTCTCCCTGTGGTTTGACTGTTGTTCTGCATGCTGTCCAGATGTGATGTTTGTCTGTGTTGTGTTGGTTCTCATGCTGATGTGTAGGTCTCCCTGTGGTTTGACTGTTGTTCTGCATGCCGTCCTGATGTGATGTTTGTCTGTGTTGTTCTGCATGCTGTCCAGATGTGATGTTTGTCTGTGTTGTTCTGCATGCTGTCCAGATGTGATGTTTGTCTGTGTTGTTCTGCATGCTGTCCAGATGTGATGTTTGTCTGTGTTGTGTTGGTTCTCATGCTGATGCGTAGTTCTCCCTGTGGTTTGACTGTTGTTCTGCATGCTGTCCAGATGTGATGTTTGTCTGTGTTGTGTTGGTTCTCATGCTGATGTGTAGTTCTCCCTGTGGTTTGACTGTTGTTCTGCATGCCGTCCTGATGTGATGTTTGTCTGTGTTGTGTTGTTTCTCATGCTGATGCGTAGTTCTTCCTGTGGTTTGACTGTTGTTCTGCATGTCGTCCAGATGTGATGTTTGTCTGTGTTGTGTTGGTTCTCATGCTGATGTGTAGGTCTCCCTGTGGTTTGAGAGTTGTTCTGCATGCTGTCCTGATGTGATGTCGGACTGTGTTGTTCTGCATGTCGTCCTGATGTGATGTTTGTCTGTGTTGTGTTGGTTCTCATGCTGATGTGTAGTTCTCCCTGTGGTTTGACTGTTGTTCTGCATGTCGTCCAGATGTGATGTTTGTCTGTGTTGTGTTGGTTCTCATGCTGATGCGTAGTTCTGCCTGTGGTATGACTGTTGTTCTGCATGCCGTCCTGCTGTATCGTTCTTCCTGTCCTTGACAGTGTCGGTGAATGTTGTTGTAGTCGAACTGTTTCCAACACAGTTTCCTTTTTCCGTTGGGCCATATTCAACAATCCACCAAAAGCTACCTCTTTCAAAACCAAGTCAGGATATCTTTACTTCTTCTAGCCTAAATAAACACTAGCCCTAGAAACAGTCACGTGCTTGCATCCTCACTGGAATACATGCCTATTAAGTCTACTTGGGCTGTTTAATTTCTCATTTCCTCAACAAATATATACAATGTTTGCTTTAGCTTGGCTCTCCAGGCCTCTCGATTCTCTGACTATCAACCCTGTGTTGCGTCATGAAGCTTCTTCTTCCTGAAATAGGAAAACAAGAAATGACAAATGCAAATTGCACTATCTAGAAATAAGACAAAAATCAGCCCAAGTGTGTAAGAGTGTCCCGGAAAAATATTTTTCAGTGGCTACGTTACTCAATTCAAAATTGGGCAGCACGGTGGTCCAGTGGTTAGCGCTGTCGCCTCAGAGCAAGAAGGTCCTGGGTTCGAACCCCGGGGTTGTCCAACCATGGGGGTCATCCCAGGTCGTCCCCTGTGTGGAGCTTGCATGTTGTCCCCGTGTCTGCGGTGGGTTTTCTCCAGGTGCTCCGGTTTCCTCCTGACCAAGGCCATGGAAAGAGGAAGTGGATTTGGTCCCCGGGCGCTGCATGAAGGTGGCAGCCCACTGCTCCTAGCTACACACATCACAACTAGGATGGGCTCATTTGAAGTAACTGAATTTCCCCAAGGGGATTAATAAAGGAAACGGAAATTAAAAATAATTTAATCTAAAATGACTAAAAATAGTATAAATATACCTGGTCCTTGTTGGGGATGCTCGAGCAAGAAGTGGACAACATCAACATTCTCCCCTGCAGACCCTTGTTGGACCAAACTGATGGATAGCTCAAAGAAATGCCGCGAGAACAGTGGAGGCTTAACTATTGTCACCTGTGGTGAGATACAGAATTTTTCTGCTGTAAATGGTAAATGGACTGTGTGCGTGTATACAGCACTGTTCTAGCTGCAACAGCCCCTCAAAGTGCTTTACAGTCATCCGCTCTGATGGCCGAGCGGAATAAACCGCCGTTCTTGCAACCCGCTCGTCATGTGGCAGGGAGGTTCGTATCTCAGACTCACCGTAACCGGCCACGGCCAGAGCGTCCACGGGGTAAGGCCTTCATTAGGCCACCCTTACCCGAGGGATAGTGGGTGTAGATCGGTGTAGTGTTCGGGGACTCGTCGTTCTCCAGCGACCCCTCTGGCCCACCCGGGCGCCTGGAGCCAAGCAACCGAAAGCATTCTCCCTACGCCTCCTTCGCGGCCTGAAGGTGATGCAATCCATGCGAGGCTTCAGCGTGGAAAATAGCGAGAGCAGCCGACATGAGTTTGAAGGAAGCTGGTGTTACGACCATCTCCTTGCTGTGGAAACGTGAGCCAGGGGAGTTATTCCACAAGAATTCCGGCCATATGCCATTGGGTTAATCGGGTGGGATAAGGGGAAAAACTAGAAATACATTAAAAAAAAGGCTTTACAATCAATGAATGCCTCACATTCACCTATACACACACACACACACACTCATTCACAAACTGCCGTGTCAACCACGGAAGGTAAAAACCAGCTCATTGGGGCGGTTGGCAAGGGGGAGCCAAGGATTGAACCGGCAACCCTCTGGTTACCAGACTACCTGCTCTACCCAGTGGCACCCCCAGAAATGTTTCGTAGGGGTGGCCAAATGGGGCCACTGAAAATCTTGGGGTGGCACACCAAAACCAAAAGCCATAACTGAATTTCGGGAATTGTTGTAGCATACTGTATAGCCTAGTTGAAAACTGTCAATATGAGAGTTAAGAAAAATATACATTATTGATTTAAATGAACAGCACCTAATGTAAGATATCAGATAGAAGCATATTATGCATAATCAGAAGCATATTCTGCATATGCGACTCGTGGCTGGGGGGGCCAGCGGGGGGGGGCCAGGGATAGTATCAGAGTGGCCGTGGCCACCCCTGGCCACCCCTTGGGGGCGCCACTGGCTCTACCTCCGAGCCACTGTCACCCCTTTTGAGAGTGACATGAACGGAGGAAACAAATTGAACTTAAGCGGAAAAGGATTGGATTGGATTCCTCCTCATTTGTGGGTTCTTGGAATCCACTGAATTTCAAATGGGCGTTAATAGGAGAGACTGTTCTTTGATTGGATCTGTATTGATGACTTCTAATCACCTGTTTCTTCCATTAAATCTCACCCTCTTCTCTCTCTCTCTCTCTCTCCCTCTCTCCCTCTCTCTCTCTCTCTGGAGACTTGTGCATGGCCAAGCCTGTAGAGCTATAAACACTAGAGGGGAGTTCTACCGGCAGGGTAAATACTCTCAGTGACCTTTGCTGCAGTATGGACAACCACATACAACTCTTTTTGCTGGCATACCCTTTTTTCATAGGCACAAACCATGGAATAAATTCACCTGTGCAAGAAAAAAAAGGGTCCAATGAATGCCAGGCATTCGTGAGAAATGCACCATATAAAGGACGTGGTAATAGCCATAAAATGTTTGACAGGACACGATGACAGACGTCATCCTTGGATTGGTGTATATCAAGAAGAATGGCCTCTGGCGTCCGGGTAGTGTAGCGGTCGATTCCGTTGCCTTCCAACACGGGGATCACCGGTTCGAATCCCCGTGTTCTCCGGCTTGGTCGGGCGTCCCTACAGACACAGTTGGCCGTGTCTGCAGGAGGGAAGCCGGATGTGGGTACGTGTCCTAGTCGCTGAACTAGCGCCTCCTCTGGTCAGTCTGTTCAGGGGGGGAGGGGGAACTGGGGGGGAACAGCGTGATCCTCCCACGCGCTACGCCCCCCCTGGTGAAACTCCTCACTGTCAGGTGCAAAGAAGCGGCTGGCGACTCCTCGTGTATCGGAGGAGGCGTGTGGTAGCCTGCAGCCCTCCCCGGATCGGCAAAGGGGGCGGAGCAGCGACCGGGACGGCTCGGATGAGCGGGGTAATTGGCTGGATACAACTGGGGAGAGAAAGGGGGGAAATTCCACACAAAAAGAAGAAGAAGAAGAAGACGAAGAAGAAAAATGGTCTCAGGCTTTAAAAATTAGAAACTTTATATCTGTGCCCATTGATTCCTGCGCTGATCACAATTCTCCAGCTAGAAAGGAACAGTTCGGTCATTTTCTGTATTATTCAGAAGTAACACTGTTCATGTCTGATAACATATTCCTATGAAAGGCTTTATGATTTCTATCAATGTGCCGCAGAGCCACGGGTGCTGGCGCTGAGCAGATAATGTTAATCCCAAGGCCAAGACAAACCGTGCCGGCAGGACCGACAAGTCTCAAAAGTCTCCATCGCTGGAGATCACTGAACCCTTGGGACAAACGAAAGAAAAATGATAAAGAAACTCGGGGAAATGGCTGCTGTGAATACAACCTGGTTATGAAATAATAATTAGTTGTGTTGTGTTGTGTAAATGCTGCGGAGGAAAATGGGCGTGAGGCATTAGGCGTCCTCATTTACTCGCTGTGTATTTGATTCTCTATGAATCCCCCAAGTCTGAGCAGCATCTCGGTGTACCCTCCACCCCCCCGTCTCGTTTAACTCTCAGTAACTGTCCCTTACAAGTGCCCGGACAGCACAGACACAACGTATGAGACGGCCAGCAAGGACAACGCCGCGGAGTCACAGCACGTGCTGCTGGACGCTGTGCAGGGGAAGGTTGGCAGCTATTTACAGCTGGACGCATTTAGTTATATTGCTGCAAACATCTTTTATACGTGCTCGAGAGGCTGACAAACAAGTCAGCTTATCGCCCATTTATTGCACAGTTGCTGCTGTCGAGTAACTGCCTCCCCAAAAAAATAAAAAAATAAAAATATTTGTTTAAAAAACACTGAAGCATTGCCGGGGCTATCACACAATCGCAATAACAGAAAATGAGGCAAATCGTACTTTTTATGAAAATGTTACGATCTCTCTCTTTGATGGTCCACCATTCGGGGTGATCCTGTGGTGGGTTGAACGCCAAAATGCCAATTTTGGTAAAGACCCTCGCAGGGAAGACCACAACCCTCGAGGTTGAGCCGTCAGATACCACTGAAAATGTCAAGGCAAAAATCCAAGATAAGGGGGGGTGTCCCGCCAGACCAGCAGAGGCTGATCTTTGCAGGGAAGCCGCTTGAAGATGGACGCATCCTCACAACATTCAGAAGGAATCCACTCGGCACTTGGAGTCGAGACTGCGTGGTGGTGCCAAGAAGAGGACGACGTCTTACACCGCCCCCAAAAAGGAACAAACACAGAGGAAGAAGGTCAAGCTCCCTGCGCTCAAGTACTACAAGGTTGATGAGAATGGTAAGATCCACCGTCTGAGGCGCCAGTGCCCAGCTGCCCAGTGTGCTGCGGGGGCTTTCATGGCCAGCCACTCTGACAGGCACTACTGCGGGACACCTACTACTTCAACTAGCCCGAGGACAAGTAGGAAGGGGATTGGCTCCGTGGTATCAAATTAAAATTCTAAAAATTCTCTCTCTCTCTCTCTCTCTCTCTCTCTCTCTCTCTCTCTCTCTCTCTCTCTCTCTCTCTCTCTCTCTCTCTCTCTCTCTCTCTCTCTCTCTCTCTCTCTCTCTCTCTCTCTCTCTCTCTCTCTCTCTCTCTCTCTCTCTCTCTCTCTCTCTCTCTCTCTCTCTCTCTCTCTGGTATCGCGCCTGCCGGTCCAGCGTGTCCGTGTCACGGTTTGCCTCGCTCAGGCGTGAAAAGTACACGCATGTATGAAGGTGCCAGTGCCAGCTGGGGGCGATGATTAAGAGGTGAAGGCAGGTTAGGGTTGGATTAGGGTTAGGGATAAGGGAGGGGTTTTGGAAAATGCTGTATGCTTCTTTTCCTCCGTGGGGAGTTGCCGGCATTGAGTTAGATCATCGCCCCCTGCTGGCAGTGCGCCTTCATACACGCGTGTGCTTTTCACGCCTGAGCGAGGCAAAACGTGACACTGACACGTTGGACCGGCGGGTGTATTACACGCTTTGGCGTGATACTGGGCTGACACACACACACATATACACACACAGGTTGATACAAATCAGCACCATAGTTGAAGTTTTTCCGGTTTGCAAAACAGCGTTGCAAATAGGGTCGTAAAAATATGTTTCTACAGAATATACCAAATATTTACTGCAGCCAAAACACAGATCACAAGCGGCACGGTGGTTAGCGCAGTCGCCTCACAGCGAGAAGGTCCTGGGTTCGAGCCCCGGGGTAGTCCAACCTTGGGGGTCGTCCCGGGTCGTCCTCTGTGTGGCGTTTGCATGTTCTCCCCGTGTCTGTGTGGGTTTCCTCCGGGTGCTCCGGTCTCCTCCCACAGTCGTAGGGCAGGTGAATCGGACGTACTAAATTGTCCCTAGGTGTGTGTGTGCCAAGTTGTATGGAAAAAAACATTGCAAGTTGGCTTAGCTTCAACATATCGATCTCTTATGTAAAGGTTATGTAATATGTAAAGGTTATGTAATGTGTAAAGGTTTTACAATGTTAAACATGATATTTCAGAATACACTCAGCAGCAGATATTATCCAGCATATTAGTGGTACTATCAGGCAGATATTTGTCCATTGATCCATCCAAAATAACGTTCCAAACATGGATAATTGGGAAAATCCTCAAAGACAATGAGGGAAAGATGATGCAGGCCCATGCATGCACAATGACACTTTTCCAGTACTAAGCAATAAACTATACTGTTTGTTATACCAAAAGCAGTTCTGCTAAAGCGAAGACAGCCTATCCCAAACCAGAAGCCTCTCAGACTAGGGTCTTCCTGGTAAATGTACGTACACGTTCTCGCACAACAGTGTAGTATTACGTAGGCATTTAAAGTACTCCAGGATACACATAACCGGCGGTGCAGGAGGGTACCATACAGTGGTTTGGGCACAGCAGGATAACGTTTTACCAGCTAAGTCACCTTTGTTATTCCCTGACAGCAGACGTTTTCCGCTTCACTCGTCATTTCACCACACTTCCCACACGGACACCGGTTAACAGGGGCACATATGAAAATACTGATATAGGCTTGTGACTGAAACACTACGTCCACCGTTATGCCACACAGTGAGCAGGTAATGGGAGCAATATTCACCAGACACTTCCCGCTGTAATCTCTGCTGCTGCGGATATTTGTGCTGTCCACTCTCATATTCCGGATCGGATCCGGGATCTCGAACATTGTACGGATGGATTTCAGAGGCTGCCATTTCCCATCAAGAACAAGCACTGGGCGCCAGAAGTTGGCCAATCACAAGAAAGTGGACTTTTAGGGAGGGTGGTCGGCGGGGGGGCATGAAGAGAAAATAGCCCCAAACAGCCCATTTCAGAGAGGATGAACTGAGGGGCTGCATAAGGGCCAATATAAGATAAATGCAAAGCTACTCTCGTGGAGCCCAGCAATACAAATGCAGAGCTGGGGTGAGCATGCATGATAGGGCCACTTCAAACATGTGCAAATAGCGCCCAAGCACTGAGGCGCCATTTGCTCGGCAGCGCAATTACCGGTGCGTTTCACCCTGGGCGGATGCTTTGAGGATTACTTTTTGTGTTATTTATGCAGGTTTAGCGGCCGCAACAGCCACGCAGTCCTTTTGTGGATTTGCCGGTGAGGGTTTTGCCAGAGTGGTTGTTATTTGGGGTGATGTAACTGTGAGCTCTCCCTCGTGCCTCGAGGCGCTCGGCCGACCAATCGTGTAACTTCAGCGACGGTGTTGGTCACCTGATTCAGCGGCCCAATCGTGTCAAACATGATCACTCAGTCAGTCACTCTAAAATGATCACTCAGTCTGTCAGTCAGTCAGTCAGACAGTCACTCAGTCTCTCAGTCAGTCAGTCAGTCAGTCAGTCACTCAGTCTCTCAGTCAGTCAATCAGTCAGACACTCAGTCTCTCAGTCAGTCAGTCAGTCAGTCAGTCAGTCAGTCTGTCAGTCTGTCTGTCAGTCTGTCAGTCAGTCAATCAGCCAGACAGTCACTCAGTCTGTCAGTCAGTCAGTCAGTCAGTCAGTCAATCAGCCAGACAGTCACTCAGTCTCTAAGTTAGTTTGTCTGTCAGTCTGTCCATCAGTCAGTCAGTCAGCCTGTCACTCAGTCACTCAGTCACTCAGTCTGTCTGTCAGTCTGTCTGTCAGTCAGTCAGTCAGTCAATCAGCCAGACAGTCACTCAGTCTCTCAGTCAGTCAGTCTCTCAGTCAGTCCGTCAGTCTGTCAGTCAGTCAGTCAGGGACGAGTGATGGGCAAAGCAGTTTTCAGTGTACTGAGTCATTAGAATCAGTCAATTAAAAAGATTTGTTCACCAACTCATTCATTTAAGCTCTCTAACTACCGAACTGTTCGTGAAGGATAAACCAGTGAGCTGAGAATTTAGCTGGATGAACCCCAGAGGGTTAATCTGTTCATCTGGGCACAACATTTCATCACTCATCCGCGTGACTTGGTCAGTCTCAGCTGACAGCAGGTATCCCAAAACCTACGTTAGTTGGATAAAGACACCGCTTGCAAACTGAAAGGTGCTATAACAAAGTCCTACCCTCTCACGTACAGCATGGATATTTGTGCAACACCTAACTATTAAACAAAATATTTGGTACCACTTCCCATTTCGAGACTTCGGTGCACAAGAGGGAGGGAGAGGGGCGGGCCTGCTTGAGCGGCTCTGGAGCGGTCAAAAGATTGTTCACAAGAGCAAAACGT
This sequence comes from Lampris incognitus, assembly GCF_029633865.1. Lineage (NCBI taxonomy): Eukaryota > Metazoa > Chordata > Actinopteri > Lampriformes > Lampridae > Lampris > Lampris incognitus. The sequence continues at coordinate 48,134,736 of NC_079218.1, forward strand.
TCTTCATAGATCCGGCCTCTTGATTCTGCTCTCAAAGTGCACCGGGCTGATGCATTTAACTTTAAGATGTACAACATGTTCTTCCGGAGGAGCTTGCCCCAGGACCCCACTAGTGCGTTCGAGGTCCACCCACCACAGTCTTACAAACTCATGTGGGAAAGCACTGTATTGCATAATACTACAATATATAGCAATAATATAGAAATAAGAAAATAATAAACATGTAAAAATTTGTATAATATTACAATATATACAACAGTGTTAATAGATAAATAGTTATTGCACGGTTGAATTACTCCACAAAACTGTTGCTAGAATCCATATTGCACAGTTAAAAATATAGATTATAAATTATGGGGTTATGGAGGTACTGACAGGGGTGAGATAAGTCCAAAGGGCAAGTCTATTGACACAGAGTGTCTGACACTCAAAGCAAGGAGTTGAAAAGTTTGACGGCCACAGGCAGGAATGACTTCCTGTGGTGCTCTGTGGTGCATCATCAATAATATTATTATTATTATTATTATTATTATCATAAAGAGGCCGGCACGGTGGCGCAGTGGTTAACACGGTCACCTCACAGCCAGAAGGTCCTGGGTTCGAGCCCCGGGGTAGTCCAACCTTGGGGATCGTCCCGGGTTGTCTGTGTGGAGTTTGCATGTTCTCCCCGTGTCTGTGTGGGTTTCCTCCGGGTGCTCCGGTTTCCTCCCACAGTCCAAACACATGTAGGTCAGGTGAATCTGCTGTACTAAATTGTCCCTAGGTGTGAGTGTGAGTGTGAGTGTGTGTGTGGCAGCCCTGTGATGGCCTGGCGGCCTGTCCAGGGTGTCTCCCCGCCTCTGCCCAATGACTGCTGGGATAGGCTCCAGCGACCCCGAGAGCAGGATAAGCGGTTTGGATAATGGATGGATGGATGTTATAAAGAGTACTTACTGCAGGGGAACTTGGCTCTGTACAGCTGCCTCTCCATGCTTGTGTCACACTGACCATAGAAGGCAGTGGAGTGGAGGCTCTATCTGGGCCCAGAGCGCATGAGGAGGTCATAAGATGCAAACCTACAGGAATACAATTCAGACGGTACCATTTAAAATTTGCATCAGTGTCTACTACGAACTTAGAAGGGCGACAAATATATGATTGCATTAGCCTTCACTACTCTCTCGCTCTCTCTCTCTCACACACACACACACACACACACACAGTACTATCTGCTGCTACTGCTGAAGTATTACACAACAATCAGGAGTACATCCGACAATAACAATTACTAACAAATAGGTTGGCTGAGTTCTAATTTCATTAAGTAGCCATTGAATTTTAATCGGGACAGCTAAATGTGTCTGTAAGTTTAATGCAATTTAATGCGTCTAAGGTGACCTCTAATCTGAGCCTGCTGGTCATCCTAGCTTGTGGAAAACCCCCTATGTCTCTGTCTGAGCCAGCAAAGCGCCGAAGGCCAAACCGCGACTTCATCGTAAGCTTCTCAATTTGTGTCCTCAGCTGGCGGAGCTCCTCCCTGCAGTGATGTGCAGGCAGGGGAGGCAGGGGAGGCAGTGCCTCACCCCAGGCTAATAAGGGGGGGGATTAACTATTGTGGGAGTGCAGGAATGAGGAGACGGAGAGATCGAGTCAATTCCGTTTACTCGATACAGCACAATCTCTCCTGGCAACCAGCTAACCGCTAGGCCGCTGCAAACCATGGCTCCAACCCCGGAAACTCTAAGCAGTGCCTACGTCAGCACTCTGAACGTCCGCCTTGAAAGAATCTAGGGTGACTCTACCCTCAATCGTGTATCACCACACTATCATGATAATTAGCAAAAAGTGTTTATTGATTTTTTTTATTTTCTTTATTTTTTAACTTTAACTTGTTGAGATTGTTGTAAAAAAATAGTATTGCCGCTCTGGTGGCCGAGCGGAATAAACCGCCGGTCTCGCACCCCGCTCGTCATGTGGCTGGGAGGTTCGTATCCCAGACTCGCCGTAACTGCTCAAGGCCAGAGCGTTCACGGGGTAAGGCCTTCATTAGGCCACCCTTACCCGAGGGATAGTGGGTGTAGATCGGTGTAGTGTTCTGGGGACTCGTCGTTCTCCAGCGACCCCTCTGGCCCATCCGGGAACCTGCAGCCAAGCAACCGGAAGCGTTCTCCCTGCGTCTCCTTCGTGGCCTGAGGGTAACGCAATCCATGCGAGGCTGCAGCGTGTAAACTAGCAAGAGCAGCCGACATGGCGCTATTATGAAATCCACTGCTTTTCTGGGCAAGACACGCCCCGCGTAGCATCCAGGCGCTGGGATTCTAGGAAGACCAACCCCTACTCTGCCTCTGATTAGCTAACCTTACACCTAACGCCGCCCTAACCTTAACCAACCAAACCAACGGAGGCAACGAGTACTGGCCAATCAGAGGCAGAGTGCCCAGAAAAGCAGTGGGATCCATAATAACACGCCGACACGAGTTTGAAGGAAGCTGGCGTAACGACTATCTCCTTCCTGTGGAAATGTGAGCCAGGGGAGTTATTCGACAAGAGTTCCGGCCATATGCCATTGGGTTAAGGGGAACAACTAGAAATAAATTTTATAATAATAATAACAATAAAATCATGTAAAAATTGTTGTTTAATCAATAAAAGGCATGCCCTATTAAGGATGGCTTGCTCCCAAAGCTAGCATTCGTGAATGCAGGCTGCTGAGGCTGAGTCTGCTTGTGCCTCTCTCTGGCATGTTGATAAGTACTTCCTGCCTACCCAGCCATGGACCTCGCCGCTCTCTGAGAGACACGTTTTCATCGAGAGCTCAATCGACAACTGCAGGATCCGGAGCCCAAGTGTAATCGTGGTCCCTGGGGGATCGTTTCAGCCTCCTCGTCCGGTGTGTCATCCGCCGCCGCCGGTCGCCCTCTCCTCTCTCAAACCCCGGCCCGGTCTTGGAAGTGGGACGGAGAAATTGCTCCACTCAAACAACGCCGGAACCGCTCTCTTCTTTAACACTCGCCGACCTGTCTCGGACCCTGGCTCACGTACTTCCTCTTTTTAAAACGCCGGCTACAGGCGCGTGTATGGTGGCTAACGGTGAAGTTGTCCCTCCGGGGTAGCAACAACCCATTCCCCCCTGGTTTCCGCATCGGGGGGAAACGTATTGTAGCGAATTCAGGGGGACAACGCAACCACAGGAACTGCCGCGGCCGGGACGCGAACCCGCATCGCAGGAGGCATCGCTAACCGCTCGACTAAAGGGTCAGACCCGCGAGCCAGCGGCCAGCGTGTCTTCTTATCCATGCACGTTACACTATGAAAACTCAGTACTTTGTTGTGCTTACTGGAGGCTTGGCACAAAGGCACACAGCAACGCTCAGCTGTCGTGCCGTCGGTACGTTGAAACGTAAACTTTTTCCGAGACGGCGTCGCCATTTGACAAAAACCCATATGAACAGCGTGGAACGAGGAGCGGAAGTGAACAAGCCGGCTGAGATTTTACCGGAACTACGTCAGCACCACCGTGTGCGTTCGGCCTATTGTGAACTTGCCAGAAACCAAGCTTGGCAATTGACTAAATGTTCGCATTTTGTTACAAAGTCTCCATGCTGACTAACAGCAGCCTAGCTGTTTTGGTTAGCTAACTGTTAAGAAGCGCTAATGCTAGCTAACGTTGAGATTAACATTAGCAAAAGAGTGAAAAAATGAGGAGGGAGGCTAGTTTTCGTTTGATTGTTAGTGTAGAATAGACTGATTGTCTTTTGGCTAATGATCTCTTGATATAATTGGACAGGATGGACATAAAGAGGGTTTTGTTTTGGGGTTTTTTTAAGAATTTAAGTCATCCCTGGTAGTAACCAGTTAACAGCCGGCAAACAGTTAACAGCTAACAGCCAAGTCCCTTGTAATGGCCAGGGGCTCACCATTTTGACAAATAAAAGCCTGACTGGCCCATGCATAAACTGGGTCACTAAATTGTTTGCAGTTTCCATCAACACAGCATTGATTTCTCGCAGTCGAGAGAACAAGCTCTGAAGAGAGAGCTCCGCCCACGTGCTGGAGGCAATCACAAAATGTACCCATAGGTTTGCTTGCACATAATATGAACGACCCATCCATCCATCCATTACCCAAACCGCTTATCCTGCTCTCAGGGTCACGGGGATGCTGGAGCCTATCCCAGCAGTCACTGGGCGGCAGGCGAGGAGACACCCTGGACAGGCCGCCAGGCCGTCACAGGGCCCACACACACTGGAAGTGTGTTTATTATGAAATTACTGTTTTATCATAATGAGTAATATGAACGATGTGTGGACTAGATTAGGAGTGGCCTCTCCCCAGCAGAGAGCTGTCAGCTCTAGAGTATTCAGGGCACCATTAGCTAGATCTTAACCAATTCTGACTATTTATTTACGCACATTATATAGACAGGGCGGCACGGTGGCGCAGTGGTTAGCGCGGTCGCCTCACAGCAAGAAGGCCCTGGGTTCGAGCCCCGGTGGTAGTCCAACCTTGGGGGTCGTCCCGGGTCGTTCTCTATGTGGAGTTTGCATGTTCTCCCCGTGTCTGCGTGGGTTTCCTCCGGGTGCTCCGGTGTCCTCCCACAGTCCAAAGACATGGAGGTCAGGTGAATCAGCCGTACTAAATTGTCACCAGGTGTGAGTGTGTGTGTGTGTTGGCCCTGTGATGGTCTGGCAGCCCGTCCAGGGCACCTCCCCGCTTGCCACCCAAATGACTGCTGGGATCGTCTCCAGCATCCCCGCGACCCTGAGTAAGGACAAGCGGGTTTAGATAATGGCTGGATGGATGGATTATAAAGACAATCACAGCAAGTCACAGTAAGTCAGTCCATCACCCTGCCTATTTACACGTGCTAGGTGACAAGCATTCGACTTTTTGAGGAGCAATTTTTAGCCTACACACACACACACACACACACACACGAAGATGATTGGTTTGCTTCAGGTTATGAGGGCCATCGATAAATGCCTGATCGCTCGCGTGACGAATCCATGCTGCCTGGCTCGTTCAGCCGTGGCGGATCGGGGGGGGGGAGTGTTTACTGGGTGAGAGAATGAGAAGAAGGTTCTCTAGGGAGGGGTAAAGACAGACTCCCAGGAGATTTGGACGGGGGGGGGGGGCTAGCTGCGGTATGTTGAAAATAGCACCCCGGTTCCCAGTGTCACGCGTCCCTGGGCTGCGGACGGCGATTACAAACTTGAGCCGACTTCCCGCTTCCCAGCAGGACTCTAATTAGAATGAAGGACTAAGAGCGCAAGTCCAACTCAATCTGCCAAACTACAGACGCACCATCATAACGGAGGATTGGGGGTGGGGGGGGTCCCCGGTGGGCTGAGGGAGATTCTTGTGTCAGACCGCATCACAGCTTTACGTCCGTGTGCCTGTGTGACGGTGATACCTTCCAGTTTAACCTTCCGCACTTAAAGCCTCGTGCGAGTGTGTGACCGGCTAATCCCTCTATCGGTCCCCTCATTAGTGCGTCCGCCTCTCCGCGGGTCTCCCCGGGCTGAGAACCTGGGCGAAAGAACCGTGGGAGAGAGGGGCGTCGGCGGCAAAAACCAACGAGACGGGAAAACAAGAACAAATCAGACAGGGAGACAGACTCGGGGGGAGGACGGCATGGACAGAAGACAATACCTTATTTGGTAGAGACGCAACAGAGATGGACGGCTGTTGAGGGCCATGGGGGGGGGGGTGTGTGTCTTGTACTTATATCTTTGTGAGGACCAATTTCAGTGTTTGGCCATCACAGTGAGGACATTTTGGTTTGGTCCTCACTTCTTTAAGGGTCTATTTTAGGGTTAAACTTTGGGTTTAGGGTTAGGCTTGGGGGGGGGGGTACAAGAATGTGTGCAGGTGTTTCTATCTTAATGGGGACATTTGGTCCCCGTTAGGATAGAAACACCTGAAACCTTGTTGGGACATTTTACGGGTCCCCATGAGGAAAATGGCCCATTTTAGGGTGGGCTAAGATTTGGGTTTACGGATAAGGTTAGAATTAGGATTAGGGTTAGGAGTAACAATTTATATGAAGCTTGCATCTATAACGCCCTATAAGCATCTATAACGCCCTATAAAAGTGTAGCTATAAGTCATTGTAAGATTCATTATAACCATGTATACGCCCTCACAACACCTCATAACCACCTTTATGATACATTATGTCAATTTAAAACGGATTTATGCATTGTAAATATGTCATCATTCGCCTGTTTATCTGTCAGATGTCATAATGCATCGTAGCCAACTTCTTTCGCTGAAGTTTTGCAGCGATGCATAATGAGACTTCAGTGCTATTTCAGTCTCCAGCCATGGCCGTTATCCATTGTAATACGCATTATAGGAAAGTATGGGCGTTGTAGGTGCAACAGATGCTCATAGGGTGTTATAGATGCTTATAGAGCGTTATAGATGCAAGCTTCATAGAAAGTGTTACTGGATTAGGTTACGGTAAGGGTAAGGGTAAGGGTAAAGGTTAAGGTTAGGCATGTAGTTAATATGGTTCAAGTTACCAGGGAATGAATGAAGTCAATGAGGGGTCCCAACAAGTATAGGGGGACTGTGTGTGTGTGTGTGAGAGAGAGAGAGAGTGCGTGTGTGTGTTTGTGTGTGTGTGTGTGTGTGTGTGTCTGTGTGTGTGTAGTGTGTAGTTGGAGGGAAGGTGCATGTGTTCTTCCAACCCGCTTGTGTCCTTCCTGCCCTTAGCTTGCTGCCGCTGGCTAGCCTCTGTGGCGAATAGGGCAGCATGCTAGCATGTAAGCCTTCCCTTGCCAGTACATAGCCTCTCCTTCACCAAGACTCCTGCCAGGCCTCCCCGTGGCCACACGTGGTAGCTGGGGTCTTGCGGCCCCAGGCTAACTTGGCAGGGGATCTCGGAGCAGCAGTGGGCCCCAGAGATGTGGGGTGCAATTGTGTGGAATTGATGAGCAAAGGAACACGGGACGAATAGCAACAAAATCACGGCCGATTATCTTTTAGGGCCCACGCGCATCAAGCCGACTCGCGGCGAAGAAGGCCGACTGTTGCGCCGCCTCACGTCGCCTGCCGTCTGGGCCAAAAAGTAGCGCTTGAATGCACCACACCGCAAAAACCAGGGTCACAGACGCTCACCGGCGGCCTGGTGTGTCAGGGCCCTTACGGAGAAACAGACATCGGAACAGATACAGGTTTCCTCTCTCCATGGTGAGCCCCCACCATATTGGGGGAGAGGGCACATGTACATCAGCTCGGTGCCATGATCCCAGGGCAGCTCAGACTCCATTTGGGACTGCAGCCGAACAGCAAGTTCCTGTCACACAAACACGTGTCACCGGAGGCTCCGAGAGACTCGAACAGAAACACAACCGGGCATGACAGTTTTAGGCAGGAAGCCAGGGGAGGGAAATATGTGGTTTTAGCCACACAATGTCTCTTTTTGCCCCCCCCCCCCCGAGCATCCTCCTGCTTCCTAACCAATGCAAACGAGGAAACTGTTCAGACGGTTTAAGAGGTAAAGTCCTCCTGACTCTTGCCCCTGGCATCTCTGAAGCAAGACAATAGCAGAAGGAAGAGGCCGTAGCTCATCTGAATCACTGCCTCGTGGGGGGAATTTACCTTCTTTTTTTATATATTTTGTGCAAGCAGATTGTCTGAAAGTTGCACCGGCATGCAAGCCGGCAGTTGCTACGCTGAAGACTGACCCCTCCTCCCAGGAGGCAGGACCCACCCGAGCACGACCGGACCATTTCTCGTCATATCTGGACAATGTGCGCTCTCTGCTGTCTGCCTGCACGCATTCTGACCGGTGCCGGGGTGCCGGCTCTGATTCGGGACCCCTGTCGCCGCTGTGCTCGTGGCTGCTGGCTCGGCCGAGGACAGTGACGGTTGGACGAGCAGGCGTGACGTGGGCAGAGCAGTCGGGCGCACACCCTGTCCACGTGCAGTCTTCTCTGAGACGCGGTGCGCTGCCTCCGCACGCTTTTGAATGGCGTAAGAATAATGTTGCTGAACTTGTCTGTGTGAGTCTGTGCTGCGTGCAGCATTGCGGGTTTAATGGTCAACGCCGATGTGACGCCTGTGGAAGTGCACATCTGGAAATTTGTGCGCACGCACGTGCACTTTTCCCAAATGGATACTGTCATGGGCGGCACGGTGGCGCAGTGGTTAGCGCGGTCGCCTCACAGCGAGAAGGTTCTGGGTTCGAGCCCCGGGGTAGTTCAACCTTGGGGGTCGTGTCCCGGGTCGTCCTCTGTGTGGAGTCTGCATGTTCTCCCCGTGTCTGCGTTGGTTTCCTCCCACGGTCCAAAGACATGTAGGTCAGGTGAATCAGCCACACTAAAGAATGTGTGGCCTATCCCAGTCACTGCTGGGATAGGCTCCAGCATCCCACGACCCTGAGAGCAAGATAAGCAGATTGGATCACGGATGGATGGATTACGTCATTCCTTGGATTCAAAATTGCTTACAGGATGAAGAAAACAAGCAAAAACCTTTGGTACAAACTGTGTGTAACTAACGGCGGGAGAACATGGAGGTGTCGTGGTGTGCCATAGACTCTTTAACCGAGACTCAACAGACACATTTGAATCAAACCCCAACTAAACCGAGCTGTGGTGCAGGATGGCTAATTCTAGACTGAACCCAGAAAGGTTTGCATGGATCGGGATCTTAACCAAAGAAAACTCCGGATAAACAAGGAGGCACTACTAATGAAGCGTGTTTTCCATATCGCCTTGGCTCCCCCCTCCTCCCATCCTCTACTTCTTAGAGTTCGCGTCCTTGCATCTGCCATAAACCGACGCCTTTACAGTGGAGCACACAGAGAAGATAAAGGACGACACAGTCAGCTAGACCATCTCTTGTTCCACCACAATTCTGTCTCCTCGTCTCTGGTCCCCGACTTCCCCTCTCAGCTGCTTCCCAGCTCATTATTCTCCGTGCCCTCCCTGAAAGCAACTTTTATCCGGTATACATGAATTCTGTTTTAGGATCTCCCACCCCCACCCCTTTTTCTCCCCAGTTGTACATGGCCAATTTACCCCACCCCTCCGAGCCGTCCCGGTCGCTGCTCCACCCCCCCGCCGATCCAGGGAGGGCTGCAGACTACCACACGCCTCCTCCGACACATTTGGAGTCGCCGGCCGCTTCTTTTCACCTGACAGTGAGGAGTTTCGCCAGGGGGACGTAGCGCGTGGGAGGATCACACTATTCCCCCCCAGTCCCCGAACAGATGTCCCGAGCAGCGACCAGGACACATACCCACATCCGGCTTCCCTCTCGCAGACACGGCCAATTGTGTGTCTGTAGGGACGCCCGACCAAGCCGGAGGTAACACGGGGATTCGAGCTGGCGATCCCCGTGTAGGCAGGCAACGGAATAGACCACTAAGCCACCCGGACGCCCGCGTTTTAGGGTTTTTGGGAAAGGGGCAAACTCTCTCTCTCTCTCTCGTCATATTATGCTGCACACTGGAACACGTGCTTGTGGGCAAATGGTCTTGAGAGACCTTGACGCCTTCGGAGGAGGTGGACATCAATGATGCTCCAATTGCCCACAAAGTAATTGACTCTGTGTATTTGTACACGCGTGTATATGTGTGCCTATTTGCTTGTTTGTGCGAGTGTGTTGTTGCACCTCTGAGCTTGTTGTGCGCTTCCGCTCGGCTCGCTCTGTTCTTGGACAGCACATTTATATGTACGACCCACTGTTCTCATAATGCGAGCCTCATATTCCGCTGCACTCATAAGAGGATAGATGATACTCAAAGGGACGTGTGGTAAATGATTTAATGGCTAATGTGGCTCCGAACGCTTCAGAGTCGAGTCAAATGAACACACAGATTGCTCGTACCCTGGCAAAAAGAAAACATTTTCCCTCCGAGGCAAATGCTATTTGGGCTTTTGCCAACCTTGGCATGCTAGTCCCTTGACAACAACTTCGTCAATCTGTCAGCCAAGCAGCTTCTCGGTTAACTTTAATTGGCCGAAATGCTTTCAGCAAGCATTCCCCGGTGTTTCTTATGCGGAGGGTGGACAGTATAATGGACACGCTACATGAAAAATGACTTTGAAATAAATCACATTTAAAAAGGCAGCTACAGAGTACAGTCGTATGGAGCTAAAGCCCAATTAGCGTTCAGCACACATCAAAGCTTCAGTGTGTGCTTCAGTCATGTGTGATCATTGTCCATCCATCCATTATCCCAGACTGCTTATCCTGCTTACAGGGTCGCGGGGATGCTGGAGCCTATCCCAGCGGTCATTGGGTGCCAGGTGGGGAGACACCCTGGACAGGCCGCCATGGCCATCACAGAGCCGACACACATAGGGACAATTTAGTACGGCCAATTCACCTGACCTACATGTCTTTGGACCCGGGGGGGGGGCACTCAGAGGAAACCCACGCAGACATGGGGAGGACATGCAAACTCCACACACAAGACAACCCGAGACGACTCCCAAGGTTGGACTACCCCGGGGCTCGAACCCAGCACCATCTTGCTGTGAGGCGACCGCGCTAACCACTGCGCCATCGTGCCGCTGCGATCATTGCACTGCTGGAAAATTAATTCTCCTCCACCTAACTTTCAGGCAGAGGGAATGGTGTGCAGTCAGGACTCGAGTGCAAGAAGACAAGCAGGCAGGCTGGAAATTACAGAACAACAAGCCATCAGCCAACAAGGCACCCAAAAGTAAGACTGGTGTTGGCACAAACCGCCACAGCAATATAATGAACACAATAAGTCTGAGTCGCTGGAACACAGCTTGAAACATAGATGGAATGAATGCAAGGTAAGGCTGTGCTCAAGACATGGCGACTTCAAGAGAGAACAAAAACCATTAAGCGGCCAAGGCTCCAGGGGGAGGCAATTAACAGTAATGATTGAGGCTAATCTACTGAGGTTTGCTATTGGCAGCCTACTCCCCAATGCTGCTAGTGTTGCACGGTAGTGACAGTACCCCCGCACTCTATGAACAGCCCCTGACATTCTCTAGACCCGATTCGGATGTTGTTTGTGGAAGTCTCTTATCAGTCCCGGGTCCAGGATATCATGTGATGAGACCCAAGTTCTGTAAAGTGTTTGATTTAATTCCAGATCTCAGCACCGCCAATCTGTTAATGGGAGGCGATTTTAACTGTTACCTTGACCCATATCTTGATAGGCTCTCCTCCCGCATCCCACCTGCCATTATGTCCAAACATTAAATAACCTAATTAAATCTATAAAATTGCTGACATCTGGAGACTACAACACCCAATGGACAGAGACTATCCGTTTTTCTCTCACGTCCGTAAGTCATATACAAAAAATTGATTATTTTCTAGTGGACGCAAAATTAGTAACTAACATTAATCATACTAAGTATCATAACATATTAACATCAGGTCATAGTCCGAAAACTGAAGCTTGGTTTGTCCAAACAAAGTTATTATTGGTGCTTTAATCCATGGTTGCTCACAGACCAAGTGTTTATTAAGTATATGGCAGCACGGTTCAAGGAGTTCCTTGACACTAATGATACTGGGGAGGTGTCAGATTCCATACTCTGGGAGACCCTCAAAGTAGTAATGAGAGGTTATATAATTTCATTCGAAGCCTTCAAAAAACAGGGAACAGCGCCATTAGTTGGTGGAGATAGAAAATATACTCCCAACTCTTGAACAGTCCTACAGGAACTCTCTTCTACAAGAAGATCTTGAAGTTAAAATATGAGTGGAACTGTATATTCTCAGTGGAAACGTTAGCAAACTCTTGCTCAACCTCAGACAGAGACATTTCGAGTTGGGTGGAAAACCGGAGAGGTTGTTGGCCAAACAATTGAGGGGGGCACAGGTGAGCCGTGCAATTCACAAAAATAAATCCAAAACAGGTGGATGGATGGATGGATGGTTAATTAACCACTGAGAAATTATGGTTAATTATATGGTAAATATTTTTAATTATGTTATGGTAAATTATGATAATTATGGCAATAACAGCATAACAACTGCAAATTATGGTAAATATGGTTAAATATATGGTTAATATGGTAAATGTTGTTAATTAACCATAGAGAAACCATAGAGAAATATGGTTAATTAACCATAAAGAAATAAACAAACGATTTAAAGAATTTTATTCAGAATTATACACTGCTAAGTCTCAGGCCACTAGTGCAGACTTTCCCGGCTTCTTCGACTCTCTCAATTTGCCAAAACTGGACGAGTCAGGTAGGTTAGAATTAGATTCCAATTTTTCGGACAGCGAACTAATAGAGGCAATTAAAATGCTTCCATTCAGTAAAGCACCAGGCCCAGATGGGTTTGGTTGTGAATTTTACAAGGACTTTCACAAGATATTTGCCCCACTTTTACTCAGAATGATTAGCGACTCCATTAAAAATAACAGATTGCCTAAGTCTCTACACGAGGCAAATATATGTATATTCGGTAACACTTTAGTATGGGGAACATAAAAAACTTAATTAATAGTGAATTAGTAATGATCAAGATGTCACTTTAGTATGGGGAACATATTCTAAGTAACAAAAACTTAATTTACAGTAATTTAACACTATGAACACTTGTAGTTTTGTGTGTTGTTATGTAAGAACAGACCATATTCATTAAGTGTTAGTAAGGGAGAATAACTCTTCTTGTGGTACTACCACCTTATAAAGGCCATACTAAGCAAAGCATATTGAGATGGTACTACTAATAAGCAATAATTCTGAGGTTATAGAGGGAAAACTCATAGTTAATGGCTTACTGGTTGTATAATAAGGCCATGCAGAATAAGGCATTAATGAGTACGTAATAATGACCAATTAAGAGCCAATATGTTGCTAATTTGCATGCTAATAAGCACCTAATTAACGGTGACTACGTTCCCCATACTAAAGTGTTACCGTATTTTGTTAACAAAAGATTACGAGGAAACGGAAGTTACAGACCCATCGGTCTCCTCAACTTTGATCAAAAGTTGGTTACAAAAATACTAGCTAACAGATTGGGGAGGCATATTTCGTCAATTATACACCCTAACCAAACAGGGTTTATCCTGGGTAGATTCTAATTTTGCAACGTACGTTGGCTTCTGAACAATTTATATACCAACCAGGTCGGGGACTCTGGAGCGGCCATATTGTCCCCCGATGCCGAAAAAGCATCAGATAGAGTGGCCCTAAATGTTTGAAACACTTCAAAGATTTGGGTTTGGGGATTCCTTTATTGCATGGGTCAAAATGCTGTATCTCTGCCCATCATCCTGTATCCTCACCAACAGTGACCGATCTGGGCTTTTTGACTTACAACGTGGGGTCAGAACGGGGGATCCTCTACCTCCCTTACTTTTTGACATAGCCCTTGAGCCCCTTGCAATAGGAATTAGGAATCACTCCAGTATCAGAGGTATTAAAATAGAAAAAGTTGAAAGCCGTGTGAGCCTTTATGCTGATGATACATTGATTTATCTCACCGACCCAGAAGCCTCTGTTCCTCCCTTGGTAGATTTTGTTAAATCATTTGGCAAACTCTCTGGTTACATGATTAATTGGGGTAAGAGTGAGTTCATGCCACTATCGGACAGTCCAGACTCAGATTTCCCTAATGTTCTACCATTTAAACTAATGTATAATCATGTGACATATCTAGGGCTCATAATAGCATGAAATCCCAAACTCTTATTTAAACTCGAGTATGCCGATATGCTCACAAAACTCAAACTGAACATAGAGAGATTGAAGATTCTGCCATTGCCTATGGTGGGGCATATCAATGCAATTAAAATGGTGTCTCTCCCTTGATTTTTGTACTTATTTCAGAATCTACCAATCTTTCTAACATCATCATTTTTTAAGAAACTGGACTCCATTATCTTTCCATTTGTTTGGGGATATAAAGCTCATTGCATAGCAAAGGGACATCTGCAAAAGGCAATAAATGAGGGAGGCTTAGGCCTTCCTGAATTTAGGAACTATTATTGGGCAGCCAATGCAAGGGCTTTGGCAATGGGGATTCCCAGATAAGACATCTCAGAAGGGAGACAACTCCCCCTTGTGGCTAAGCATTGAAACTATAGCAGTAAAGAACCTTCCCTTTTTACTCTACATTTTTCCAAGACAGAATCACCTGATACATTGATTAGTGATCATTTTATTTTGAGAAACTGTCTTAGGAATCTGTATCAGATCAGAAGTGTTAATAAACTGCCTAATGTCTCAATATACACTCCTATATCTAATAACTATTCCTTTTTGCCATCTCAGACAGGTGGGGCATTTGCTGTCTGGAGGGACAGGGGTCTTGTGACCCTTGGAAATGTATATATAGATAAAAAGTCTGCGTCATTTAATCAGTTAAAAACAAAATTTAACATCCCTAACTCCCACTTCTTTCGTTAACTCCAAATTAAGCATTTATGTCAAAGACAAATTCCAAATTTTGAAAACAGGCCAGAGAGTTGGCCATTGTACGTCCTCCTGCAGCTTCCTCCGGACTCCAAACATCTGATATCTCGCTTTGTGTGTCTGTTTACCACCTCTGTATCTCTAACCATCTGAAGAAAGCCTGGTCCACTGAACTGATCTTGAAGTGTCTGACGACATTTGGAATGAAGGTTTGACTAGAATCCAAACTTGCTCGATAAATGTCAAGATATAAACTGATCCAATTCAAAGTCATCCATAGACTCCACTATTTAAAGACCGGACTACACAAAATTTACCCATCCGCTTCTCCAGTGTGTGATAAATGCAATGTTGCAGAAGGTTCTCTCACGCATCTTTTCTGGCTCTGTCTTCATTTACATAAATTTTGGTGTGAAATATTCCAATACTTCTCCGGAGTCTATGAAAGGGACATTTCTTCTGATCCAGAACTGGCACTCTTTGGATGCCCAGAGACTGCTTTAAGCTATACACCTGAGGAACAATCGGTATTGATGGTTGGCATGGTAGCTGCCAAAAAAAAGATCATAACAGACTGGAAATCACCTACACCCCACTGCTTTCAAAAATGGCTCAATGAAGTGATCGTAATCATACAGATGGAGAGAATACACTTCCATAAATCTAAAGCACCCAGTAGATTCCTGAGCATATGGGGTCCATTCATTGACTATCTCAAAGAAAAACATTTTTAATTACAGTCTGTAGTGATGCAACCCGGTACTCTACCTTTTATCTGTGCTCCTGTAATACCTGACTGTAATTTATTGAAAACTGCTGTGAACCAAGTTATGTTATATACCTATATATGTCCGGCAGCTCTTTTCCCCCTTTTTTCCCCTTTTTGGTTGTTGTTTTTGTCTGTTAGTTTTTATTTTATTTTGTTTTATCTTGTTTGTGCGTGTCTTGAATATAAACTGAATAACTGACAATAAAATATTAAAAAAAACTGAAATTAATATTAATGCTGCTAAATGTAAGCCCGGAGTACAAAGGTTCATTGCACTCAGAATCCCAATTTCAATAAATCAAAATAAGATTTTTGTTTGACTTAAAGCCAATCGAGTCCATTTGGATGTATGGTAACCAACAATATTTAACATATTATTATTAAATTCATTTTGGCAACATAGTGTCATGGCTATGGGAGAATGACACAATCCTCGTTCAGATCAGTTCCCTAGAAGCCTTGTTTACACTGCTTTTGTTTGCCCCTGGACACAAAACCTCACAAGAAAATGTTGGGGTTGGTTTTAGGCAGTTATGTCCTATTTCCAAATTCAACAAACAATATAAAAAAGTATTGCATTTTTGTGTATTCTGTCTGTGAAAGTAGCTCCTCTTCTGTGATATTCTTTGACCAATGGCTTATAAATAAAGCAATTTTATTTAGTTAGTTAGTTAGTTAGTTAGTTACTTAGTTAGTTACTTAGTCAGTCAGTCATTGCATTCTTACAAGGAATGCGGAGGAGCAGTGGGCAGCTGCAGCACCTGGGGACCAACTTCAGTTCCTCCTCGATGCATACCCTCTATATTCTCAAATCATAAACAATGTGATTAAACATTGTGTTAGCTTTTGATGAAATATGAAAACCTACAGATGTCAGCCAGTTAATGTGGCCTGTGCTGCATTAATTGGCACAGGCCCTAAGTGTGGTTAAGTGTGGTTATCCTAACTGGGCGTTTTTGTCAAAGCCAGGAAGATGCCCAAACAGTGCACCAGCCAATCAAATAGAGGAGAAGGACAACAGCTGTCTAAGCGTAAAGTGCTGATTCCGTATGTGGCTGGAGTGCCGGAAAAGCTGAGATGCGTATTTTCAAAACACCGCGTCTCAGTTGCTTTCAAACCCCACACCATGCTGCGCCAGAAGTTGGTCCACCCCAAGGATCAAGTCCCCCGGCACAAACAGAGCAATAGAGTGTACAACTGTTAAGTGCCAGGAGGATTGCCGTGACTTGTACATCGGGGAAACCAAACAGGCAGTGGCCAAGGGGATGGCACAACACAGAAGAGCTACCACGTCAGGCCAGGACTCCGCAGTCTACACCCATCTACAGGCCAGTGGCCACTCGCTCAGGGATGAGGATGCGCATATCCTTGATAGGGAGGACCACTGGTTTGAATGGGGAGTCAAAAAGGCCTGACCATCCCTGAACCGGGGGGGACTAAGAGTACATCTGTCGCCATTTTACAATACTGTAATTGCAACATTCCCTAATCCTCTGTGAATAGTACACATGCCCTTTGAAACTCTAGTTAGTGCCCACACCCATTGTTGCATATGAAACTAGTCGATGGCTTCGGTCGTTAGGCAACTGTATTGTACTGTGTTGTTTATAAGGGTGGGGATGCCTACAGTCAGTTTAGACTGAAGACGTCACTTAGTTGAGTGATGAAAGGTATCTGCCAATAAAAGTTGTATCCAGATGAACTGATTCAATCTTCTTTGACTCTGTACTAATGATTGCTCCAAAAGTGAACACATTATAGGCTGTTATGCAAGATTCAGTTCTAATTCACTGACATAAAGTGTTAACGTTTTACAGATTGTTGCTCATAATCGCACAACTGACTGAATGACATTGCAAGTCATCTTCACTTAGTAAAACTAAGTGAACTTCAGTAATTCCTCTGCAGAAATGGGTACTTGCATACCAATGTGATAACTGCTGTCTCAAACAATCTGTGCAAAAATTTTAAAGATATTTCTGAAACCCCATTTCTAATCCCACTAGTTTATATTCCCAAAGCCCCTTGACCACTCAGATATCTAGAAATTTATGTTTTTCATGAGCTTTTTAAAGTTTTTTTTTTTGGCCTTTTCCACCTTTATATTGATAGCGATAGTCGAGAGAGAGTGGATGACATGCAGCAAAGGGCCCAGCCGGATTTGAACCCAAGGCTGTTGCAGTAAGGACTCAGCCTTATGTGGTACGAGCTCTACCAGGTGAGCCACCGGGGCGCCCTGAAATTAGCTTTTTAGAGTTCTCACTTTGGTGGACAATTTTTCATACCCTGATTTATTTTGAACATCTCTTGTCAAATCTTCAAATGAAATAATGAAATTAATTATGGATAATGTTCATTTCTTACTACGCTGGGACACTCTATGGATCCCAACCCGTAGATCCACAGGGCTCCACAGACCCCACTTTTGGCACCACTGATCTGGCACGTGTTTAAGTGAGATAATGCAGGAAAGAGGTAGGTCACACTAATCACACATGGTGCTTCAGTTTCCTCCCGTATTTCAAAGACATTAGGTTTATGTTAGGTTACTTAAGGACTGAGCTGTCCATAACTACGAATGATGATGTGTGACTTAGTGTGTGGGCTCTGTGTTGGACTGGCAGCCTATTCAGGAAAATCTACAACTACTGTTCGCTGCTCCCGTTAGGGGGCGCCACGGCGGATCATCCATTTCCATCTCTTCCTGTCCTCTGCATCATCCTCTGTCATGCCAGCCGCGTGCATGTCCTCCCTCACCACATTCATAAACCTCTTTGGCCTTCGTCTTTTCCTTTTCACCGGCAGCTCCATATTCAGCACCCTTCTCCCAATATACCCAGCATCTCTCCTCCACACGTGTCCAAACCATCTCAATCCCGTCTCTCTTGCTTTGTCGTCGAACCGTCCAACTTGAGCTGTCCATCTAATATACTCCTTCCTAATCATGTCCTTCTTCATCACTCCCAATGAAAATCTTAGCATCTTCCAACTCCGCCACCTCCAGCTCCACCTCCTGTCTTTTCATCAGTGTCAAACCAACCATACAACACAGCTGGTCTCACTACTATCTTGTACACCTTCCCTTTAACTCTTGCTGGTACCCTTCTGTTGCAAACCACTCCTGACACCCACCTCTCCACCCACTCCACCCTAACTGCACTCTCTTCTTCACCTCTCTTCTGCACTCCCCGTTACGTTGAACAGTTGACCCCCAAGTATTTAAACTCATCCACCTTTGTGACCTCTACTCCTTGCATCCTCACCATTCCACTGTCCTCCCTCTCGTTCACGCATATGTATTCCGTCTTACTCCTACTGACTTTCATTCCTCTTCTCTCCAGTGCATACCTCCACCTCTCCAGGCTCTCCTCAACCTGCACCCTACTCTCACTACAGATCACAACGTCACCCGCGAACATCATAGTCCACGGAGACTCCTGCCTGATCTCATCTGTCAACCTGTCCATCACCACTGCAAACAAGAAAGGGCTCAGAGCCGATCTTTGATGTAATCCCACCTCCACCTTGAACTCATCTGTCATTCCAACTGCACACCTCACCACTGTCACACTGCCCTCAAACATATCCTGCACCACTCTTGCATATTTCTCTCCCACTCTTGACTTCCTCGTACAATACCACATCTCCTCTCTCGGCACCCTGTCATACTCTTTCTCTGAATCCACAAAGACACAGTGTAACTCCTTCTGGCCTTCTCTATACTTCTCCATCTACATTCTCAAAGCAAACATCACACCTGTGGTGCTCTTTCCTTGCATGAAACCATACTGCTGCTGCTAATCACCACCTCTCCTCTTAACCTAGCTTCTATTACTCTTCCCCATATCTTCATGCTGTGGCTGATCAACTTTATACCTCTGTAGTCTGCACATCACCCTTATCCTTGAAAATCGGTACCAATATGCCTCTTCTCCACTCCTCAGGCATTCTCTCACTTTCCAAGATTGTGGAAATTGAATTGAATCTAGTTAAAAACTCCACTGCCATCTCTCCTAAACATCTCTGTGCCTCCACAGGTATGCCATCAGGACCAACTGCCTTTCCACTCTGCATCCTCTTCATAGCTGCCCTCACTTCATCCTTGCTAATCCACCACACTTCTTGATTCACTATCCCCACATCAACCAACCTTCTCTACTACTATTTTCTTCACTCATCTACCCCTCAAAGTACTCCTTCCACCTTCTCAATACATGCTCCTAGCTTGTTAGCACATTTCCATCTCTATCCTTGATCACCCTAACCCACTGCACATCCTTCCCGGCTTGGTCCCTCCGTCTACCCAATTGGTACAAGCCCTTTTCTCCGTCCTTAGTGTTCAACCTCTCATACAACTCACCCTACGCTTTTTATTTTGTCTTCACCACCTCTCTCATCACTTTACGCCACATCTCATAGTACTCCTGTCTACGTTCTTCATCTCTCTGACTATCCCACCTCTTCTTTCCCAACCTTTTCTACTGTATACTTTGCTGTACTTCCTCATTCCCCCAACAAGTCTCCTTGTCTTCCTTCCTCTGTCCTGATGACACACCAAGTACCTTCCTAGCTGTCTCCCTCACTATTTCTGCAGTGCTTGCTCAGCCATCCAGCAACTCTTCACTACCACCCAGTGTCTGTCTTAACTCCTGCCTGAACTCCACACAACAGTCTTCCTTCTTCAGCTTCCACCATTTGATCATTGGCTCTGCCTTTACTCTCTTTCTCTTCTCGATCTCCAAAGTCATCCTACAGACCACCATCCGATGCCACCTAGCTACGTTCTCCCCTGTCACCACCTTGCAGTCTCCAATCCCTTTCAGATTGTGTCTCCTACATAAGATATAGTCCACCTGTGTGCACTTTCTTCCAGTCTCATACATCACCCTGTGTTCCTCCCTCTTCTTGAAATATGAATTCACTACAGCCATGTCCACCCATTTTGCAAAATCCACCACCATCTGTCCTTCCACATTCCTCTCCTTGACACCATACCTACTCATCACCTCTGTTCCCCTCACCAGCATGGCCACTGAAGTCCGCTCCAACCACCACTCCTCCTTTGGTACACCCTCCACCACTTCATCCAACTCACTCCAGAATTCTTCTTTCTCTCCCATCTCACCCCCAACCTGCGGGGCACATGCTCTGATAACATCCATCAATTACACCTTCGATTTCCAGCTTCCTACTCATCACTCTGTCCGACACTCTCTTCACCTCCAACACACTCTTGACATACTCTTCCATCAGAATAAGCCCTGCCCCATTTCTCCTCCTATCTGCACCATGGTAGAACAGATTGAACCCACCTCCGATGCTCCTGGCCTTACTCCCCCTCCACCACACAGTATACCCACCTTCTTTCTCTCCATCATATCAGCCAGCTCTCTCCCTTTACCAGCCATAGTGCCAACATTCAGAATTCTGACTCTCACCTCCACACTCTCCTACCTTTCCTCCACTCCCGCTGCCTCTGGACACGCCTACGCCCAACAGCAGCGTAGTTTCCACCGGCACCCTGCGGGCCCACAGTACCGGTGGCGGTCGTTGTGTAACAGTTTGGGTCCGTGTCTCTTGGTAGGGGTAGCTTGGAAAGCGGGGAGGAGGGGGGGGGATGGGCGACAACTTACATCTACTGTTAGGAAACACCTTCGTGTTCCTCGTCCCCGGGTCCGTTGATGTGAAGAAACAGCCACCACGTCTTAGGAGATTACAATGATTTTATTGAGTACAGATCTGGAGACACACTCTGCCAATCCGTTGTGTGTGTGTCTGACTTCTTTGTGTATTCTGGTGGGTTATATAGGCCCCCCTGCTTCTCCTTTACGCCACATCTGGTCTTGATTTTCCTGTCCACTATGTTTGGTCAATGCAACCTTTCATGGTTGAGCTTTAGGGAGTGCTCACCCTGTTTTGACCTACTGACCTTAGCCGGAGGTCTTCCTCGTACCAGACACGGTGTCTCTCCCAAGGCCCCAGAGGACGGCAACCCCCCACATTCAGTGCGAGGCATGTAATATATTTTCATCGACATGAATGTGTCTTCCTTCACCCTCTGTTCTGGTTACACACATTGGTTACATACAGAGTAATACAAATAATACCTTGGTTACATACATAGTGATACAAATACACTCGGGTTATATGTAATATCAATCAACAATTCCCCCTTTTGATCTCCTCTAAGGAGATCACTAAAAGGCTTCTAACTCCGGATCTACAGGGTTCAGGGCTAACAGGGGCATCATAGGGGGCGGTAGTTCCCGTCTTTACGGTCGATAGCCGTGATGATGAGCCGGTTTACCAGGGAACGCAGGCAGGGTATGAAGCAGCAACCGCAAGTTACTAGTATAGCCAGAAATATGGCGAGGGAAGGGAGGAGGGACATTACAACACCCTTCCACTTGCCAAATAGGGAAGCGAGCCATCTTTCAAACGGGTTGGTAATCCCAGAGTGCTCATGCATGGTCTGCGATAATGCCCTCAGACCCTCGAGGGCTCGTGTAACAGATCCATCTGGGGCGGTGTTATTGGGAATGAAAGTACAACACTGGTCCCCAAACATAGAGCAAACACCCCCTTTTTACGTCATCCCTCTTTGCCCGGCTCTGGGTTAAATCAAAAGCCCAGACGCACACGGTCAGCCACATCACCACGGCCAGAGCCCCAACCGCAAATCTAGTTTCTACATGATGGTGAATTCTTTTGACCGTCATGGCGCAGGCTGCTGGGTCGCCGATCTGCTGGACCGTTCCTCCCGAATCAGCTTCTTCTAGCCGGGTATGTGATCGTCCGGCTGGGTTCCTCTATGACCTAGGGGAGAGGTTACCAGCACTTTCACCCTGTTCCAATCTAACAGTGTGGTTTGGTGTTTCGCTGGAATCTGGTCTCTCTTCCTGGGGGGACGTTGCCTCCTGTAGGCCCTCGGGTATAGCGTCTAGGGTCCGTCCGGGCTCCTCCGCGACAGTACACGGACTCCAGTGGTACCAGACTTCTCCTTTCCCTTTCAGCCGGACTGCATGAGACGACCTCTCTACCACCTCGTAGGGTCCGGTCCACCGGGGCTCCGCCCACTTCCACTTAATGGGTCGCAACAGGATCCACCGCGCCTGGGGGAGGGTGGATTCCGGTGCTGGCGTGCGTCTTTCGCCAACCTGTCGGGAGAAATCTGAAACCAAAGCCTGTAATTCTTTAAAACATGTGCTTTTAGTTCCCCCCATTGACTCTAGTCCCTCCATTGGGGCCGCCCCTGGCCCCGGAAACTGTCGCCCCGTCATTAATTCATATGGGGTGAACCCAGTCCCCTGATTGATTGATGACCTAATCGTCATTAGTGCCAAGGGAAGGGCCTCAACCCAATTCATTTTAGTTTGAGCACAAATTTTAGCCAGTTTTTGTTTGAGGTTTTGATTCATTCTTTCTACCTTGCCCTGGGACTGTGGATGGTATACGGTCCCAAAGGCGTGTTTCAGTCCTAATAGGCTCTCGACCTTTCTGAGGTCAGCCCCCTTGAAATGAGATCCGTTGTCGGAGCGGATTTTGGAGGGGAATCCATGTCGAGGAATGTAATGGTTAATCAAGCATTTTATAACAGTGGCGCTATCTTCCTTTTTTGCCGGCCATGCCTCCGGCCACCCTGTCAATTGATCCACACACACCAACAAATACTGGTATCCTTTCACCCTCTTGGCTTCCCCCATATCCATATAATCCAATACCACCTCTTGTCCTGGACAAGAGATCAGGGGAAATCCCCCCATTTCAGGTTTTATGGTGGGGCGTGGATTATACTGAGTGCAAATGGGGCAACTCTTGACGTGGTCTTTAGTCATGTCAGTCAAAAAAGGATGCCACCAATGGCAAAGATTTCCATTCATCTGAACAGCCCCTACATGCCCTATTCCGAGTCTGAGTATATGGTTACCCTTTTTTTCCCTTGTTTTTTTCTTCTTTTTTTTCACTTAATCCTACCAGCACTCTTATTAGTGCGAGACCGAGGGTAAACAGCCGCATTATTGTCAGTGCACGACCTCATGCGCGTTTTAAATGATCTTACGCGTGCGACGAATCTCCCAGGGTTTTGCTGAGGAATCTCAGCGACACCGACCAAACGGACCACCCGCCTCTCCCTTTCTTAGGTTACTGGGAGATCCGTAACTATGTTCTTGTCCCGAGAAGATCAGTCCGCCAGTTGTCCGTTTGGCGAGCGACGCGAGATCCTACTTCTGACACCAAATTGTGGATTTTCTTATCCTCTTAATGGGCTCTTGCCCCAGCAACCTCTGGGATGAACAATCATTGGACAAATATTGGAGCAAACAGAAAATCTCTAATGCATCTGCAGATGGAGAGTCATATAATCACAGAAGTCAGTCTGTGAGGATATGCTCCGCCCCTATACTGGAGATAGGGGTTTTTATAGCACAGGCCGTCGTGTCATACCCTATGTTTCCTGCATTAACCAAGGTGTTGTCTTACAAAGGAATGCAGGAAAAGATCAGTCATGTTCTTTGCCTGGTGAGTGTCTGTAGATTTACTCTTTTACTGCCCCAGGCCAGAGTGGCCCTCATGTTTTAGTGACCCCTAGTTGTTATCTTTACTGCCCAAGGCTGGGGAGGCCCTCATGTGTTAGTGACCATTTGTTGTCTGCAGTGAATGGGAAGTTTCATACACACAGAGAAGTGGAAAACTACAGAGTACCTACGGAGTGCACATGGAGTACTATTTGTACTCCACAATTCCCCCCTTTTGTTCATCATTGAACACCCAAAGGTAACATAGAGGGGGAAGATGAAACAAGGTCCCCTTCCTGTTGGGCAAGGAGGTGATAATACACGAGCTGAGTAGCAATAAGGCCGTGTATCAAACGCCGAACTATGGGCACAATGCAGCAGGTGAGGAGTAGCAGGACACCCAGGAAAAGTGATGCTGCTTCGGCCAGGCGAGTAAAAGACATCAGGACCCATTATTTGCATCAGCATCTCCGACATGAACTGCACCAGATCTCTACCGGCCTCACTGCCTTCAAAAATGTTCAGTACATGGAGATTGACCCTCCGAGATCGGTTCTCGAGGTCGTCGATTCGGTCCTGCAGAGACAGGTTTTGGGTTCGGACCATTTTGATGGTGGACTCAGCTGCAGTTAAACGTTCAAAGTTGTCACTGGTTACAGACTCCACAGAGGCAAGGCGATTTCGGACTCTCAAAGCCAAACCCAAGTCTATGGTCTCCAGAGCTAGCTAGTTGGTGCTAGTCTCATCTAGACAACCAGAGGGGTCTTCATGTGTGGGGGGATTGGCTGGGCCAGGAGCAGACCACCCTGACCTCCTCTCTCACCCGGAAGCTAACCGGGACACCATGGAGACCACCCTTACACAGACACAGCTCCTACAGCCACGTTATGTGGCGGGTTGCTCTTAGTTCTGTCCAGCCGGGAGGTTGTCTTCCCGTGGAGCATACCCCGGGGCCCTGGACCCGGTACCACGGAAGTGGGGGTGTTACTCAGCCCGTCTGGAGGAGGGGGAGGAGCAGGTGATGACAATATCTGGAGGGAAAAACTTTCAGAGAGAAACTGCACAACACTGAAAACACTGTCATTCTAGGATTCTGAAGATTCGTAGTCAACTTGATTCAGTGTTCTTCAGATACTTCCGCTATGATCTAAGTTGGTATCCGTTTGTTTCTTATGAAGTAAAAAATCAAAGAAAACTGTACAGAAGAAGGCTCACAACGATTCTAGATTTCAATTCCTCATTCCCACTACCCCTCTTTTTACACAAGAACAGAACACATTGTGTCAACCCATTTAACCATGAAGGAGAAGAGAAAAAAAAGAAAGTATGATATGATCAGTTTGTATGTTAGTTGTTAGTAAACCAAAAACAATTTCATGCAGTCGAATGAATCGGACTTTCATTTCATCCAAGCTGTTTACAAATGTTCCGAAGTCTGTAATGTTGTACTTCTCTGAAATAAATTGTCTTTAAAACAAAAACAGACGAGGGATAATAAAGATAGTTGTTGTCTCAGATCCTGAACGTTCAAATAAACCTAAATGAATAAAACCATAAGGTATCTTGTAAATCATTGAAACAATGAGCTGTTTGAAGACAAAAAACAAATGCCCCCCACCTTAACTAAATGAAACAACAAGAAGCCCCTTTTCAAGGCCCCCAAAAGAGGGGCGGTGGGGTTTCAAAGGACAGAAACGCGCAATTAACAATACAAAGAAATTGATGTAATCAGTTAAAACCAAATAAATCAAACCAAAAATGAGTCTTATGAGGAGGTTTAAACTCATGTTAAAAAATAACATAAACATAGCCA
Source organism: Lampris incognitus (assembly GCF_029633865.1). Taxonomy (NCBI): domain Eukaryota; kingdom Metazoa; phylum Chordata; class Actinopteri; order Lampriformes; family Lampridae; genus Lampris; species Lampris incognitus. The sequence goes on from NC_079218.1 coordinate 48,160,194, forward strand.
TAGCATAGACCTTTAAAACGCAGGACTCAGTAGGTTTCATTCATATTCAAATAAAATGTAATCGTCCTCCACACAAGAAATTGTCAAAGAAATGAATACCCTCTTTAAAAAAAAGAACATCATAAAATTCACACCTTAGTGTTGAAAAACAAAACAAGTTCAATTTAACACAGATGAAAGTCAACATAAAAACAAATGAACCAATGGGTGTCTTCTAATGGAAAGAAAAACAACAACAGCTTAAAACAACATAACTGTGGTTTACAGTCCCTGTTACTCTCAAGGCAACCCCCCATTCCCCCAAGGTGTGAAGTGGGTAGGCAGTTGGTTCCCACCAGTTATTCTTTAAAAAAAATCCCAGTAACAGAAAGAAAAACAGAACAAGTAAAATTAAAAATATTGCAACTGTGGCGTTGGACATAACAGAGTTCTGCTTAACAGTTCAGAAAATGAAACAGGGACAGGAATTTCTTCGGTTTTGGGGAATCCTAAAAGAAGTGAGGACAGGATCAATTTAATATGAAAAATACACCACAAAAACTTTTCAATGCAACAAAAACAAAAAACAAAAACCAAATGGATATATCACATTTTATATGAGGTACCTCAGAAAGAAAAGAAATAGATTTCTTGAAAGGATTTGAATAAACAATGCTTCAGGTTGTTGACTTTCTAAAGCCAGTTGTTTGTCACACAAGAACAAAAGCCGGGTTGGGTCTGATAAGGATGCTGAATGAGGTGGTCTCTGAAAACCCCTCTCACACCCCAATTGTCAGGAAAACAAAAGGTTTGGAAAAGCCAAAACAAAACCTCCCCCAGCTTTTATGTCCCCTTTTAAGCCACTCTCAAGGACTTGCAACTTCTAAACAACACAAAATGGCCAGACGGACAAACACCACAAAACAAACTATGAACACACACACAGACAAGTCATGTCAAACACAAAAGTCAGTCAGAGTCAGTCAAGGTGCGGTTTGGTACCAATGGTTTCATGTCATAGTCCTCTGTAGCTTTTTCTTTCCCTACTTTCACACTCTTTCTTTTCCGAGTATTCAACATTATTCTGACCAGTACATCTATTTGTTCCCGTAAGGACTTCCACCGGGGCTTCTCTTCACCCTTTTCACCCGTCACAAATACCTTCCCAACGGAACGGCATCCTCCGCCTTTCTCTCTCTCCCAATATAATAGCTTCTTCTAACCTCCTTTGTTCTTCCTCCCTTCGTCTCGCCTTTGCCTTGGCACCCTCATTTTTTTGGTTCGTCGTCATTTGTATCAGTATGTCGCTCTGCTTCTGCAGGGACTTCCACTGCGGTCCGCCACCGCTTTTTTCTCCTTCTTCTTTTTCCATTCTACCTTTTTCGTCTCCTGTCTATCTGTTAGGGACTCCAACCCTTACTCTATTTAATCTATTGTTCAGGGACTCCAACCCTTACTGTATTTAACCAATTGTTCAGGGACTCCAACCCTTACTGTATTTAACCAATTTTTCAGGGACTCCAACCCTTACTGAGCTCTATTTAACCAATTTTTCAGGGACTCCAACCCTTACTGTATTTAACTAATTGTTCAGGGACTCCAACCCTTACTGTATTTAACCAATTGTTCAGGGACTCCAACCCTTACTGTATTTAACCAATTTTTCAGGGACTCCAACCCTTACTGTATTTAACCAATTTTTCAGGGACTCCAACCCTTACTGTGCTCTATGATTCCCTCCTTTGGGGGTCCTCAATTCCCCGGGAGAGTTTTCCCAGCCTTAATCTCACCCCCTCGTCAGAGAGTGAGTGGGTGCGCCACTACCTAGGATCTTAGACAGAGGACTCCAACCTCTTCTACCGATCATCTCCTTTTTAATCTTACCGTAGGGGACTCCAACCCTTACTTTTTGTTAAACTGGCCGCCTTCTCCTTCCCGAGCTTAGTACAATTTAGTAATTCAGTCCAATATGCAGATTTCGTTAAAACAGGTTCTGCTTACCTTATTTGTGTTGTGGGTCGACCCCAAGCTCGGAAGGTGTCGGCGGGCAGCCACACTGTCCAATTAGGACCGCTTCTTCACATCCCGGACGAAGCCCCCAAAAATTGTTAGGAAACACCTTCGTGTTCCTCGTCCCCGGGTCCGTTGATGTGAAGAAACAGCCACCACGTCTTAGGAGATTACAATGATTTTATTGAGTACAGATCTGGAGACACACTCTGCCAATCCGTTGTGTGTGTGTCTGACTTCTTTGTGTATTCTGGTGGGTTATATAGGCCCCCCTGCTTCTCCTTTACGCCACATCTGGTCTTGATTTTCCTGTCCACTATGTTTGGTCAATGCAACCTTTCATGGTTGAGCTTTAGGGAGTGCTCACCCTGTTTTGACCTACTGACCTTAGCCGGAGGTCTTCCTCGTACCAGACACGGTGTCTCTCCCAAGGCCCCAGAGGACGGCAACCCCCCACATTCAGTGCGAGGCATGTAATATATTTTCATCGACATGAATGTGTCTTCCTTCACCCTCTGTTCTGGTTACACACATTGGTTACATACAGAGTAATACAAATAATACCTTGGTTACATACATAGTGATACAAATACACTCGGGTTATATGTAATATCAATCAACACTACACAAGTACCGGGGATTGGTTACACGAAGCTTGTCGTTTATTACGACACATTAACGTCACCGAGCCCGGTTGTGCGGCTACTATTGTATCGTCCATGAACAAGACACCAGGCCACGCGGAACCCAAACACAACACGCGTGTCACTCAATTGCCTCAAAGAACACAAGGCGCCGTCTGATGACGCAAGCCGCTCGCGCCTCCGGGCAGGGACGTCTTAAAGGTACACCTCCCAATTTCGACTGTTAACAGTCGGTAACCCGGGCCGCGACCGATCCGCTATGGGAATCGGATTTATGATCCGCATATTTTATTTGGCAAAGGTTTTCCCTGACGCAACCCTCTTGGCTTGAGACCGGCACTAAGAATGCACTGGTTTGCACGTCCTCGGTGGCTGGGTTGTTCAGGATTTATAATAATAATAATAATAATAATAATAAATAATGACTTATTATTATCTTTAGTATCTATAATAACAATAATAATAACGGGTGAATTTCTTGCCCGGTGCGGGATTCGATACGAGGTGTACTGCACCACAAGGCGACGTCACTAACCACTCGGCTAAAGGATCAGAGCCGCTAGCTAGCGGCTAACGTGTCTTACTAGTAGTTTACAATAATAATAATAATAAATAACAACGCATTTTATTCATAGAGCGCTTTTCAATGTACTTAAAGACGCTTTACATAGATAAATAAACATAAAAGCAACACACCAAAAACATTAATCACACATTATAAGCAATTGACCTTTCGCAAAGTCCCGCCCCCCCTTAGTTACTGTTGCTATGCCCGTCAAGCGTTTCAGAACTATCCAGGAAGTAGCCGGAAAACACCAAAACATGAAGGCAGAAATCAGCGCATTGTGTGGGTAAAAGTAACAGTAATAATACGTTAGCTGTGTTAGCTATCAATACTAGCTAGTAGCTAGCTTAGCTTGGAGCAGACAGGTATTTGTGTTGATTCTGGATGGATTAATCTGGCCATGGGGTCTGCTATACTGCCAAATCTATTGCCGACATTGCGCTTCTTGCGTTCTGGGTTTGGGGAAGGGAAAGAAAATGACCCCCCCCCCCCCTCCAAACTTTTCACATATCTAGTATCCGGTCTGCAGATCCCATAGGCACACCGTCTCAGCATTTTGCTGTGTGTTTGAAAGCTTGACGGACCGTTGCTAAGGTGGGATGGGACAAGCACCGCTCTGGGGCGGTACTTTGCGAAAGGTCAATTCTGAAAAGGTGACTTTAGCTTAATGATGTGAACGTGGACAGGTCGGTGCAGTCTCTGATGTGTTTGGGGAGGAAGTTCCAGAGGGAGGGGGCAGTTATGGAGAAGGCTCTGTCGCCCCAGGTCCGGTGCTTGCTCCTGTGTGGTGGTTACAGGAAGTTGGTATCGGAGGAGCGAAGGCTGCAGGAAGGAGTATGTGGTAGTGGAGCGGGTCAGTGAAGTATGAGGGAGGCCCGGTTATGGACGGCTTTGCGAGTGAGGAGAAGGACTTCAACTCGGATCCGTTGTGGGACAGGGAGCCAGTGGAGGTTCTAGAGGACTTGTTCACCCTGTCGATGCCCCACATGGCCGATCTTGCTCCCTCCCATGTGGAACTGCTCCACCTGGGACTACTCCTGCTGCAACTGCTGCCCCGGCTGCCACCTGATGCGTGTAACTTCGGAAAGGCTCCTACCCCCCAAGCAACCCTGAATTGGAAAAAGCAGGTAATGGAAAGGGATGAATGTTTTCCATACAAAAAAAAGAGAGAGAGCTAATTAGCAGAAACAAACAAAAAGAAGAGTTAGGAGAGACAAACAAAGGGGGATTAGCAGAGACAACTTGCAGCCTTTTCCAAACATATGCACTCAGAGATTCAAAAGCCTTGTTTTCTCTTCAATATCAGTGAGGGCCCCCGTAGCTTAACATGTCCATCTTCAACCTTTCATTAAAGTAGCTTATATGTACCACTGATGAATACATTTTGATATTTGATATCGAAGTACACTCTAATCACGACATCGGGAAAGGATTACAAGCCATGACCTAGAAAATGGCCACATTAGGCGCAGTAGTATTAATGAGCCCCTCTCGGCATACTCAAATGCCAAGTGTGGACCATCAGTCAGAGCACGTTCAAGTGAAGATAATCATGATGAATAAGAGGCGAGGAACCTGAAATTAGCTGCAAGGATAGTGACTCACTGTCTTAATGTGACACTGCCCTGCCATGCAAGCAAAGCAGCACCTTGCGTCCACTGGCACAGGCTGGAGCCTATCCCAGCAGTCATTGGGCAGGAGACACCCTATGTATATATATATATATATATATATATATATATATATATATATATATATATATATATATATATATATATATATTTATATATATGCGGTGGCCTCACAGCAAGAACGTCCTGGGTTCGAGCCCCGGGGTAGTCCAACCTTGGGGGTCGTCCCGGGTCGTCCTCTGTGTGGAGTTTGCATGTTCTCCCCGTGTCTGCGTGGGTTTCCTCCGGGTACTCCGGTTTCCTCCCACAGTCCAAAGACATGTAGGTCAGGTGAATCGGCCATACTAGATTGTCCCTAGGTGTGTGTGTGTGTGTGTGGTGGTCTACCGGTCTGTCCAGGGTGTCTCCCCACCTGCCGCCCAATGACTGGTGGGATAGGCTCCAGCATCCCTGTGATGTTGAGAGCAGGATAAGCAGTTCGGATAATGGATGGAGGGATGGATGGAGATATATACGTGTATATATATATATATATATATATATAGAGAGAGAGAGAGAGAGAGAGAGAGAGAGAGAGAGAGAGAGAGAGAGAGAGAGAGAGAGAGAGAGTCAAAAGCCACTTGAATTTGAATAAATGCATAAATTAATTTGAATTTGAATAAAGCCATTTGAATTTGAAAGAGAGAGAGAGAGAGAGAGAGAGAGAGAGAGAGAGAGAGAGAGAGAGAGAGAGAGAGAGAGCGAGAGGCAGGTCGGAGAAGTAAATCCATCTGTGCAGAAAAACTGAACACTTCTCAGAACCGTCATCACACACGGATTCATGCAGGAGTGTTTGTGTTACGTAAGCGCCTGGTCTTAAGTAAGCCGGGCCGCTGCTGTGTTCTGCCTTGTTAGTTCACCAGCAGACAGGCCGCCGCCGCTCGTGCTGCTCCATGCCGGGTGCCTGCTGGAGCACATCAAGAGCTAATCAGCAATTCAAACCAGCACGCACGCAAGAATTAGCATGGCCTCGCCAATACGGCCTATATGACTAGAATACAAACGAAGAAGAGCCGCAGAAGTGTTGTTTGTGCACTTTCCCATCCCCCAAACAACGTGTGTGCGTGTGCATGTGCGTGTGTGTGTCAAGCTAACGCCTCAACAGTATTGCTGTTGAGGCGTTAGCATGACACGATGTTCCCGCACCCCAACCTAACTACATCAGTTCATGAGGGAGCACTGGGTTAACCCCCTTGATTGACGGCGCTGTATTCCGACCAGGACGGGTGAGGCACAGATGACGTCAGCCGGGAATACATTATTATTCTCCAGAGAGTTATTTTGTTTTGACATAAAGATATTGGGGGGCGGTGTGGCGGTCTAGTCCGTCGCCTGCCAACACGGGGATCGCCGGTTCGAATCCCCCGTGTTACCTCCAGCTCGGTCGTGCATCCCTATGCCTAGATGGCAAAACTGCTAGTGGCCCGGACCCGTCCCGCACCCGACACTTTCATCCGGCCCACATACCGCGTGGAATGATGGAATTTGGGCGGTCCGCTCCCGTTTGCTGGAGCAGTGCCGCATGTGCCACATACTTGTTGGCCCATGTTTGTTTTGTGATATTTGGGCCATATTCACCATTTACCACACGGGCCACTTCAGGGTCACATCCAGATTACATGTTGCCCAGAGCACCGCATCTTTGCCAAAAAAAGGCCCACATTTGATGTGGCATATTCAGGCCATATTTGCTATTATACATGTGGGCCACTTCAGGCTCACGTCCATTTTGTCAGGGCCAGAAGAAGACCAGCAGTGCCGCATCACTGCCTGAAGTGGCCCACATCCGGATGCTATCTGGGTCCAGATACAGTTGGCCGTGTCTGCGGGTGGGAAGCCGGATGTGGGTATGTGTCCTGGTCGCTGCAGTAGCGCCTCCTCTGCTCAGCCGGGGCACCTGTTCGGAGGGAGGAGGGGGAATAGCGGGATCCTCCAACGCGCTAGGTCCCCCTGGTGAAACTCCTCACTGTCAGGTGAAAAGAAGCAGCGGGCGACCTCACATGTCGGAGGAGGCATGTGGTAGTCTGCAGCCCTCCGCCGGATCGGCAGAGGGGGCGGAGCAGCGACCGCGGGGATGGCTCGGAAGAGTGGGGGTAATTGGCCAAGTACAACTGAGGAGGAAAAGGGGGAACTCCCTCCCCCCAAAAAAATAATACTGATGAAGACACATCAAGTACAGCTCGTGTCTGCGCTTCTCTTACTGTAAAAATCTAAATGTGTGTGCGCGGTCAAAGGCAGGGCGGAGGGGTGTTACAATGGAAATGAGCGAACAGTTGGAGCCCGAGGTTTCTCATCTGTTGGGTTAGTGCACGCTCGCTGCACCGCAACCCAGAAACCAAACAACAAACCCCCGCCGGGCTGGCATTCATGCAGGAAGCCCACAAACAACAGATTGGACGGTTCCGTACTACAGCAAAGGTTAACCAGATCCGGCAGTCTGGAATTTGTAATGCACTTGATTAAGTTGGATCTATTATTTGGGCCTCAGTGTGCCAGAATTTTTTTTTTAACTTTTAATTAATACTTGAAAGGAAATAAAGCATGACAGAGGACGCAATAAAGCCATTTAATTCCTCGGAAGCACAGCAGCGCGTGAAAATGAACCCTGTTCCGGGAGGTTAGACGAAGCACAGGAGGCAGAAGGAGTACAAGAAAACCACGATCCTCTGCGAGGAATATATAGGAAGAAGGCTCAGAACAAGTAAGCACACGATTTACTCTGTCTCCACCACAACACATTTTGAAAAAGGAGTGTAAAATATGGGGTGTAGATGTAGAGGACGGTGATGGTGGTGTCCATGTATAAAGGATATAAAGGGGTGTAGATGTAGAGGACAGTGATGGTGGTGTCCATGTATAAAGGATATAAAGGGGGTGTAGCTGTAGAGGACAGTGATGGAGGTGTCCATGTATAAAGGGTATAAAGGGGTGTAGATGTAGAGGATAGTGATGGTGGTGTCCATGTGTAAAGGATATAAAGGGGTGTAGATGTAGAGGATAGTGATGGTGGTGTCCATGTATAAAGGATATAAAGGGGGTGTAGATGTAGAGGACAGTGATGGTGGTGTCCATGTATAAAGAATATAAAGGGGTGTAGATGTAGAGGACGATGATGGAGGTGTCCATGTATAAAGGATATAAAGGGGATGTAGATGTAGAGGACAGTGATGGTGGTGTTCATGTGTAAAGGATATAAAGGGGTGTAGATGTAGAGGACAGTGATGGAGGTGTCCATGTATAAAGGGTATAAAGGGGTGTAGATGTAGAGGACGGTGATGAAGGTGTCCGTGTATAAAGGATATAAAGGGGGTGTAGCTGTAGAGAACAGTGATGGAGGTGTCCGTGTATAAAGGATATAAAGGGGGTGTAGCTGTAGAGAACAGTGATGGAGGTGTCCATGTATAAAGGGTATAAAGGGGTGTAGATGTAGAGGACAGTGATGGAGGTGTCCATGAAAGGGTGTAGATGTAGAGGACAGTGATGGAGGTATCCATCTATAAAGGATATAAAGGGGGTGTAGACGTAGAGGACAGTGATGGAGGTGTCAATGTATAAAGGATATAAAGGGGGTGTAGATGTAGAGGACCGTGATGGAGGTGTCCCTGCATAAAGGATATAAAGGGGGTGTAGATGTAGAGGACCGTGATGGAGGTGTCCATGTAAGGGTGTAGATGTAGAGGACAGTGATGGAGGTGTCCCTGCATAAAGGATATAAAGGGGGTGTAGCTGTAGAGGAGGACGGTGATGGAGGTGTGGGTTAGACTGGAGGTGGCAGAGCTATAGCAGAACACCTCACCCCGGCGTCTCACAGGTATATTTTCTCTCTCCTGGCCCCAAAACGGTGGAAATCTGGTTTCCATCAGAGCCGAGCTGGCTCGCGTCCCTCCTTCCAGAAAGGGCTTAAAGCGCTTCTCCTTTAGGCCTCCACCTTAACCCTTACGTCAACTGGCGGCACCTTAAATCTCCGGACCTAGCTGGCTGTTAACAGTCTGCCCCTGCTTACTCTAATACAACCCTAGAACCAGTGTGTACTATACTGCCTTTCTCCTACCTGCACCTGACATTTCGTGCTCTTAGTGTGACCACGTGTCTGGTGTGTTGATACGTGGCCATGGACGTCTCCGTACTCCGACGCTCCTCTTCCTCGCCTCTTCATCTAAGGTTACGCTAATGCGCTCAGCATTAAGTTGCCCTGGATAAAACCGTCTGCTGCTAGACGAGTAAACGTAATGTAGATGTTAGAGGGAAAGTTCCCCGATGGTTTTTGGGTACGCGCAGTCCTCCCTGTCCTCCATCCTGGCGGAGAAATCAGCGCCTTCCTGCTCACGGTCTTTCTCACAGCGCCCACACATACCAGAATGCATTGCGCGTAAGGCTCCGCGTGGCGTGTTCCGCGCATGCGTAAAACAAAAGGGGCTTCCGTAACAGTCCTTTTTTTTTAAAATAATGGTCCGTAAACACCTTATACGGTAGTGTTGTGGGACGTCATTTCCGCCATTGAAAACATGGCTGAGCCGAGAGGACGAGGATGTTTTTTAACGGCGTGTTTGGAGTCCATTAGAGTTTAAGAAATCCTGCTAAACTGTAGTTTTGGTTTTGTTTTTCCGGTTGTCTTTTTTAAGCTAGGCTGCAGCTTGTAGCTTTGTAGCTTGCTAAGCTGTAGTTTTTATTGTTTATTCAATTTCCCCCAATCTGGCCAATTACCCCGCTCTTTCTGAGCCGTCCCTGCCGCTGCTCCACCTCCTCTCTTTGCCCATCCGGGGGGGGGGGCGCCCCGAGCGACCAGAGGAGGCGCTAGTGCAGCGACCAGGGCAATATACCCACATCCAACTTCCCACCCGCAGACACGGCCAGTTGTGTCTGTAGGGACGCTCGACCAAGCCGGAGGTAACACGGGGATTCGATCGGGCGACCCCGTGTTGGTAGGCAACGGAACAGACCGCTACGCCACCCGGACGCCCAGCTGTAGTTTTTATGGTTTCCAGCCACCAACTGATGTCACTACGTCATTTTGAGTGGCCACAAAAAAGAAAGAAAAAGAAAACTTGGTTTCACTGCCACTCCAGAGATGCAGAGATGATCAGGAACAACTGCATGGGCCGAACCACGCATGGGCCGAACCATGTATGTGCCGAACCACGCATGGGCCGAACCACGTATGTGCCAAACCATGTATGTGCCGAACCACGCATGGGCCGAACCACGCATGGGCCGAACCACGCATGGGCCAAACCACGCATGCGTACACATGAAACGTGTACTCGCCACTTTCCACGCAGCTTTCTAAATGTATGAAAATCCACGGGTAGTGAAAATGTGCGCACTGGTACACATCTGTCACACCGTGCGTACACCATGCGAACCATACCACGCAGTGTTTTGAGACCAATTAGTGTGATGTTGCCAGTTGGCAAAAGAAAAAAAAGGCTAATAAAAGTTTGAATTTGGGGGACATTTAAATAAGAGCTTTATTTCTTTCACTACATTGTGTTAGGCTGTAACCTATGGTTTATAAAACCTTCACTGTGATTACATAGTGAGGTTAACAACCTGACAAGCCTTAATCTCGTTCTATCTTGAGTGTCACTATGCATTATAATAATGATGATAATGATCTTTATATAAATAAGTAAATGCACGATCTTTGCATAAATAAAGATAATTATTCTTTATTATTGGGGGATGAGAATAACCCACACCTTCAGGTGGGACCAACTAACAGGTCATTATAATGCCACTATATAAAGGCTGTAGCCGTGCGTAATTGCTGTGCCAAATGATGGAAGATATCGCTATTGCGCAATTTCAGGGGAGAATGAGTCTTCCAAGACCGTCCTGGTTTCCTGGCCCATGGCGACGCCTGACTACCGCGCCCCTCTCCGTTTCCGAGCGCTGTTCTCTTGGGACGTGTCCTGAACTGCGCCCTCTCGGAGAACCCACGCCCTCCCCCTCCACCTACAGGTACTGACAACCATCGGGTTTTTTGGGTGACCGGCACATTTCAGCCGGAGCTTGCGGACAGATCAGGGGTATCCCATGGGGGTCCGCCCTGAGCCGGGTCTCATGCCCCCCCTGGTGTGGGGGTGGTATAACAACCCGGGTCCCTGACACAGCAGATGAAGAGGCCGGCATCAGGAGGCAGGTTGCAGCACCGCCGCAGCGAGGGGGGCACCTTGGCAGGATGGATTCGTTTATGCTAATCCGAAAGATTTTCACTCCGTCAACGTCCACATCGCTTGTGATGCGCAACTGATGCGAGCAAATGTGGTGGCGGAACGGCCCGGGTCCAGTCAGGCCGTGACTCCTTTACACGGCCTCGGAGGACACTTCCAGCTGGAGCGGCGCCAGATGGATGGCTTCTCTCGGCGCGTGATTAATTACTGACCTTTCGTAATTATGCCGTTTCCGATTCACGCAATTTGAAACCGTCAAATACACACAGTGTACACCCCTCGGGTGAGAGTGGGTGTGCGTTGAAGCCGTGGCTACTTAACGCCGTTCACCAGCCCCACCCCCCCCCACCCCCCAGAGCGCACAACAGACGCGTTATAACGTGACGCACAGGGGGGGGGGGGTTGAGCTTGGATGTCACAGGTGGTAGACTACCCTATACCAGCCAGGAGAGGTTTGTGGGATTTTAAGGGCCTTATGCTGTGTTGCACGACCTTACGGTGAGGAACGCGGCCCCCTGTCCACCTGATACCCCCACCCCCCACCCCCCTGTCCACCTGATACCCCCACCCCCCACCCCCCCTCTATGCTGCTGAACGTCCGCCATCTGCAGTCCAGCTGCGCGACTCTAAGCATGGTAAGTGAAGTGCACACATGGTGTGTGCTTTATGAAACAGGCAGAGGATGGATGCACTCTTATAAAGCTTATTTCACTGAGTGTCGCTTGCCGTCATTCCCGTCATTTCCATGGCAACATCGTCGAATTTGTCGTTTCGTTTAGGGACACATGCACGTGTCGGGGCAGGCGATGGCTGTGGCGCACTCGCACCGGATTCTCTCCCCCGAACCTCAGCCTGTTCACCGCAGACACCAGGGTCTTCAGAGCGTCCGGGTAGCGTGGCGGTCTATTCCGTTGCCCACCAACACGGGGATCGCCGGTTCGAATCCCCGTGTTACCTCCGGCTTGGTCGGGCCTCACCTACAGACACAATTGGCCGTGTCTGCGGATGGGAATCCGGATGTGGGTATGTGTCCTGGTCGCTGCACTAGCGCCTCCTCTGGTCGGTCGGGGCGCCTGTTCTGGGGGTTGGGGGAACTGGGGGAGAATAGCGTGATCCTCCCACGTGCTACACCTCCCTGGCGAAACCCCTCACTGTCAGGTGAAAAGAAGCGGCCGGCGACTCCACATGTATCGGAGGAGGCATGTGGTAGTCTGCAGCCCTCCCCGGGTCGGCAGAGGGGGGTGGAGCAGCTCGGAAGAGTGGGGTAATTGGACGGGTACAACTGGGAGGGCGGGAAAAAAAACGGGGGGGGGGAATCAAAAAAAAACTGTGAATAAAATATGTTGCATTGTAACAAAGTAGAATACACCAGTCTTTTTAATTACAACAAGATTCAAACTGGGCGACGTACGAAGCTCCATCTGGGCAGGTGCGTCTGCGTCTCCGAACTGATCTGGCACAAAGCCACTAATGGCAGTTTGTCCCAGGACAGAAGCCATGCGCTCATCTAGCGCGGAGTGCGCTGGGGTCCCCCCCCCCTCTCCTCCTCCAGCAGCTCGCACACTAACGCCGTGCGCAGTGGTGCGCCAACGCCGTGCGCAGTGATGCGCCAACGCTGTGCGCAATGAAGCGCCAACGCCGTGCGCAGTGATGCGCCAACGCCGTGCGCAGTGATGCGCCTCTTGGCATCCCGGTTGAAATCAGACCTTTTTCTGTAAATCTCCTCCAGGGTCCGTGGCTTAGAAGTAACGGTGTTAAGTGCTTCGGTTACTTTCTGCCATTCAACTTGCGTCATTCTCTTGATAATGCCCGCGCTTAGTCTTCTAAACAATACGCCTCTTCCTCTGTCAGTCTGAGGCCCTGTGATGGACTGGAGGCCTGTCCAGGGTGTCTCCCCGCCTGCCGCCCAGTGACTGCTGGGACAGGCTCCAGCAGCCCCGAGAGCAGGATAATGGATGGGATATTTCAGGTTCACGGGCGGTAAAATTGCGCATCTTCTTCTTCGATTGCTTCTTAAGTGCTTCCTCCGCCTCGGCGTCTCAGAACCAAACCGAGTGCTGACAAGCTGAATCAGTCCACCCGGACGCGACGTTTACTGAGAGAAACGTTTCATCGCTCGTCTAAATAACCTCTTCAGTCTCAACTGACTGCAGGTACCCCCACCCTTATACACAACACAGCGATATAACCACCTCAACACCCACCCTCCCCCCACCCCCGGTTCAGGGATGGTTGTTCCCTCGGCACATAGAGGCCACTTTGGTCCGAGAGTGAAAGAGGGCAAACGGGTTTACGACCCTAATGAAGTGCCAGCATGTTTCCAGCCCATAAAATGTAGACACGGGTTGACTACCTCTTCAAGACCGAGTAAGAAATTAAAACTAAGATAATGAATAGAGGGTTATGATAAAGTGACTGTTTCGTGAATTTTTGGAGATGTGCCTCTGGACTTGCATACAAGGAGCAGGGGTATACCTTTTTTCAATGTTAAAAGAAGGGGCGTCCTTATTCACGCTCAATAACCCAGGTAAGAAAATCAGAGACAGCTGAACCAGTTCATCTGGACACAACGTGGTTGTGTCCAGATGAACTGATTCAGCTGTCTCTGATAAGCCAGGGGTGGGCTCCGGCTATCGAGGACTCGCTCTCCTCAGCTTTAGTGTTGAAGGCCTATGCCAACATGTTGGAATAAGTATTCCACATAACACTCTACCCTTGCATAGAGGAAGCGTGATAGGTACCGCCCTGGCTGCAGAACAGTGGACCATCTCTGTCCATGTTGCAGAGAAAACTGAGGTCTACATGTGGTTCTACATGTCTTCGTTTGATGGCTGGGAGAGCTTGGGTCTGCTGCGTCTTGTGGGCCCAGGGACCCTGGCCTTGCCCGGAGCCTCGCCCGAGGAGGTGACACCGAGGGAAGTCTGATGCGGAAGCGGGGCAGGCTAAGCTAACTGCCAGCCCATGCAGACCGGCAGTTCCAGTAACACCGAGGGCGGCCTGGCGGCCTCGCCTGGCGTTGACTGTGGTGTTTTTGGTGTCGTCGTGTGGAGTGCGGGGAGGTGTCTGGCTGGGAGAGCTGGCGTTGGATCGGCCTGGGGAGCGTTGTTCTGCTGCGTCCGGTGGGCCCAGGGACCACGACCCCTGATGGGAGCTGCGCCCGAGGAGGAAGCGCCGAGGGCGGTCTGACAGGACACGGAAGCGGGGCCGGCTAAGCTAACTGCTAGCCCATGCAGACCGGCGGTTCCGACAGTCATCCTGGCTGGCCTTCGCTTCCTTGGGCAGCGATTTTTAGTTTTCAGTTTTTATTTTCAGTTTGGATATATATGTGTTCTTGAAGTTCTTGCAGTCCTTGGATGTGTTTTGGTCTTTGTGCTGCACTGCCGTGGGCCGGGGGGGGGGAAACCATACTGCGTTTCAAATGAAATGACAAGGAAAGTGTTCCTGATTCCTGGTTCTTGGTTTTCCATCTGCGATGTACTTCAGAGCTGCATGCTGCCGGATATGATGCGGCTGGGGTAAGGATAAGAGGCTTTACGTCTCAGACCATGGTTTTCTCCTGGAAAGGCGCAGGATGGACCTCGGGCTTTTTAGTGGCTTTATGTTGTTGAGACCAACCGTAAACCAGCCCCCTCTTAAGCGTGCCGATGCCAAGTTCTCTGCAATACGTGGAAGGTGCTCTGAAAAAGAGACCATTGCTGCACTCCGCGTTCCCCGCCAAAAGCCTTCACATTCCTTCACCCGCCAATGCTTCTGCACATCATTTTGAAACGACGGGAACTTTTCAGCCTCGGGGAGTCATTTGGGGTTTAGAGGCGATAAGATGTAATTTTGATGGCTTTTTGGGGCACCCTCAGTAGCTGTGTGCTAGCCAGTCCTGCGTTTGAAAATACAATTTTCTTCTTTGAAATTAAATTTAGAGGCTGCTGGGAAGCTATAACAGGCGTCATACTGCCAATTGCAGTTGGGGGGGGGGGATTCATAGTCCATACCATTTCTCTCCTCTTCATCACTGGTTTATTATGGGAGCCTGTAGTTTGCCTCAAAGGCACTGTCATCTTTTTAATTGTGCAATAGGGTGGAGCACAGATGGCGACAGGCAGGGGCGCAAGTCCATGAATACTGGGATGGCACCGGCGCTATACCTGCGTCCCCGTCCACAGGGTTCGCGGTTGTGTCCGGAGGGGCATCCGACGTAAAACTCTGCCAGAGCAATAGGCGGATTGATTTGGTCACCGTTGGTGCTGTGCCCTCACAGGGTAGTGATGGTAAAATCTGCTGTGGCGACCCCTGAGAAACAGAGAAGAAGAGAAGGAAGAAGGAAGAAGAAAGAAGGAGGAAAAAGGAGGAAGAAAGGAGGAGGAAGGCGAAGAAGAAGGAGGAGGAGGAGGAGGAGGAGGAGGAGGAGGAGGCGGCGGCGCACAGCATAAATGAGGTTTGGATTATGTTAATACATTTCTTACAGGACTAATATGATAAAAAAAAACATGCAAACCTTTTTTCAGTTGACTTTAGGGTTAAAACATTCATGACTTCCACACTTTGTTCATGGAAAGATGGAGATGATAAATACTATGTTTGTATATATATATATATATATATATATATATATATATATATATATATATATATATATATATATTTGTGGGGGTTGCTGTTGCACCAGAATCGATTATGATAAAGTGATAATATAGTGTATTTACTTATTTATTATTCTTCTTTAAACTTTCCTCTTTTTCTCCCCAATTGGCCAATTACCCCGCTCTCCCGAGCCGTCCCGGTCGCTGCTCCACCCCCTCTGCCGATCCGGGGAGGGCTGCAGACTACCACGTGCCTCCTCCCATACACGTGGAGTCACCAGCCGCTTCTTTTCACCTGGCAGTGAGGAGTTTCACCAGGGGGACGTAGCGCGAGGGAGGATCACGCTATTCCCCCCAGAACAGGCGCCCCTAGCGACCAGAGGAGGCGCTAGTGCAGCGACCTGGACACATACCCACATCCGGATTCCCACCCGCAGACACGGCCAATTGTGTCTGTAGGGACGCCCGAGCAAGCCGGAGGTAACACGGGGATTCGAACCGGCGATTCCCGTGTTGGTAGGCAACGGGATAGACCGCTACACAACCCTGGCGCCAATACAGTATATTTATATAGTAGTTTTCATAACATAAGTTTACAAAACTGTTCACAATTAAAATAGAATCAATCCAAAAAACAAAACCAAAAAAAACACACCAGAAGAATAAGAAAAAGAAAGGAGGATGTAAACAAGCAAGACAAAGGGGGGGGGGATCAGATTTGAAGCAGCAATAAATAAAAATACCCAAGTAAATAAATAATACATCACTAAAAATAAAATATGTAGGGGATGTCCGGTTCGAATACCAGTGTTACCTGCGGTTATACATGTTAACCTGGTAAGGACAAAAGGTTTATTGATAACCTGATACAAATAACTTTATTAAATGTGGATTACAAATTATTTACATATATTATTGCCAATCGGATGCCACATGGAAGCGGATTATTCGCTGTGGAGAGACCTGACAGGAGCAGCCGGAAGTAGTAGTAGTAGACTGCCAATCGGATGAAAGTAGGTGTAGGACAGATAATATGTGAAACTCAGTCTGGGTTTCTTAAAGATAGGTCGATACATAATAACATTAGTCTGGTTCTTGGTTTACTAGATTGTATTTATCTGATTGAAGACAATGATTTCACAATGTTTCAGATTTTGACAAAGCCTTTGATTAAGTTGAACTAAATGTATTTATAAATAAATAAAATTTATTTGTAATAAAGCCTTTATAACATTTTGGTTTTGGTCCAAAATTTACAAAGGCAATTAATATGATGTATAATGACATTAATCGTTCAGTTTCTCTTCCTAAAGGAACATCTAAAAGATTCGAGGTTAAACGAGGGATTCGGCAGGGTTGTTCTTGCTCCCCTTTATTATTTATTTTAGTTGCAGAATTGTTGGCTATTTTTTTTTTATTGTCTAGACATTGAGCCTTTAACTGTAGGCAATCATCTGGTCATAACTCAGCTGGCAGAAGATAATACCATCGTCCTCAAGAGGTCAGAACAGATCCCTCTGGTAATCAAGAAGATAGATGAGTTTTCTAAAGCGTCTGGACTACACTTAAATTGGGGGGAAAAAGGTGAACTAATTGCTATGCATGACCATCCACTAATAAATGTGTATGATATTCCAGTAAAAATGAAGTAAAATACTTAGGAGTGGTTATAACAAAATATTGTAAAGGTAGAGAAGAACTAAATATTGAGACTGTGACTCACTTCTTGGTTACAGAGGGATTTATCAATCTTCGGACGTATTTTGATTACTAAAATTGAAACATCATCTAGAATTATGTACCCGGCTTTTTCATTAGCCGTTCCTGACAATTTAGTTAAATCAATTAATCAAACAAATTTCAACTTTATTTGGAAAAACAAACACCATTATATTAGAAAAGGGGGTGTGGTAAAATCGTTAGAAGAAGGAGGCTCAAATGTGATTTGAGGCAATGAATGGTAGGATAAAACTAAAATGGGTAGAACAACTCATACAAAAATAATAATGGATTCTAATTTAATATTCCTTCTAAAATATTTGGTAAGTATGGTGGGATAGATTTTCTGCTAAGATGTGATTTCTGTATTGAAACTTTTCTTTTTATGAAATCTTTTACAAATGTTTGATATTTGTTTTTATTTATTTATACTGTTCTTTATTTTCACTCTTACTTATTTGGTCTTACTCTTATTTTTGCTTTGTCTAGTTTTATTTCTTTGTAAAGCACTTTGTAAAATTGTTTTAGGAAAGTGCTATATAAATAAAGTTATTATTTTTGTTGTTATTTTTATTATTATTATTATTATTATTGTTGTTGTTGTTGCTAAACTACCTATTAAGCTGTCTAGATTTCATCAGCAGGCTCTCTTATATTGGAAACTGGTTTATAAGCACAATTTCACTCCGCACAGCTCTCCGAGCTTGAATAACAGATGTGTTTTGTTTAAAGGAAAATCTTTATGTTATTATGATTGGGTGGAGAGAGGTATTTGGTCTATTCTACCTTTGATGGATTCAGGAGGAACTCCTCCATAGTACAATGAATTCATTGATAAATTCAACGTGACGAGTACAAAAAACAGTACTCAGTGGTTATCGAGGCAGTCCCACAAGTAATGGTGACTATGACAAAAGGAATGTTGCCTTATGACGTGTTAGTGCCACAGATGCCTTCACTTTACATAGACAATCTCGATTTTCTAGAGAAAATGCACAAACAAAAATTGTAAGGGGTGCCCTTACCTCCGTACTCGTCCCTCTAGCATTAAAAAGAAGAAAAACAATCTATTAAAATATCATCCTAAAGAGACTATAGTCCGAATTAGAACCAGACACCTCACTCTCCCTATCTCACCAAAATCGAAAGAAACTCATTTCAAAATGATAAATAATATTTATCTTTGTAATTAGTTTCTGAGGCAAAGATTGAAAGTTGACAAAAACAAATTATGTTCTGTGATTCTGTTATCGAAACGTTAGAACATTTTGTTTTTTTACGTGTAAATACACCAGAGCCTTCTGGGAATTATTTCAAAGTCGGATATCTGAAAAGTACTTTCATTTGCCCAACTTAGATTATAAGGATTTTAAATTTGGAGTTATAATGAAGGATAAAAACGTGGAAATGTTGCGCAATAGCCTGATTATTATGGCTAATTATGGCTATCCATAGAGCTAGCTTTATTAGGGCCAGGCCACTATTCTTAGTCTTCATGAATGAATTAATACATGAGAACTGAAATGTTTACAAACCAAACGAGCTTTGAATATTTACAAAAACATACATATATTGATTTCTGATTGTCTTTTTATTATTATTTTTCCGTATTGTTATAGTTAGACCCTCCTCCCACCAGGGGAAACAGAAGACTCATTCAACACCTGCTGCTGCGTTTATTGGGGGGAGGGGGGGCACGTTTTGGAGGCATGAAAGTAGTTTTTTTCATGAACTGTATTTTTTTCATACTGTGCTGAGCTTTTGTATGAATGAATCAAAACTTAGTTTGAATGGTTGTTTTGTTGACTTCTAAGTGACATGGTTAGCATGCGTCTAGCTAGCGCGTGATGTTCTGTCCTAGCTGATGGGGATGGGGATGGGAGGTTGGGGTTGGGGTTGCAACAACTTGTTGCAGCGAAGCTAAGCAGCCATATCAACACAGACCACACAACCACATTTTTCACCATAAGTCATTGTGGGCTACATGAAATGACGTCTGTAATGCTATTTTCAACATACACGAGTCATTGTGAGGTAAACATAAGGAGAGTTCGTGTTACTTCCGGCTCGGTCGGGCGTCCCTACAGACACAACTGGCCGTGTCTGTGGGTGGGAAGCCGGATGTAGGTATGTGTCCTGGTCGCTGCACTAGCGCCTCCTCTGGTCGGTTAGGTAGTCTGTTCGGGGGAGGGGGGGGGTTGGGGGGAATAGCGTGATCCTCCCACGCGCTACGTCCCCCTGGCGAAACTCCTCGCTGCCAGGTGAAAAGAAGCGTCTGGCGACTCCACAAGTCTGCAGAGGGGGTGGAGCAGAGACCGGGACGGCTCGGAAGAGTGGAGTAATTGGGGAGAAAAAAATGGGGGGGGGGTCCCAAAACAAAACAAAACAAAAGGATAGTTCACCCAAATACCAGCTGTAATGCTTCTTTTTTTTCCAAAAAAATAAATATTACGTCATAACGTATACGTTTATACATGACGTCATCACTGGAGTTAAAGTAATAATGTGGTCATTTCATTATTATTTTGCTTTAACATAATCTTGTTATTGAAATGGTCCATTAGCAAACAGTAAGCCATTATTGTTTGTCATCCAGTGAATAAATCATCTGAAAGTAGAAGTGTTATTCTGCTCATTTGTCAGTATGCCAGGGGTGAGGGAGATGGTTACTAACAGAGGGGTTCGTGGTTACCAACAGAGGGGTTCGTGGTTACTAACAGAGGGGTTCCCCTCAATATTTTGGAAGGAGCACCGGATATAATCAGAAACGAGGCAGTGGCCAAGGACTTCCCCATCTGTCCCACCTTATTCCGACCCCATTAAAAGAGAGAAACTTGCGGTCGAGGGGTCGGGTACTTTACCGAGCGCAGGGTACTGGACCAGCAGAAAAGTGTGCTCAGGGGACCAAGAGAGGCGCCTCAGAGTATTTCAAAAGGGCAGCTGACTTGGGTTCAGTCCCAAAGAGGTAAGATAAAAGTGTGGCTGCAGTGCTGGATGTGCAAATCCTGGGCACATAAAGACTGCACAGCTGGAGGTGATTTTTTACACACCCCACAGCTGTGACTCTGAATGAATGATTTTCTTCTTCTTCATCTTCTTCTTCTTCTTCTTCTTTTTTTGATGGAATGTCTCTCCAGGAGCCAGCAGAGTTGTTGAGGGAAGGGGGGGGGTTGTTCGCTTATGAGTCTTTGACGGGGGAGGAAGGGGGGGGTTACTTATCAGCTGTGTCATTTCGGGACGTCTGCGCATCTTTCAGGAAACCCAAGGTCGCAGTTCACGTTCACTGGAGGGCGACATAAACCCGTTTTTAAAACGGTTTTGAACAATAAATACACGTTTAGTGGGAGTTTGCTGCATTGCAGATCGCTCCATCTTTTCCTGTCGTCACGCTGAGATGTGGCGGGAGAGACTGAAGAGCATCTATAGCAGTGTTTCTCAACCCAGTCCTCGAGGACCCCCTATCCTGCATATGTTCTTTGCAACCCTGAATAGGTACCTGTTTGTAGTTATTCAACCAATCAGCAATGAGTTTTGTCAGATGTTGCACACCTTGCATAATTAAGTGCTGCGAGATGATTGGTCGAGTAAGTACAAGCAGGGCTACCTATGCAGGGTTACAATGAAAACCTGCAGGATAGGGGGTCCTTGAGGACTGGGTTGAGAAACGCTGGTCTATAGCGTCTACACGTTGGCTCAAGGAAGGCCTAACTCAATAACTGTTATATTACTAAACAAACAATATTATAATATGATATAATAAAGCAATACATATTCTGAGAAAACTGCTCATTGAGGGGAAAAAAAGCAAAAGTTAATTAACATGTTGCAGCTCTCCCTGATCGTGTTGAACCCCCCCCCCCAGGGTTCAGGAATCAGGATCAGGATTCAGGAGTCAGGAACACTGTCGTTTCCCCCAGCCCACAGCAGTACAACACAAAGACAAAACCACATCCGACAACTACAACAACACACATATCCAAACTAACACATATATCCAAACAAACAAAATCACCGTCCATGGGAAGGAACGCCAGCCAGGATGACTGTCGGAACCGCCGGTCTGCCTGGGCTAGCGGTTAGCCTAGCCCCGCCCCACTTCCGCTTCCTGTCAGACCGCCCTCGGTGTTTCCTCCTCGGGCGCATCTCCAAGCTGGGGCCGTGGTCCCTGGGCCCACCGGACGAAGCGGACCGAGCCCTCCCAGCCGACCCAGCGCCAGCTCTCCCAGCCATCAAACGAAGACAAAACCTAGACGCAGACGTGGAGACAGGACGGTGCCGGGGGAGGCCGCCGCAAACGGGAATTCGCGCCGCCATCTTCCCACACCGGAAGTGGTGTCAGTTGCAACATCCGACTTCTTCCATTCAAATAAATATTGTGAACGATATGTCATACGTAACCATCTTTAGATCGCGTGGGTAATTGGCAGACACGTGTACGTTTAATAAAATCCAGTGCAAGTGCGCCACAGCGATCGCCGGCCCCGACACGCGCATGTGTCCTAGAGTCACAAACCTAAATTATAAATTCTGTGGATACTGTTGCCATGGAACTGACGGGAAGGCCAGAAACACTCGGGGAATCCATCCATCCATCCATCCATCCATCCATCTACAGGCGTAACTTATGGGGGGGTCAGGGGGGGACATGTCCCCCTCAATATTTAGAAGATAATAGGTGGACTCACCCCCTTATAAGTGGACCTTTCTGGATTTGGCTGCAACAAACTTTTCAATTGTGCATCTATTTTGCACCCCACTTAATTTCGACGACCGTTTCGTTTTTTGTGGTTTTGTTTTCTGCGTTAGCTAGCTTATGAACACACACACACACACAGTATGCCAGCAGTAGCACACACCAACGTTTGAGATAGAGAGAGCGCGATATATATCCTTTCAGCGGTGGCGCGGCGCCCTTTGGCGCCCCTAGTGGCTTGGCGTCCTGGGCAATTGCCCCGTTTGCCCAGCGCATGCGCCGGCCCTGCCGCCGGTCCAATGTGTCAGCTGTCACGGTTTGGCGTGAAAATTACACGCGTGTATGAAGGCGCAGTGCCAGCAGGGGGCGACGATTAACTCAATGCCAGCAACTCCCCACGGAGGAAAAGAAGCATACAGCATTTTCCAAAATCCCTCCCCTTAACCCTAACTTGCCTTTACCTTCTTAATCACTGGCAGTGCACCTTCATACATGCGTGTGCTTTTCACGCCTGGGCGAGGCAAACCGTGACACTGACACGCTGGACCGGCGGGTGTATTACACGCTTTGCCGTGATACCGGGTTGACTTGGTTCATGAAGCACACTCAATGTTCACTTGACTTACCACGCTTAGAGTCGCTGCACCACATCAAGACGCAGCTGCAGATGGGTGGTGTTCAGCATCGGGCTCAACAGGGGCGGGGGGGGCGTGGTGGCATCAGGTCTGACGCATTCACGTGGGAAGGGGATTGCATTCCTCACCGCAAGATTGTGCAACACAGCACAAGGCCTGATGACTTTACAAACCTTTCCTGGCTGGCAGGGTAGTCTACCACCTGTGACATCCAAGCACAACCACCCCCCTTTTAAGAGCCCAGTGCAACGCTACCACAGCGCGCGCACGGCTGTGCGTCACATTACAGCGTGTCTGCTGTGCGCTCTGGGGGGGGGGGGGGGCTTGTAAACGGCATAAGTAGCCATGGCTTCAACGCACGCCCATTTTATATCCTATGGTTCAAATTGCGTGACTCGGAAGCAGCATAAAGGTCAGTAATTAATTACGTACAAAGAAGCCATCCATCTGGCACTGCTCCAGCTTGACGTCTCCTCCGCACACGGCTTCTAGGCCGTATGAATGAATCGTGGCTTGTCTCTACTGCTCAAAGAACTTATACCACCCCACACCAGGGGCATGAGACCCGGCTCAGGGCGGACTGGGATACCCCTGATCTGTCCGCAAGCTCCGGCCGAAATGTGCTGGTCACCAAAAACCCGATTGTTGTCAATACCTGTAGCGCGCGGGAGGATCACGCTACTCCCCCCACCCCCTCCGAACAGGCGCCCCGACCGACCAGAGGAGTCGCTAGGGCAGTGACCGGGACACATATCCACGCCCGAAGAAGACTCATTCTTGCCTAAATTGTGCAATAGCCATGTCTCCCAGCGATGCCAGAGCAGCTATTGTGTCATTTGCCACAGCAATTACGCACGGCTACAGCCTTTATATAGAGGCGTTATAACGACCTGCTAATTGATCCCACCCGAAGGCGTGGGTTATTCTCATTCCCCCATAGTACAGAATGACAACATTTATTGATGTAAAGATCATGTATTTATTTATTCATATAAAGGCACGGTGGCCCAGTGGTTAGCACTGTTACCTCACAGCAAGAAGGGTTCGAACCCCAGGCCGTCCCGGGTCCTTTCTGTGTGGAGTTTGCATGTTCTCCCCGTGTCTGCGTGGGCTTCCTCCGGGTGCTCCGGTTTCCTCCCACCATCAAAAAGACGTGTCCTGTCTGCGCCCCTGAGCAAGGCAATAACCAAGAAGAACTGGAGTTGGTCCCCCGGATGCTGCAGCCGCCCACTGCTCCTGCACAGTAGGGTGGGCTAAATGCAGAGAGGACACGTTTCATTGTTAGAATGTCACGTCTAATAAAGCCTCTTTCATTTCCTTTCATTTCCCTTCATTATTCTGCAGAGTGGCAAACATGTTTACTCAAGATCGAAGGAAATCAAGGCTTGTCCGGAAAGGTTGGTAACCAGTCGCGCATCTCTGTGTCGTCACAGTGGAGGTTTTATGCGGTGAAAGAAAAAAGCTCTTTTTTAAATGTCCCCCAAACTCACACTTTTATTTTCTTTCTCTCTCCCCAACTGGCACCTTCACACCATCCGGTATCAGAAGACTGCGTATTCGGGACGCGTGGTGTGAAAGATGTGCGCCAGGACGCACATGCTCACCACCCGCGGGTTTTTATACATGCCGGAAGCTGCGTGGACAGCGGCGGAAGTACACGTTTCACGTGGACGCATGGGTTATACTTTTTGGCTCGAGGAGTTTCTTTTTCACCACCACCCCCCCCTTTCTGGTTTCCGGTGAACACCGGTCATCATGCTCCGTCTCCTTCTCTCCATACCGCTCTCCACTCGGTTTAAAACCCGGTTTCTGTGGGTTTTGTTTTTTCTTGTAGTCCCCAGTGGAAAGCCGGAGGAGTCATGCTGCACTGGAGCTGCACTGAGGTCCGCACGCTCTCTCCTGTTGCTTTCGCCCCACACAAGTGAAGAGTAGTCAGTGGAGAGTATTCAGTAAAGAGTAGTCAGTGAAGAGTATTCAGTACAGAGTATTCAGTAAAGAGTATTCAGTAAAGCTTATTCAGTAAAGAGCATTTAGTGAAGAGTATTCAGTACAGAGTATTCAGTAAAGAGTATTCAGTACAGAGTATTCAGTACAGAGTATTCAGTAAAGAGTATTCAGTAGAGTATTCAGTACCGAGTATTCAGTAAAGAGTATTCAGTAAAGAGTATTCAGTACAGAGTATTCAGTAAAGAGTATTCAGTACAGAGTATTCAGTAAAGAGTATTCAGTAAAAAGTATTCAGTGAAGAGTATTCAGTAAAGAGTATTCAGTAAAGAGTATTCAGTAAAGAGTATTCAGTACATAGTATTCAGTAAAGAGTATTCAGTGAAGAGTATTCAGTAAAGAGTATTCAGTACAGAGTATTCAGTACAGAGTATTCAGTGAAGAGTATTCAGTAAAGAGTATTCAGTACAGAGTATTCAGTGAAGAGTATTCAGTAAAGAGTATTCAGTAAAGAATATTCAGTGAAGGGTATTCAGTGAAGAGTATTGAGTAAAGAATATTCAGTGAAGAGTATTCAGTGAAGAGTATTCAGTAAAGAGTATTCAGTACAGAGTATTCAGTGAAGAGTATTCAGTAAAGAGTATTCAGTAAAGAGTATTCAGTGCAGAGTATTCAGTAAAGAGTATTCAGTACAGAGTATTCAGTGAAGAGTATTCAGCGAAGAGTATTCAGTAAAGAGTATTCAGTAAAGAATCTGAGGCTATGCAGCTCATCCTAAAAGGGGGGGGGGCAAGACGGTAGTCATGACCTAATGGCCGTCATTTCCTTCGCGACATTCATTGCTCTGTCCTAGAAACACACTAGCGTCCCCCAGTGGAGAGGAATAGTCTAAACTTAATTTGTGATTATTTCCAACATGTCTGGTTACAGACGCACCATGACCACCGCCGAGGCGCTGCAGTATTTACAGGCGTTGGACAGCGGCCATTTTACATTGTTTGAAAAATAGTATTAAAATTGTTAAAATGCTAATTTTGGTGTCAGTTAGTTTCTTAACAGACACACTAA
Source organism: Lampris incognitus (assembly GCF_029633865.1). Classification (NCBI taxonomy): domain Eukaryota; kingdom Metazoa; phylum Chordata; class Actinopteri; order Lampriformes; family Lampridae; genus Lampris; species Lampris incognitus. The sequence goes on from NC_079218.1 coordinate 48,185,871, forward strand.
CATGTTTAATGCATTAATATCTCGATTTGGTATTTATCTTGACAGGATGTAGAGTTTAAAAACCGGCGGTCATTTTGACCGCCCACGGTCGTTTTAGGTAGGAGTGAAATCCGGGTCGTTCCTAATCCCATGACTATTGCCACCTGGGTCCAAGCACTGAGTACTCAGTCATACGAGAGTTGCAGTGTATGACGTTATTTCCTCTATTCCTCTTTGGTTTTCCTTGTTTGACAGGGATCATGGTGCCGTGAGTTCAATGACAACATGACAGAAGCAGCCAGAACACGAACCTACCCTGCACGACAGAAAATTAGACTACTGCTCATACTGTCCAAACTGATTTGATTTAGATGATCACAACACAACGCTGGCTTCATACACAGGGTTTGTGCGGAAACTTTGGGGACCCATTTATTCAGGCCTGCTGTTATTTTTCAGGTACGAAGGAATAACGAGAAGAGATTTACTGGCTCCTACCCACAGTTGCAAGGAGAGGGTGTTTATGTGTTTTCCCATATAAAGTCACACGGAGTACAAGCTTGAGGGTAACAGAAAGCTCTATAAATGCAAAAAAATCTCAGTGTTGATATTGTAGCGAATTCGGGGGGCAGTCTGGGAGACCGTCGCCATGGCCGGGACGCGAACCTATGTCTCCCGCTCCGCAAGCGACAACGTTAACCAGTCGACTAAAGGGTCCGACCGGTTAGTCGAGGACCAGCGTGTCTTCTATCCATGCACGTTACACTAACCCCCCCTCTCCCCTTCGGGAAGCGCGTCCCCGCGCTTAAGCATATCAGCTCCTTCACGCCTCAGGGCGCCTACGCTTCCGATGGCCTTACGGTCGCTCCATCCCACTTCTGACACCATTGTAGCGAATTCGGGGGGCAGTCCGAGATACCGTCACCACAGCCGGGACGCGAACCCGTATCTCCTGCACCGCAAGCGACAACGTTAACCAGTCAACTAAAGGGTCCGACCCGTTAGTCAAGGACCAACGTGTCTACTTATCCATGCACGTTACAATATCATAAGTATGAAGATGTCAGTAGAACAGAAATGTCTTTCTTCTACTGTCATCTTCTTTTGTCAATCTCAGTTCACTCCATTTCAATTAGACGTCGATCAAATTAAGCGTAATATGAACGACACCTTCAAGTTCTTTTTTGGGGGGGAGGAGGGTTCCCCTCCAATTGCACTTGGCCAAGAACCCCACTCTTCCGAGCCGTCCCGGTCGCTGCTCCACCCCCACTTACGTTCCTGGGAGGGCTGCAGACTACCACGTGCCTCCTCCGATACCTGTTGAGTCGCCAGCCGCTTCTTTTCACCTGACAGTGAGGAGTTTCACCTGGGGGACGTAGCGCGTGGAAGGATCACGCTACCCCCCCCCCGAACATGCGCCCCGATCGACCAGAGGAGGCGCTAGTGCAGCGACCAGGACACATACCCACATCAGGCTTCCCACCCGTAGACACGGCCAATTGTGTCTGTAGGGACGCTCGACCAAGCCGGAGGTGATTCGAACCGGTGATCCCCGTGTCGGTAGGCCGCGGAATAGACCGCCACGCCACCCGGACGCCCTCCCTTTAAGTTCAGCTATGGCGAAAACGTCACCATTCACCAAACAGCAGGCACTTCTCATTCACAGGACAATTCAAGACGTAGCAAGTGAACCTCGGGAGCTCTGGTGTGCTCGTGATGCTCGGGGAAGGCTTCGTACAGCGGCTGTCAGTAAAGGAGAACCACCACGAGCTTGGGGGGTAGGAGAGACTCCCGGTCTCTGGTAATGCTTCTCGCCGTATCTCGGTCTGTAGCTCCATTGCCTCAGGGCTGTCACAGCAGACAGCAACACTCTAGTGGCGGGGTCGCAAGACACGGAGGAACTTCACGAACTCCACTGACCTACAGCACCAGCAGCTGAATGCTGATGCTTATAGCTTGCTCGGTTCTTTAGGACAGCTGAAAGGTGAAGCCATAGACTCCAAGGGATTCTGAAGAACGCTTTGCCTTGCCATGAGACTGAAACGAGGACTGTTTACAAAAAGCTACGACGTATCGAGGTTGGTCAACAAAAGTACAGAACTCTACATTATTTAGAGTAAAATCAACTGCCCGTCACGGGGATCGCCGGTTCAAATCCCCGCGTGACTGTTTGAGCAAGTCCATCCGTAACAGCTACCCCCGGCTTGGTCGAGCGTCCCTACGGACACAATTGGCGGTGTCTGCGGGTGAGAAGCCGGATGTGGGTATGTGTCCTGGTCGCTGCGCTAGCGCCTCCTCTGGTCGGTCGGAACGCTTGTTCGGGGATTGGGGGGAATAGCGTGATCCTCCCACGCGCTACGTCCCCCTGGGGAAACTCCTCACTGACAGGTGAAAAGAAGCGGCTGGTGACTCCACATGTATGGGAGGAGGCATGTGGTAGTCTGCAGCCCTCCCCGGATCGGCAGAGGGGGTGGAGCAGAGACCGGGACGGCTCGGAAGAGTGGGGTAATTGGCACAGTACAATTGGGGAGAAAAAGGGGGGGGGTTAAAAAAATCAGCCGCCTTTGAGATTATGGTTAATACACAGACTGTGTGTGGAGGGGGGGGGGTAAAAACAACCACCGCTTGCCTCGAGCGGTTACAGGGCGTGCAGTACATGGTATGGATGTGGGTGGGCTGTGTTTGCCTGGGTAAGACTAGAACTACAAATAGTCACACCAGCTCCAGGGCCTAACACGAAACACAAAGACGTCAACAGTCACTTCCTGTTCTTTATCCCTTTTTGTCTCGCCACCAAACACTGACAAATAGACTTCCAACAGCAACTCAAGTCATCAACATGCCGAGTATACGAGCCATGATTGCCATCTGGTGGACAAAGTAGAGTAGTGCACGCCTAATGGTAGTTTAAAAATAAAATGGAAATTTGTCACTCGTCTGTTCAGCTATAGATACGATAATACTAATATATCATTAGCTAGACCCGTACGTGAAGGGTTATAGGACTTTGTAGGGGATTGCTGAGAGGTATGGGGGTAAGTACAGCTCAACAACAGCACAACATATTGTCACTGACTGGCGTTTTGATGCATGCTCAATAATACAGGTAAGAAAATCAAAGAATGTTGAATCAGTTCATCAGGACACAACGTTTATTGAGAGAAACGTGTCATCACTCATCTAAGTGACCTCATCAGTCTCAGCTGACTGCAGGTGCCCCCACCCTTATAAACAATACAGTTGCATAACGACCGAAACCAACGTCCAGTTTCATATGCAAATATGGGCGTGACCATTAGCTAGAGCGTCAATGGCCATGTGTACTATTCACAGAGGACTTGGGAATAGTTGCAATCACAGCATTGTAAGATGTTGACAGATGTACTCTTAGCCCCCCCCCCCCAATCAGTCCAGGGATGGTTGTTCCCTCTTGACATAGATGGGCTCTTTTGACTCCCCCGTTCAAACCAGAGTTCCTCCCTGCCAAGGATGTGCACACCCTCATCCCTGAAGGAGTGGCCACTGGCCTGTAGATGGTGTAGACTGTGGAGTCCTGGCCTGACGTGGTAGCTCTCCTGTGTTGCGCCATCCTCTTGACCAGGGTCTGTTTGGTTTCCCCGATGTACCAGTCACGGCAATCCTCCTGGCACTTAACAGCGTACACTATATTGCTCTGTTTGTGCCGGGGGACCCGATCCTTGGGGTGGACCAACTTCTGGTGCAGCGTGTTTGGCGGTTTTGAAAATACGCGTCTCAACTTTTCCGGCACTCCCGCCACATACGGAGTCACCACTGGATGGTGGTCACAATGGTCACACCCATATTTGCATATGAAACTGGTCGTTGGTTTGGGTCGTTATGCCACTGTATTGTGTACAAGGGTGGGGGTACCTGCAGTCAGTTGAGACTGGAGAGGTCACTTGGATGAGTGATGGAACGTTTCTGTCAATAAACGTTGTGTCCAGATGAACTGATTCAACCTTCTTTGAACTTCAATTGAAACTTTCCTCAACAGATTTGTGCATTTTTTAAAAAAGGAATAATTTTTGAACCTATCACAGACACTCCTTTATTTTCACTCCTTGATTTTTGCCATGTACAACTGTCCTTATAACTGGTACAAATAGACAAGGGTCATTTAAGACCCTCCTGATCTGAAATTGTCCTCTTCAACCCCATCGTTGAAACGTTCCCTGCTGTGCCGCATTTCGGCGGAGGTGGATTCTCACAACCTGAAGAGAGGCTCAAGGGTTCCCTGAAGGAGATGGGACGCTTCCTCTGTCCAGTAGGCAAATCTCTGTCCATGCCTTTGAATAATTCCATTGGTATCTTCTGGACAACTGTGACTTAATATAGCCAAGATACTGACATTTTATCTGTAGTGTGATTCAAACCTAACCTCTCCATCAGCTGAATGCCCCACCACCGGCGCACCAATGGCATTTCCCACCAAAACACGCACAAAATAAATCAAAATAAAAAACGGACACATTCACCAGTAGTTTAATGGTGTACTTACCAGGAAAAACAGCTTACCACTGTGAATGTTAATGGCGATGTGGTGCAGATGCAGAGGGCATACTGTGAAATACTGAGAAAACGGCAACACACTGTGACATTTACATAAAACAGCTTTGAGGAATCGAACATGCCTACCGTCAGCATGAAGACGCCGCAGGGATTTCCTGTAGTCTGTTGAGGAAAACACTGGAAAATGGAAAGTGCACCCTAAATTAAATCAGTTTGAGATAAAGTTGCTAGCTTGTTCAAATACTTGTATGGCGTTACACAATTCCATCAGTAAAGACATACTTCAAGGTCTCTTCCTGTTTTCTCAGTCCAGGATCCCGGATCAATGAAGACTGCAATGTGTGTGGCAATCCAGAGAAAACACAAAACACAATTATATGTGTAACTGAATGATCAGTTCTGTAGTCCGAGAACAAGGCTCCCTGTTGAACCTGTAGCCAGAGAACAAGGCTCCCTGTTGAACCTGTAGCCGGAGAACAAGGCTCCCTGTTGAATATGTAGCCCGAGAACAAGGCTCCCTGTTGAATCTGTAGCCCGAGAACAAGGCTCCCTGTTGAACCTGTAGCCGGAGAACAAGGCTCCCTGTTGAACCTGTAGCCTGAGAACAAGGCTCCCTGTTGAATCTGTAGCCTGAGAACAAGGCTCCCTGTTGAACCTGTAGCCGGAGAACAAGGCTCCCTGTTGAACCTGTAGCCCGAGAACAAGGCTCCCTGTTAAACCTGTAGCCCGAGAACAAGGCTCCCTGTTGAACCTGTAGCCGGAGAACAAGGCTCCCTGTTGAACCTGTAGCCTGAGAACAAGGCTCCCTGTTGAATCTGTAGCCTGAGAACAAGGCTCCCTGTTGAACCTGTAGCCAGAAAACAAGGCTCCCTGTTGAACCTGTAGCCCGAGAACAAGGCTCCCTGTTGAATATGTAGCCAGAGAACAAGGCTCCCTGTTGAACCTGTAGCCGGAGAACAAGGCTCCCTGTTGAATATGTAGCCCGAGAACAAGGCTCCCTGTTGAATCTGTAGCCCGAGAACAAGGCTCCCTGTTGAACCTGTAGCCGGAGAACAAGGCTCCCTGTTGAACCTGTAGCCCGAGAACAAGGCTCCCTGTTGAACCTGTAGCCGGAGAACAAGGCTCCCTGTTGAACCTGTAGCCCGAGAACAAGGCTCCCTGTTGAACCTGTAGCCGGAGAACAAGGCTCCCTGTTGAACCTGTAGCCGGAGAACAAGGCTCCCTGGCTCCCTGTTGAATATGTAGCCCGAGAACAAGGCTCCCTGTTGAATCTGTAGCCCGAGAACAAGGCTCCCTGTTGAACCTGTAGCCGGAGAACAAGGCTCCCTGTTGAATCTGTAGCCCGAGAACAAGGCTCCCTGTTGAACCTGTAGCCGGAGAACAAGGCTCCCTGTTGAACCTGTACCCTGAGAACAAGGCTCCCTGTTGAACCTGTAGCCAGAGACCAGGCTTGGCCATAGAACAAGGCCAGTAAATCAACCTAAATCTGGTTCTGTAGGCCTCATCTCCAAAATCATCAGGGTGTAGAGAGTTGAGATAAAGAATCAGTCTCTCGGGCATCCGGGTAGCATAGCGTAGCGGTCTATTCTGTTGCCTACCAACACGGGGATTATGGTTCAAATCCCCATGTTACCACCAGCTTGGTCGGGCGTCCCTACAGACACAATTGGCCATGTCTGCAGGTGGGAAGCCAGATGTGGGTATGTGTTCCTGGTCGCTGCACTAGCGCCTCCTCTGGTTGGTCGAGGAGCCTGTTCAGGGGGAAGGAGGAACTGGGGGGGGAATAGTGTGATCCTCTCACGCGCTACATCCCCCTGGTGAAACTCCTCACTGTCAGGTGAAAAGAAGCAGCTGGTGACTCAACATGTATGGGAGGAGGCATGTGGTAGTCTGCAGCCCTCCCCGGATCGGCAGAGGGGGTGGAGCAGTGACCGGGATGGCTTGGAAGAGTGGGGTAACTGGCTCGAAACAATTGGGGAGAAAAAAAAAGGGGGGGTTAAAAAAAAGGGGGGGTTTCTCAGCTACCAAAATACCTTCCATCGAAGTGAAAAATAAAAACCTACAAAGGTTGTAAAAGGACACTCATCTCAGAGCAGGTAGTGATCAGCTTCATCTTGCTGCTTGCCCCCAGCTGGTAACAGTATGGCGCCTTTAGAGCTCAAGCTTTCCCCCTAATGGGGCACAATAATATACCTCGGCATGCAGAAATACTCGTGTGTGCGTTCCTAATGTATTGTTTTCTGGGTTGATGTGTATTAAGGATCGCAACAACAGGAAATTACTGGCAAACGAAGCAGCAGGTCCAAGTTCTTGTCTTTCCAGGTGGGCACAACATAGAGGTCCACAATCTGACCATCTTTTCCCGTATGGTCCTTGGTGCTGACTTGTTAAAGTGTCTCCAGTCCGTCGCTTTTTGCGGTCCCATGAAATGAGAACATCACCACCAGCCTGAACCGAACATACGCTCACATACTTGTGATCTCTGCAGGTCTTGTGTTGCATGCTCTGGGCTCCCTCCATGGTGCAAAGATCCTACAAAAAAGAACAGTACCCAGTGATTAATACTTACTGAAAATGAATATAGAATCTTCTGGTCTTCTCTTCAGTACAAACCATTGCATTGAGAAGTTTCATCTCACTGACTTTGGTGTCGACGTCATCTTCTGGGCCAGCAACTCCAAAATCACCTCCCACGAGACAGTGGAGGCCTGATCACAAAGAGGCTCCCCATCAATAACTAAATCGAATATATTCTTCTTCTTTCAGCTCTTTCCCTGTTTCTCAGGCGTCGCCACAGCAGATTTTACAGTTTCCTTCAGGACCCTGTGAAGGCACAGCACCGATGCTGGCCGTTGTTAATGCGGGCCTCGACTGATCCGGTATGGTCTTGTCAATCCGCATACTGATTTGGCAAAATTTTACGCCGGATGCCCTTCCTGATACCTCCACTAACCCTATGAACGTATACACAAGTATTTCTGTATGCCGAATTATACATGTGGGCCACTTCAGGCCCTCATCTATTTTGGCAGGGCCAGAAGAAGGCCATCAGTGCCGCATCATTGCCGGAAGTGGCCCACATCCGGATGCTATCTGGGTTCCGTTGCCTACCAACATGGTCATCGCTGGTTCGAATCCCCGTGTTACCTCCGGCTTGGTCGTGCGTCCCTACAGACACAATTGGCCGTGTCTGTGGTTGAGAAGCCGGGTGTGGGTATGTGTCCCCGTTGCTGCACTAGCGCCTCCTCTGGTCGGTCGTGGCGCCTGTTCGGGGGGGGAATAGCGTGATCCTCCCACGCGCTACGTCCCCCTGGGGAAACTCCTCACTGTCAGGTGAAAAGAAGCGGCTGGCGACTCCACATGTATGGGAGGAGGCATGTGGTAGTCTGCAGCCCTGCCCGGATCAGCAGAGGGGGTGGAGCAGAGACCGGGACGGCTCGGAAGAGTGGGGTAATTGGCCAAATACAATGGGGGGAAAATAAAGAAAACGAAATGAAAGTTGACTGAAAACATTCGGTTAGGACTCAACACTAAAAGTAAAGGACTTAACTTCACTCGGTCTGATCAGCTCCGACCTTTGACCTGACTTGAGACTTGTCCATCTCTACCTGGGACTCGTCTTCGGCTGCAGTATCGAGACTTAACTTTTCACTTGCACCCCAGTGACTCGGTCCCACCTCCGCTGACCCCCAACCGGGACCAGTTCTGCTCTGAACCCTTTCAGTTTCAGCAGACAAACGGGGAAACTCGAACATGAAACCCAGTCACTGTTGTAGAAAACTTTATTGTGCCACATCACAAGTAGAACCCTGGGCTGCACAACTGATGACGAGGCTGTTACAGTAGCGGGTGACAGGCGGTCTGGCCGGAACCACGAGACCACAGCAGGAAGTGCTGAGACGCCACGAGGCCGCAGGAAGACGTCTCATAGCGTTTTACCTTTCAGGTCACAACAATACACCTCCCTGTGTGTGTGTGTGTGTGTTTGTTTTTATGTGTGTGTCTGTGCCTGTGTGTGTGTGTCTGTGTGAGTCTGTATGTGTCTGTGTGTCTGTGTGTGTCTGTATGTTTGTTCGTGTGTGTCTGTGTGCTTGTGTGTGTGTGTCTGTGTGAGTCTGTATGTGTCTGTGTGTGTCTGTATGTTTGTGCGTGTGTGTCTGTGTGAGTCTGTATGTGTCTGTGTGTGTCTGTATGTTTGTGCGTGTGTGTCTGTGTGAGTCTGTATGTGTCTGTGTGTGTCTGTATGTTTGTGCGTGTGTGTCTGTGTGAGTCTGTATGTGTCTGTGTGTGTCTGTATGTTTGTGCGCGTGTGTCTGTGTTTGTGTCTGTGCTTGTGTGTGAGTCTGTGTGTGTGTGTGTGTCTGTGTGTGTGTGTGTATGTTTGTGTGTGTGAGTCTCTGTGTGTGTGTGTGTCTGTATGTGTGTCTGTATGTGTGTGTCTGTGTGTTTGTGTCTGTGCTTGTGTGTGAGTCTGTGTGTGTGAGTCTGTATGTGTCTGTGTGTGTCTGTATGTTTGTGCGCGTGTGTCTGTGTTTGTGTCTGTGCTTGTGTGTGAGTATGTGTGTGTGTGTGAGTCTGTATGTGTGTGTGTGTGTGTCTGTGTGTGTGTGTGAGTGTGTGTGTGAGACTGTGTGTGTGTCTGTATGTGTGTGTCTGTGTGTTTGTGTCTGTGCTTGTGTGTGAGTCTGTGTGTGTGAGTCTGTATGTGTCTGTGTGTGACTGTGTGTATGTTTGTGTGTGTGAGTCTGTGTGAGTCTGTATGTGTGTGTGTCTGTGTGTGTGAGTCTGTGTGTGTGTGTGTGTGTGTCTGTGTGTGTGTGTGTGTGAGTCTGTGTGTGTGTGTCTTGTGTGTGTGTCTGTATGTGTGTGTCTGTGTGTTTGTGTCTGTGCTTGTGTGTGAGTCTGTGTGTGTGAGTCTGTATGTGTCTGTGTGTGACTGTGTGTATGTTTGTGTGTGTGAGTCTGTGTGTGAGTCTGTATGTGTGTGTGTCTGTGTGTGTGAGTCTGTGTGTGTGTGTGTGTGTGTGTGTGTGTGTGTGAGTCTGTATGTGTCTGTGTGTGACTGTGTGTATGTTTGTGTGTGTGAGTCTGTGTGTGTGTGTGTGTGTCTGTGTGTGTGTGTGTGTGTGTGTGTGTGTGTGTGTGTCTGTGTGTGTGTGTGTGTGTGTGTGTGTCTGTGTGTGTGTGTCTGTGTGTTTGTGTCTGTGCTTGTGTGTGAGTCTGTGTGTGTGAGTCTGTATGTGTCTGTGTGTGACTGTGTGTATGTTTGTGTGTGTGAGTCTGTGTGTGTGTGTGTGTGTGTCTGTGTGTGTGTGAGTCTGTATGTGTGTGTGTGTGTGTGTCTGTGTGTCTGTGTGAGTGTGTGTGTGTGAGTCTGTGTGTGTGTCTGTGTGTGTGTGTCTGTGTGTGTGTCTGTGTGTGAGTCTGTGTGTGTGAGTCTGTATGTGTCTGTGTGTGACTGTGTATATGTTTGTGTGTGTGTGTGTGTGTGTGTGAGTGTGTGTGTGTCTGTATGTGTGTGTCTGTGCTTGTGTGAGTCTGTGTGTGTGAGTCTATGTGTGTGTGTGTGTGTGTGTGTGTGTGTGTCTGTGTCTGTGTGTGTGTGAGTAGATGGCTGGCTTGACCGTTGCCCATGTCAGTATTTTCCCCGCGTGCCGCTGGATCGCCCGCTCGCCGTTCCCGACAGCCCCCTGGTGGTCCTCCATCAACACCACCGGGTTGTAGTACCGGATGCTCTTGTGATGCTTTCAGTGTGTTGGTGCAGCAGCACAATTTCACCACTTTTAACACACCAGGGATGACGTAGAAAATGCATCCGCTAAAGCTGCGCCTCCTCCACGCCCGCACCGAGCTGGTTCTGAGGTCACAAATCATTGCTCCGCCCCCTCTGCCGATCCGGGGAGGGCTGCAGACTACCACGTGCCTCCTCCCGTACACGTGGAGTCGCCAGCCGCTTCTTTTCACCTGACAGTGAGGAGGTTCACCAGGGGGACGTAGCGCGTGGGAGGATCACGTCATTCCCCTCCCAACCACCCGAACAGCCGCTCCGAGCGACCAGAGGAGGCGCTAGTGCAGCAACCAGGACACATACCCACATCCGGCTTCCCACCCGCAGACACAGCCAATTGTGCCTGTAGGGATGCCCGACCAAGCCGGATGCAACACGGGGATTCGAACCGGCGATCCCCGTGTTGGTAGGCAACGGTATAGACCGCTACGCCACCCGGACGCCATTCAAAAACCGCTTTTGTCATTTTGAATGCTGTCTACTCATACCATACCAGTGTATCGATGAGTTTGTTTCTTTATTTTGTAAAGACTTCCCGTCAACTCCAAATAAACATTTGCGACGAGCATGTTTATTTTCTACGACTTGGCCCCAAACCATCCGTTTATAATCTCTACAGTGACGGCAATGTTGTGGAGCACCACCATTACACTGTCGTACAGCACGTGTGCACTTTTCAAAAAAAATCCCAGCAGCTCCGAACCCAAAACTCTAAATGTCAAAAGGAAGGGTGGTCCGTAAATTCCACGGCCAAATTGGCGTTCCCAGCATGCTTGCAGAGTCGAGAGTCTGGGATCTGACCATGTGCTGGAATGCACAGAAATGCCACCCGGGAGACGCTTTTTAACAATCTAAGAGTGAATGCTGTGGGCAGTGCTGACTCTGTGCTGCCCTTGGCCAGCGTGCTTTATAATGCTGCACATTTACGCATAGATGACACGGTCGAGGGCCAACTGTCCAAAGTAACGAGGAGTGCGGAAGAGAGGTGAAGAAGAGCGTGCAGGCAGGGTGGAGCGGGTGGAGAAGAGTGTCAGGAGTGATTTGAGACAGAGGGGTACCAGCAAGAGTTAAAGGGAAGGTTTACAAGATGGTTGTGAGACCAGCTATGTTAGATGATTTGGAGACAGTGGCACTGATGAAAAGACAGGAGGAGGAGCTGGAGGTGGCAGAGTTGAAGATGATAAGATTTTCATTGAGAGTGACGAAGAAGGACAGGATTAGGAACGAGTATATTAGAGGGACCGCTCAGGTTGGACGGTTTGGAGACAAAGCAAGAGAGACAAGATTGAGATGGCTTGGACATGTGTGGAGGAGAGATGCTGGGTATATTGGGAGAAGGATGCTGAATATGGAGCTGCCAGGGGAGAGGAAGAGAGGAAGGCCAAAGAGGAGGTTTATGGATGTGGTGAGAGAGGACATGCAGGTGGCTGGTGTGACAGAGGAAGAGGCAGAGGACAGGAAGAGATGGAAACGGCTGATCCGCTGTGGCGCCCCCTACTGAATGTAGTAGTAGTAGATTATCAACGTCACTGAATCCAATAGTGGTTAGTTTTTGCTGATCACAGCAGTAATTCAGATGGCTGTTAACAAATTGGGCTGCCCAAGTGTAGGTTGTCCCCTCTCTCTCACTATGGTACTGACTACTGACTGGCAGTAATGTGTGTGGCAGTGGTTAAAGTAGTGCGATGCAACTGTCCTCCTGTGTTCCCTTTGTGATTCCATGTGACTCGCCTGTGGTGGAACATGTGCCGTCAGCCAATGTCCCAGGAAGACCTTGCGGATTGGAGTTGCATCAACTTGGCGAACCTAGACCCAAAGCACCGTGTGTGCAGGTCCCCCCCGTGTCTGCGGTGGGTTTTCTCCGGGCGCCCCGGTTTCCCCCACCATCAAATAAGACGTGCATGTTAGGGTCAGCACTCCTGTCGGTGTCCCCGACCGAGGCATGGCGAGGCGAACTGGAGTTGGTCCGCGGGTGCTGCCGCTGCTCCTAGCCACACAGCTAGGATGGGTTAGATGTAGAGCGTAATTTCCCTACGGGGCTCAATAGAGTAATATCAAAATCCAAAAAAAAAATCAAAAAATCAAAAAAAGAGGAGGCTGCGGCAGCAGCATCAACGCTGTTTAGATGTTACCCCCCGACCCCCGCATCACGCCTCCTCCAACGACACGATTCACCAGTTCTCGCCTGAATAAGTGTGTGTGAGGTTCATAAACAGCCTTCGGCATCCACTGCCTGGTGTGTTGACAGAGGTATTGGGTGTGTTGCAGTTTGCCTGTAATATTGAAGTGAAAGACGTACAGCGTTAACACCGGTACCACGTGACGTGAAATTCACTTTTAAAACAACACAGTACTGACAGAACTGCTTACCAGTGCTGGTTTTTGCTCGCCTCCGCTTCACTATGTTTTCATTGTGTTCCAGGATGGCGAGCATACCTCTCGCCCTCATGCCGGCGTAGCAGAAGTGTTGCCTTTTGGGTGAATACTTCGACATGGCACGGCGGAAAACCTCCAGTGGACCTGTGTGTGTTACCAACACATTTTTACCTCATTCATTTTCAGGGATTTTTATCTTCCATCATTTCTAATTTCGCCCCTTTTTAATATGAACACACTCCTTACTGGGGCGGGACGGCTCACAAAGCTCACGGGTTCGATAGCCTCACGATTTCGATTCAGCACGATACAGCGGACGCCTTGGTACGCAAGAGAAGAAACACCGCTGCAGTTCTCTATTTTTGGTTTATTTTAAGAATCAGGCCCAACATTTTGCCGTTGTCGAGGCACGTATTCAAACGTAACGCAAGTGCAAAAGTTCCGACATTATTTTGTGTCATCTTTTCTTGTGTAACACAATTGCTTTAATTTAAAACTTTTGTAACCGGTTATTTTCTTGCCCGGTGCGGGATTCGATACGGGGTGTACTGCACCACAAGGGGACATCACTAACCGCTCGGCTAAAGGGTGAGACCCGTTAGCTAGGGGCTAACGTGTCTTATTAGTAGTTTACAGTCGTCACCCTTCCCGGAAGCGCGCCCTCGCGCTTGTTATTCCCGCGCTCCGAAGAGACTTCTGAGGATCTGCACACTTCCGGATCCCACCGCTGCCACCAATGTAACCGGTTATCTTCTTGCCCGGTGCGGGATTCGATACGGGGTGTACTGCACCACAAGGAGACATCGCTAACCGCTCGGCTAAAGGGTCAGACCCATTAGCTAGGGGCTAACGTGTCTTATTAGTAGTTTACACTTTTAACGCTACTAGAACGACCAAGGCGGTCATTTTGACCGCTTTGGATTTTCAAAGTTTAATAACCTTGTGGGGGGGGAAAAATAGATACAGACCTGCCGCTCCCTGAGTGCGCCTAAAATTGCATAGATTTGCGTTAAATTGAGTTTTAGATCAATTGCACAAAAAAAAATCATGATAAGATCTACCTAAAACGACCATGAGCGGTATTCTGCCCGAGCAGTTGTGTCCTAACAAGGCGTAGGCAGATAGCGAACGAGAGAATGAATGTGGCTCGAGCTTGACGTCTTCTTCGGATGGAAGTTTATTGAAGACTTTACTCCATACATTCGTTCTTCCCTTTTTCCCGTAAAAGGACGCATCGCTCCAAGGATCCGACGCTTATAGAACAACTTGTCTTCCTCTGCTTGAAACGCGTGGGACCTGAACTCATTCATTCCAGACAACAGCTACCTATCATTTACACCGACACAAAATGCACTACCCAGTCTCACCACCAGGTGTCACATACGCACCGCAAAGGATGCCGAGTAGCTAACTAACATTGGCCTAGAATAGACTGAGCACAACCTTTAAATTTCTCAGTCAGAGCAGGCGGTCAAAATGGCCGCGCGTAATTTGCGCGCCATCGTGCGCGTCACGTTATGACGCGTGTTGTTCACGTCATTTCCTTCGCAACGTTCTTTTTTTTTTTACATTTCACGTTTTATAGGCCCTGTTGTGTTTGTTAGATCAGCAATATCACCTGTTTTGTGTTTCAGGTATTATCTCCAACATGTCTGGGTACAGACGCCGTTTCGGACGCACCATGACCACCACCCAGGCGTTGCAGTATTTACGGACAGCGGCCATTTTAAATTGTTTGAAAAAAAACAATAGTGTAACGATCACTGATGTGTAGACTCGCTAGCCCGCTGGCTAACGGGTCGTAACCTTTAGTCGATCTCCCGCACCATGGGGACCCCGCGGAAACCCGGGTTCGCGTCCCGGCTGCGGCGGATTCCCGGCTGCCCCCTGAATTCGCTACAGTATGAAAGTTGTTAAAATGTTAATTTTGGTGTCAGTCGTTCCCTAACAGACACACTTAACATATGTAATGCAGTAATATCTCAAGTGGGGACTCATCTTGACAGAATATAGAGCTTAAAAACCGGCGGTCATTTTGACGGCCCATGGCCGTTTTAGGTCGGAGTGAAATCCCAGTCGTTCTATTGTTGATAACACACGATCTCGCGAAACGGGGAGCGTCTCGAACCGTGAAGGCCATATAGAACGATTCAGAACTCAGTCCAGTATCGTCCCAACCCCCTACTCCTTACCACTATGTTTGAAGAGACCCATGTGCTCCATGTCTTCCATGAGGCGCTGATCCGTCACAAGATCCCGCAGTTCCTGGTAGGCTCGTGAGTCTCTGGCGAGCCACTTCTTCCTTCTGCGCTCTTCTTTGCTCAGCAGAGCATGGTAGCACTGCCTAGGCTCCCCATCCTCAGTCCAGCTGTGCTCATCTAACACATGATGGAGGATGGACAACCAACGCCTCTTGAGTTCCTGTGCACACAAAACTGTTATTTCGAAGCAAAGACGAGTTGTAAATCACAAAAATGAAAAAAAAAAACACTAGGCATTGCTTACTTCTGACACTCCTTCACAAGTTGCAGAAGACCACCACATGTGATTTGCAATGGACCTGTTGGGTTGGGGGGGGGGTGAAAACTCATTGATACTAAATGATAGCAGTACATTTTTTTAGAACTTCACCTCAAAGATCAACTGGTCTTCTGTGGTCGCAAAACTTACCTTGACCAGTTAAGGAGCTCGCCCATGTCTTTCCTCTTCGCTTTCTGTAGCAACTTCTTATAAAAACCTGGAAAATACCACAAAAAAAACGTTTTAAATGGCAAGACGACATTAAGTACACTGGGAAAATATATCAGTTTTCAGTGAAAAAGAAACATTACCTCCTGCTGTTAAATAAAGTATCCTTGTAAGTCTAGGGATGGGCATCGTTAGGATCTTATCGATATCGATACGATACCAATACCGCTTAACAATACCAATACTTATCAATACTCTTATTTATACTACTCTCTATAATTTGTTGCAAAAATCAAAGACATGACATGAAAAGATGTTTAGCTTTTCAACAGTTATTTTATTCATCATTAGAAGACGGTGAAAATGACAAGTAACAGCTTTCAATTCGCCAGTAACACCAAAGGATAGCAATACCGTTTGTCCTGAAGCTTATAGGTACCCAGGTACTGACCCGATTAGGTACCGGTACCAAAAATTAGCGGTACTCGGTACCCATCCCTACTTGTAACTACCGTGTCCACTCGTTGAAGTATACCTTTGGATGTGTGCTTGATGTCAAACTGATGGTTGTATTCTGGAAAATGTCTTTGCATGGTCCTCTGGACTGACGGGGACCCGTCTGTGGCCACCACCTCAATTTTAAGGGCCCTGTTCCGCAGCTCTGTGAGCCCACGTTTAAATCCCAGTTCCTTCATCGCTCCGGAGCTGGGGGCTTCATTCACCTATTTATAATAGAAGGATGCAGTGGCCTTTAGAATACTGATTCTGAACCTGACAAAATATGACATTATTGATCAGTACTCCTGATGTACACTTACCTGCACCAGTTCTGTGTGGACAATCTCCTTGGTGTCATCCACCATGAAGGTATAATGGCAGTACTTGCCCGACAAGCCTGAGCTGTCATACCTGCGTTAAAGGACAAAAAATAAAAATAAAAGATTAGAAAAGGCCAGGCTGTTAAATAAGTCTTCCGCTCAGCTTTAGCAGCATGAAACTAATACACACCTCGCATCCCCGGCAAGATGAACCAACTTGGGTGGCTCCTCTCCCTCTGGTGCCTGTTGAAGAAAAAGCCTCGCAAGTATCTGTTCCCTCTGCAGCGCATAGAGGTCCTCAACCACAGGACTCAGGTGACTCTTCTGCAGCTGGTAAAAAGTCTTTCTGGTCATCATCTTTAGGTTCATGACCCGGCACCAATCTTCTAACGCCGTCATCGTGCTTCCCGTGAAGAGCACGGCGCAAGCCGTGAGGAGGTCCACCTCAGCCACCCCTCCAACGTCAGGTGAGGAGAGCCACGTGCCCGAGTGCCCTCCCCGACAGTCCCACTTAATTCTCATTTGTGCGCCATTATAAGAAACGTCAGTGTCACTGATTGGCTTCCCGCAGATCTGACACATTTTGAAAAGATCCAGAACTTTGGCCTCATACACAACAGCCTTACGCTGCTGCCAGTCTTTTCTCTGAGGCTCCTCGTCTGATGAAGACAAGCTGCTAGACTCTGTTTCCGGGTGCTGGTCCTCAACGCTGCACACAGTACCGCCAAGTTCCGTCGCTGAGTGTGAATCAGTCACTGGGCCAAGCTGTGTTGAAATATATTTAAAAAATGCTTATTGAAATGTCAGAACATGGTAAGTACTTCACACATATTCATGCCAGATCACCTTGCAGAGCAGCAATATATATAGAAATAAAAGCATTCTCAATTTAAAACAGTTCATATTTACCGGAAGGTGTCTGGGCGTCGTTGCAGCAGCTGGTTTGGTTGGTGTGGAGGTCAACAGGCCGGTTGTAGATGTTGAAGGAAAGACGTCCTAAAAAGTAAAGGCTGTGATTAGTAAGGGGAAACCAGAGTGCAGATGTAATACTTTTTGCATTTCTACATAAAAACTGTGACGGTAAACATCGGATTTTTCCACATATGGTTCTTAAGCTGACTATCAACCAATTTTGAGTCTGCATGGTCATGTAACCATAAGGTTCTTTCAAAAAATAAAAAATAAAAATAAAAAATATATATATATAAAGAGTTCATTTGCAAAAACAGATATCTCTGTTTTTATTAATTTTCATAAATTATGTATTTTCTATTGTACATTCCAGCTAATATCAATCAAACTGCAGTTGGGTTTTATTGATTAGGTATAAATAACTCAACAGGATACAGGTAACTTACAAAATTAAACTTTTTATTTTAAAAACAAATTTTCCAATCAAGTTTTTTTTTGGGACAAAAACAGATAAATCCAACATTCATTTTTTTGGCAAAAGCAGATAACGCAACATTTCATGTTTCAAAGTTTAAAAAAGCCATGCAATGGGCACAAGTTCCTTTTAAGTGCACTATTTAACATTCTTAAATGTAAAACACATAGGTAAAGAACTTAAAATTGCAATAAAAACAGTCCATTAATGAGCAATTTTAAACATTCATAAGATCATAACTTGTCTGGAAAAATACTGTATTTCAGTGTTTCACAGTTGAGTTTACAGTATTCAATAGTGTCTACTCCATATTCCATGTTACGTATTGTTACAATACTCAGTGTTTCACAGTATTCAGTTTAGCTCAGTGTTTCACAGTATTCAGTTTAGCTCAGTATTCAGTGTTTCACAGCATTCAGTTTAACTCAGTTCTCCATGTTACTCAAAATTCACTGTGACTCAATATTTCAGTTTTTAGCGCTTCACAATAGGCTATTCAGTGTTTCACAGTTAAGTATTTACAGTATTCCATAGTGTCTGTTCCATATTCAATGTTACTTATTGTTGCTCAGTTTTTCAGTATCGGTATTCAGTGTGAGTCAATCACTCCTCATCACTGCTTTCCTCCAAGTCTTGTCTGTCGACATGGTCGCATCCCACATCAGCCAGTGCATCATCATAGAAGTTGTGGACTGTTTTGACTAACTTCAAGTTCACCTAGCAGTTTCAGGACATCCGCTTTGTTTGCCTCCTTGACACAGTTTATTGCTGGAGTAACAGCCGGTTTGAAGGTGTCCCACTTTTTCCCACGCTTCAAGACAGAATGGTAACACAGGTCACCACTGTACTGCTGCTTGAAGCTCAGCTTGTCACCACAGATTTCCAAGACACTGGCATCACTGATCTTACACGATCGAGAGGAGGAACAGTGTTTAGCTGCTGCAGCTTCGAAGTCATAGCATTGCCGGTGTTCCCCATACACATGGACGTTTCCATGTCTCTCCATGATTTCCAGGTACTCAGACAGCAGCAATATGGAGTCCTTCTTCCTGACCTCCTGCTCCAAGTGACCAAACACGCGGTCAGGGGGCAAGAAACTGTGGCCACGGATTGGAAAGGTGTAGTTTATTCTCAACTCTTTAAATTTCTGCTTTCTCGGGGCAAAAAGCATTGATAGTAGGTTAATGTTCTTGTTTTGCCCATAGCAGGAATCTGAGAAATCCCTCAAGGTGTTGTGCTCTCTAAGCTCACTCCGAACAACTGTACCTACATAATACTGCAAAGCAGAGGCCACCATGTTGCTGTCTTTCTTGTCCTGACCCTCCAACCATGTAAAAAGGTGAATGTCCTCTTTTCTCTGACTCTGACCACGGCCACGGTGGCGAACAACACCAAAAACATACTGGTACATCTGTCTTGAATAGTAGGTCTGTCCTACGGGTGACTTTGGCAGCACCAGATTCTGCATTACATCACCTGTGAGTTCTGGGTCCTTCAGCTTCAATCGAGATCTAACACAGGTGCTGCACACATCCTTTGACGGGTGTCCGAAAGCCAGATTAAAGTTATACATGAATACGCTATAATACAAAGCGTATGCAATCTGCTCATCATTTTGACGGTGAAAGAGTTCATGCATCTTTTTCACATTCAAGACAGCTGGAAGACACTTTCTGCCAGCTGCACCACGGCGAGCATAATGGCTGGCTCTGCAGGTAAATGTCTTAACGTGGCCTCTCACCAATTCTCTCTTGGCCGCCTTTTCATCCGAGTTGCGAGCACCACCGCGGTTTTCAGGCATTGTCACCCCGTTCTGCATCCAGTACTTGGCAATGTTGCACAGGCGATCTTTCTTCATACCTGGAAAACAACAGTAAGTTTTTAATATCAAAGCAATGTAGGCCTACAAAGCCTAACTGCCGTAATTGTGCAAGGGGTAAAACTGAGAAAATGGCTTTATAATGATCAGTCTACTTCATCTGGAAGGCTTTAAGCTAGTCTAGGGCTAGAGTAGTAGGCCTAAGTTATCCAAAGGAGTTGAATCAAGTGCAATTGGACCAAGTCCAGTTGGTATCGAGTCCAGTTAGTTGCACTTGATTCAACTCCTTTGGTTAACCATGACCTGGATGAATGAGAACATTCACAAACATAGGCCTAAGTTAATATTCATGAAAATACCCTAGCTGTAGGTCAAGCTACACTAGTGTAACCGGTTATTTTCTTGCCCGATGCGGGATTCGATACGGGGTGTACTGCACCACAAGGCGACATCACTAACCGCTTGGCTAAAGGGTCAGACCCGTGCGTCTTATTAGTAGTTTACAGTCGTCACCCTCTCCGGAAGAGCGCCCTCGCGCTTTGTTATTCCCGCGCTCCGAAGAGACTTCCGAGGATCTGCACACTTCCGGATCCCGCCGCTGCCACCAATGTGACCGGTTATTTTCTTGCCCGGTGCGGGATTCGATACGGAGCGTACTGCACCACAAGGCGACATCACTACCCGCTCGGCTAAAGGGTCAGATCCGTTAGCTAGGGGCTAACGTGTCTTATTAGTAGTTTGCACTAGTAAAAGTTAGCTAGTTAGCCAAAATCCCAATAATCACAGACATTGAGCAACATTCGACAGCCGACTTACCAAAAATACTCATAAATGACGCTTTGCAGACGGGTATTTTTCTAGTCCCATTCAGAGCGAAGTACTTGACCGTTTTGTGTTTTGCTGGATCGTCCCCTTTAGCTCTTCGCCGTTTAACTGGCACGGTATCCATGCAAGAGAGAAGGACGCCATCCTGTTTTACTTTGTCTGCTGTTGCATAAAGCGCTTGGTCTATCCTCCGCATCTCTTCAGCAGACAGCGCATGCGCCTGGCAAACGTTTGCCGAGGTGTGTTCGCAAGAGACGGACGCGGATGTTCCCTCGCCGCTATAACGTGCCGTTTTCACCGCGCCACGTGGACGCGTTTCAGCCTCTCTTCCTTGTACGGCCTGGAGGGGGCAGCATCACGGGTTCTTCGAGCTCATCGTAAGCATCCATCTGAAAGGCGCCTCTTTCTGAGCCGAAAAGATCCAACGTTATGCTGACATTTCCCCTCAGACCTCGCCTGATCACAGCGGCGGCCATGTTGTCGTCACCCGACGTGAAAGCTGCGCGCTGATTGGCTGGACGGATTTGCGGGTTGTGTTCAAGAACGGCGCCGGCGTTTGTCGTTTTCTGCTGCGAGACGTTTACGCGCAATGCATTGACAATGGTCGATGACGGCTTTTGTGACAAAACGTATTAGGATTCAGAATGTGCTATGTGTTAGGAATAACTCACGACAGCCAGTTTGGTTGTTTTTTTTTTTAAGAATGGCGTTTATCTGCTTTTGCAGCTGAACTCTTCATACTGTAACGTGCATGGATAAGAAGACACGCTGGCCGCTGGCTGGCGGATCGGGCCCTTTAGTCCAGTGGTTCTCAACCTTTTTGGGGTCCTGGACCCCCTGCGTATTTTTGATCTACCCTGAGGACCCCTCCACCTGATCTTGGGGGAGGGGGGTTGCAATTTGATAGAAACAGTAGAAACTGCATTTTAAATTGCATTATAGCATTTATTCACTCTTTGGGGCAAAAATAAAAGCTTTCAGTTGCAACTTAGATATGGTTAACAAAACAGAATTCTTATGCAGTAACTTTCAGATATATGTAACAAAACAGAATATGTACTCAGTAACTTTCAGATATATGTAACAAAACAGAATATGTATTCAGTAACTTTCAGATATATGTAACAAACAGAATTTTTATGCAGTAACTTTTAACAATGCAAACGGGAGCGAGATCTCTTATTAAAATACAATAAATTACACTTGTGAAACAGATGTAATTAGAGAAAAGAATCCTGTTACCCTTCATAGTTTAGGTAGATAAATGTCTTGGTCACATTTGAGTAAAATAATCCTATATCTATAAATGTCACAGGATCTTTTTTTAAAGATATTTCATTTTCACGGACCCCTTGCAATTATACCACGGACCACTAGGGGTCCACGGACCACTAGGGGTCCGCGGACCCCCGGTTGAGAAACATACACCCTCCCCACAGCAACCCAAGGGTTGACGTGGGGATGCCGGTTTAGTCGCCGACGACCCGACGGTTGCAGTTTAACGTCGTACCCTGAACCATCTACAAGCAAGCATACGAAGTACATCCTCCCTTTCAGGCATTGCCTTTCTGCAGAGGATCCACAGTTTGTAAATTCAGTGAATAAATAGTTTATATAAAATGACCACATGGAAAGGCCTTGTTCTTATTACATTTTGAATTATACTCGACAAATGGACACCGCTTGGCATCCCCTTCATCACATTTTATTTTTATATATCTTATAAAGCCATATCATTTTGCTATCCTGTTTTAATGTCATATCCTTCCCTCACTAAGACGTGTGACTATTTTCTTTAACATGGTGATGGTGGTCGTGTGGCTCGGGTCCTGGTGGCATCTGGACCCTGCTTGGCATCCTCCTCCTCATATTCTTCATATAGTTTATAATTCCACTATAATTCAGTTATCCTCTTTCAGTGTTGTATTGTGTAAGTTGTGTAAACACAACATCCACTGCATGTAGTCCGTCTTGGGAGAGAGATCCCTCCTCTGTTGCTCTCCCTGAGGTTTCTCCCTATTTCTTCTCCCTGTTAAAGGGTTTTTTTTTCTTTTTAGGGAGTTGTTCCTTATCCGATGCGAGGGTCTAAAGGACAGGAGGTTGTGTTGCTGTAAAGCCCCTTGAGGCAAATTTGTGATATTGGGCTGCACAAATAAAATTGACTTGACTTGAAAGATAAAATGTATTTACTCTTATCTGATTATTTTTCTCCTTTTATTTAGAAAGTCTGAGCAAATTTTCAATTACGCGTGTAACAAAAAAAATCAAATATTACTGTGTGCAATATATTTTGAGCACTCCGCTGTACTTTTGTGGCTCTCATCCGTGCGACAGAAGTAGCCCCTCTTTTAGGTACGAGCTCCTCGTTTCGTCTTGGCTGGCGGCAGTCCTCCTCCTGTTTGGAATGACTCCATTCTGTGTCACGGTTCACTCTCCTCCATGTTTGCTTGTGCTGCCTTCGTGCAAATTTCCCGCCCGCATCGGGGCCGTGCACAAGAACGCAAAGCGTCATTCAAATGATGAAAAACATTGCCGTGGAGAGTGTGATCTGTGATGAAATAAACGATAGCGCTTGCTTATAGCACGAAACAGGCTTGTATTGTCGCATAAAGACTCTCCTTGACTCACTGGGTTATTTTGCTCCTTATTGGTTGAGCACTTCCCCTACCGTTGAGTGTTTCTTTTAACAAAGTAATACGAAATGAGACTTTTTCTATCGTCATATGATATATATCTTCATATCACAAACCCCTAATTATCACAGGCTTATCATAATCTATTTGCAGACTTTCAGATCTATATTACATCTGAAGTATGGACGTGGAGAGCGCCAGCAGTGTTGGAGCCGGAGTTCGCAGTCAGTACAGTTAGCAGTGCACCTCTTCCAACTGGCATATTCAGTCTGATCCACGCTTCATTGGGTTTTGTGCAGATGATGATTTTATACTCTGTTGTATTAACCTTTTATTGTCTACCCTACTTTGTTTTGATTTTATGCTGTCTTATACAGTGCTGCTTGTTTTTTACGGTCTTCTGTAAGGTGTCCTTGACTGCTCTGAAAGGCGCCCACAAATCAAATGTATTATTATTATTATTAAGTTCCCAGGAGTTCACATCACAGAGGACCTCTCCTGGTCCTCACATCTCACTGCGCTCCCCAAGAAGGCCCAGCAGCATCTTCACTTCCTGCGGCGTCTGAAGAAGGCGAGTCTCCCCCCACCCATCCTTATTACATTCTACAGAGGCAGCATAGAGAGCATCCTGACCAGCTGTATCTCTGTCTGGCACGGGAACTGCAAGGCCTCCGACCACAAATCCCTACAGCGGGTAGTGAAGACAGCTGGAGAGATCACGGGAACTGCTCTCCCATCCATCCAGGCCGTCTATGTGATGAGGGGACGGCACCATAGAGAGCATCCTTGACCAGCTGTATCTCTGTCTGGCACGGGAACTGCAAGGCCTCCGACCACAAATCCCTACAGCGGATAGTGAAGACAGCTGGAGAGATCACGGGAACTGCTCTCCCATCCATCCAGGCCGTCTATGTGATGAGGGGACGGCACCATAGAGAGCATCCTTGACCAGCTGTATCTCTGTCTGGCACGGGAACTGCAAGGCCTCCGCCCACAAATCCCTACAGCGGATAGTGAAGACAGCTGGAGAGATCACAGGAACTGTTCTCCCATCCATCCAGGCCGTCTATGTGATGAGGGGATGGCACCATAGAGAGCATCCTGACCAGCTGTATCTCTGTCTGGCACGGGAACTGCAAGGCCTCCGACCACAAATCCCTACAGCGGGTAGTGAAGACAGCTGGAGAGATCACAGGAACTGTTCTCCCATCCATCCAGGCCGTCTATGTGATGAGGGGACGGCACCATAGAGAGCATCCTTGACCAGCTGTATCTCTGTCTGGCACGGGAACTGCAAGGCCTCCGACCACAAATCCCTACAGCGGATAGTGAAGACAGCTGGAGAGATCACAGGAACTGCTCTCCCATCCATCCAGGCCGTCTATGTGATGAGGGGACGGCACCATAGAGAGCATCCTGACCAGCTGTATCTCTGTCTGGCACGGGAACTGCAAGGCCTCCGACCACAAATCCCTACAGCGGATAGTGAAGACAGCTGGAGAGATCACGGGAACTGCTCTCCCATCCATCCAGGCCGTCTATGTGATGAGGGGACGGCACCATAGAGAGCATCCTTGACCAGCTGTATCTCTGTCTGGCACGGGAACTGCAAGGCCTCCGCCCACAAATCCCTACAGCGGATAGTGAAGACAGCTGGAGAGATCACAGGAACTGCTCTCCCATCCATCCAGGCCGTCTATGTGATGAGGGGACGGCACCATAGAGAGCATCCTGACCAGCTGTATCTCTGTCTGGCACGGGAACTGCAAGGCCTCCGACCACAAATCCCTACAGCGGGTAGTGAAGACAGCTGGAGAGATCACAGGAACTGTTCTCCCATCCATCCAGGCCGTCTATGTGATGAGGGGATGGCACCATAGAGAGCATCCTGACCAGCTGTATCTCTGTCTGGCACGGGAACCGCAAGGCCTCCGACCACAAATCCCTACAGCGGGTAGTGAAGACAGCTGGAGAGATCACAGGAACTGTTCTCCCATCCATCCAGGCCGTCTATGTGATGAGGGGACGGCACCATAGAGAGCATCCTTGACCAGCTGTATCTCTGTCTGGCACGGGAACTGCAAGGCCTCCGACCACAAATCCCTACAGCGGATAGTGAAGACAGCTGGAGAGATCACAGGAACTGCTCTCCCATCCATCCAGGCCGTCTATGTGATGAGGGGACGGCACCATAGAGAGCATCCTGACCAGCTGTATCTCTGTCTGGCACGGGAACCGCAAGGCCTCCGACCACAAATCCCTACAGCGGATAGTGAAGACAGCTGGAGAGATCACAGGAACTGCTCTCCCATCCATCCAGGCCGTCTACGATGCACGGTGCACCCGGAAGGCTCTCAGCATCATGAAGGAGCCCACCCTCCCTTCCCACATCCACTTCACCCTCCTACCCTCTGGCAGGAGGTACACCGGAGCATACATGCTGCCTCCACCAGACTATGCAACAGTTTCATTCCTCAGGCTGTGAGGTTCCTCAACAGCCTGAGCACTTAGACCTCCATAAAATGACTTTTTGACCTCCTCACTTACTGTCCGTGTCAGGTATGCTTGCGACGTTTAGGTCTGTGAAGTAATTCTTGTTTTTAATGCACTTTTGAATGTTTATTGCATGGCACTGAAACATAATTGTGTTACCTTGTATGTATGAGACATGCATATAAGGTAATGACAACAAAAGCAGTATTAGTCTAACTTTATGGCGGTAATGACATCAAAGCCATATTAAGTTTGACACCGCAGTCACGTCATAGAACTTATTTTGTGTAATCGCTGCATTACGTGGTCATGTCACATTGCTTAGTATTATTATAATCCATTTATGGACTTCCAACTCTAGATCACTTTTGAACCACATCAAGTAATAATGCCAAGCTAAAGCCGTGTAATTCAGTCCGACCCCACAATTGTGTGACAGAGCTGGCTTTTGGAATCATCACATCATTTGATCACGTCAACGGGCCTTGTTATAAATCCAATAATTGACTTTTCAAGGCCTTTAAAACGTGAACTTATTTCTCATGGCGAAAAATGGGTTCTGTGACACGACTGCCTGGTTAGACTGAATACTCTGACCTCGTCATTTTGTACATTTCAAAAGTTAGGTAGAGTTAAAGGTCCATACACGGGTTATTATGGGGCTGTATTATGGGGCTCCTACAGAAGCAGCTCCGTGATGCGGTCGGCGGGTCAGACTGGATCACGTGGCTTTGGGTTCAAATCACCGCCTTGCTGTTCAGAGGTTAGACCCGAAACCCGACTAGCCGACGAATGGCCAATGGAAGCACGACGTTACCCATCTCTAAAAGGATGGCGACACCTTATCAAGACTGGCGTCGTGCCGATGTTGGCAGGGACCATTGTGTCGTCCCGAAGGCTTCCCTTTTTGTTAGCGAACGAAGCGTCAGACTCACCCGAACCAGCTTGGTTCGCCTGCGTTTCTGCGGCGGCTGGGAGATGCCGACGCTGCCGGACTCTCCTCCTCCTCCTCCACCTCCGCGGAGTTTCACAGAGGGAACGACGCCTCCTCTCAGCCTCCTCCTCCTCCTCTTTCTGTCCCCGGGCCCCAGCGGTTCGCCTTGCACGCCTCTCTCGTAGTCGTCCGCCGTGAAGTGCAGACTGCACACCCGGAGGTTTCTCAGAGTCTCCGCCGGGGTGCTCTCTCCGTACTTGGGGTTCCGAATGGCCCCGAGCCACCGCTGGCAGCGCTCGGCGTCTTTCAGCGGGAAAATGTGAAAGACGACCCCCTCCAACTGCTTCCTCCGGTCGTCCCCGCAGTTGGGGACGACACAACAAGAAGGCATAGCAGCGCGAATAAACTTCTTTTCTCGGCGAATAAAAACTTCGGCGAATCTTCTCCTCCTCCCCCGCCTCGTTTTCTTCTTCTTCTTCTTCTTCTTCTTCTTCTTCTTCTTCTTCTTCTTCTTCTGCCCCCTGCCCAGTCCGCGTCTTCTTCTGCATCTTCTTCCTCGGCCTTTAAAGGAGTTGGCAGATAATGAATTGGTGCGTTACATCACCAACTGGTAAGGAGTGCTGCTACCTGGGAGAGGGGCGTCCACCTGGCCCATTGTTTCTTGCTGAGCACATACTTGACGCTACCCGGATGTACTTTTTTCCACTCTTAGAAATGTAACGTTGCTGCTGTGAGCATGCTATGGATGTTTTAGCACCACAGAAACTGGAAAAAAAGAGTAGTACAGCGGGGTAGTGAAGCAGACTGTGGCCCCATTAAGAACACTGAGATCCCCCTCCAGCATTCCAAAAGGGTTAATCCTGTTTTTGCCCCCCCCCCCAGATAAGTTAAACTAATTATATTGTACCTTGCCCCCTGTTCCCGTATTCTAAAATACTTTAAATTGTTCCATTTGCATCTCTGTGTCTTCATGCAGGCCCAATCCTGGTAAGAAAATTAAAAAAAATGAATTAGTCATCTGGATAGGAAGTTTATTGAGAGAAACGTCTCATCACTCGTGCAAGTGACCTCTTTCAGTCTAAACTGGCTGTTGGTGTCCCCACCCTTATGAATGTAAGCGGTTATTTTCTTGCCCGGTGCGGGATTCGATACGGGGTGTACTGCACCACAAGGCGACATCACTAACCGCTTTGAAAAGTTCCTCTCTGCTTCAGCTACAATTACTGGAAGAGCGGTCCACAAATTTGGATAAATTTCTCGGCGCTCCCTTTTGTGTATAAATATCAGCAGCTCAACAGGGTCATCATCGCGAACAGGACCAGCGCATGCACTTCTGTCGCCCTAGGCGAACAACAATTATGCCACCACTCTATTTGTAATGTACTATACCAGCAGCAACCCACAAAGGCCAATAAGCCATATACATAAAGCAGATAGTCTAGTCCAACACTAGTGTGCTCAAAGTGCCAACAATATGAATGATGCAATATGTGGGGATTTTGCAGATCCATATGGAAATAATGCTCCAAACAGGTCTGCATAATTTCTACTACTACTTTCGGCTGTTCCTGTTAGGGGTAACCGCAGCAGATCATCTGTTTCCATCGCTTCCCGTCCTCTGCATCAAAAAGGCATGCATGTTAGGGTTTATACTCTGGTCTGTGCCCCTGACCAAGGTTTGGCAAGATGAACTGGAGTTAGCCCCTTGTGCTGCACAGCGGCTGCCCACTGCTCCAAGCTACATGGCTAGGATGCAGAGCATAATTTCCCTACAGGGATGAATAGAGTATATCAAAATCAAATCAAATCTTCCTCTGTCACACCAGCCACCTGCATGTCCTCTCTCACCACATCCATAAACCTCCTCTTTGGCCTTCCTCTTCTCCTCTTCCCTGGCAGCTTCATATTCACCATCCTTCTCCCAGTATACCCAGCATCTCTCCTCCACACATGTCCAAGCCATCTCAATCTTGTCTCTCTTGCTTTGTCTGCAAACCGTCCAACCTCAGCTTTCCGCCTAATACACTCGTTCCTAATCCTGTCCTTCTTCGTCACTCCCAATGAAAATCTTATCATCTTCAGCTCTGCCACCTCCAGCTCCGCCTCCTGTCTTTTCATCAGTGCCACTGTCTCCAAACCAAATAACATAGCTGGTCTCACAACCATCTTGTAAACCTTCCTTTTAACTCTTGCTGGTGCCCTTCTGTCACAAATCACTCCTGACACTCTTCTCCACCCACTCCACCCTGCCTGCACTCTCTTCTTCACCTCTCTTCTGCACTCCCCGTTACTTTGGACAGTTGACCCCAAGTATTTAAACTCACATGCCTTCGTCACCTCTACTCCTTGCATCCTCACCATTCCACTGTCCTCTCTCTCATTCACACATAGTTATTCCATCTTGCTCCTACTGACTTTCACGAATCAAAGAATCAAAAGCAATTTATTGTCATTTCTATCGTGTACTTGACACAAAAGAAACGAAATTTCGCTTCACCCAGCCCACAGCAGTGCAACACAAAAGATAATAAAATATCAAAATTTCCAAATACACCACCAAAAACAGAAAACAAAGAAAAAAAAAGAAAAAAGAAACAAACAAAACCCACAAACCGTTAACTACACAGCCCGTTCAGTGCAACACAGTCCAAATATTCACTCCTCTTCTCTCCAGTGCATACCTCCACTTCTCCAGGCTCTCCTCAACCTGCACCCTACTCTCACTACAGATCACAATGTCATCCCTAAACATCATAGTCCATGGAGACTCCTGCCTGATCTCGTCCGTCAACCTGTCCATTACTATATTGCAAATAACAAAGGGATCAGAGCCGATCCTCGATGTAATCCCACCTCCACCTTGAACCCATCTGTCATTCCAACCACACCCCTCACCATTGTCACACTTCCCTCAAACATATCCTGCACCACTCCTACATACTTCTCCCGACTTCCTCATACAATACTGGGGGACGTAGCACATGGGAGGATCATGCCGTTCCCCCCAGTTCCCCCTCCCCCCTGAACAGGCGCCCTGACCGACCAGAGGAGGCGCTAGTGCAGCGACCAGGACACATACCCACATCCGGCTTCCCACCCGCAGACACGGCCAACTGTGCCTGTCGGGATGCCCGACCAAGCTGGAGGTAACACGGGGATTCAAACCGCCGATCCCCATGTTGGTAGGCAACGGAATAAACCACCACGCTACCCGGATGCCCCCCAATGTCTTCTCTGATGGGACTCTGGGGAATGTGGCTGACAATGTCTGGTTCAGCTGTGCTGGTGCAGTTGAGGAGTTCCTGGAAGTGTTCCTTCCACTGGGCGTTAATGGACTTGTCCTTCAACAGCTCCTGCTCGTCCTTTGAGCTCAGCAGGTTTAAGCCACGGCTGCTTGGACCATAGAGGGCCTTAGTAGTACTGAAAAAGCCTCTGGCATCCCCTGGTTCTGCCTGTCTCTGGATTCCCAGAGCCTTTTCTGTCCACCAAGAGTTCTTAAGCTCCCTCACCCATCTCTGGACGTCCTCTTTGGTTCTGGAGTGAGCCAGTCTTTTAGCCTTGCAGGTTACATCATTTTGCCAGGCATGAAAAGCTTCCCTTGTCTTGGAGATGAGCTGTTCTATCTCTGTGTCATTCTCATTAAACCAGTCCTGGTGTTTTCTGGATTTGTACCCAAGGGTGGTTTTGCAGGTGTAAGGATGGTGGATTTGAGCAGGCTCCAGTGCTTCTCAATGTCATTAGGATATTTCTGTTGGAGGGTTTCCCCAAGAGAGGCCTCAAGTCGCTGCTGGGTGGCAGTTTCATCAGGCTTTCATGGTTCAGTCTTGGCCAGATCTGCTTCTTTTGAACCCTCCTCTTCTCCTTGAGTTTGACGAACATCGTGGAGTGGATGAGGCGATGATCTGTCCAGCAGTCATCTGCATCAACCATGGCCCATGTGATGCTCACGTCACAACATTCCCCGGTTTGTACAATGACATAGTCAAGGAAATGCCACTATTTGGAGCGGAGGCATTTCCAAGATGCCTTAAAATTGTTTTTCTGGCTAAACAGAGTGTTAGTGATGGTGAGGTTGTACTGAGCTCATTTGCTAAGAAGCAGAACTCCATTGCAGTTGATGTTCCCAATGCCTTCCTTTCCTATAGTGCCCTTCCAGGGGGTTTGATCCCGGCCGACCCTGACGTTGAAGTCTCCAAGATGCATAATCTTATCCTCCTTGGGGATTCTTGGCATTTTCTCATCTAAGCAGGCGTAGAAGGTCTCTTTTACTCCCTCTTCAGAGTCTAAAGTAGGGGCATAGGCACACTCACAACTACTGCCATCTGGTTGTTGGCAAGCACCAGACAGATGGTCATGAGAAGCTCACTGATCCCCACAGGAAGTTCAGACAGGTGGCTGATGATCTGGTTCCTGATGGCAAATCCAATGCCGTGGATGCCGGGCTCATTAGCAATGGTTCCTTTCTAGAAGCAAGTGTAGCCACCCTTCTCCTCCTTCAGTTGTCCTTCGTCTGCCCATCAGGTCTCAGAAAGGGCAGCTATGTCAAGCCGGCATCTCTTCAGTTCTCCAGCGATATCGCGGTTTTCCTCTCCGGTCTGTCACTGGTTGCACTATCCATCAGTGTGCACACATTCCAGACTCCAAAGTTCATGTTTCTATGTTTCTGAGCCTGTGGTGATCCCTCTGGACACGGTAATCCAGTCAGGAGGTTTGAGGCTGGCTATTTCTATGGCACCTTTTTTAACCCCTTCTCCAGGTGGGTTGAGCAGAGGGCTGCTCAGTTGTGGTGCAGCTACCGAAGGGCTCTTTCTACCTCGTTGCAAGAGCCCAGTGAATGAATCTAGTACCCACTGCCTGATGAGCCGGCTCATGACTCGGGGCTTCCAGATCTCACAATTCTGCCCCTGTCGCCACTTGCCAGTAGCCATAGGACATAATCCGGGATGTTTGGTTGGATTCCCTTTATGGAGGATGCCTGTGTGTGGCAATTTTTAACATGGGGAGACTGATGCACAGACAGCCATCACACGGTCCTTGACAGATCTGGGTCAGGAGCCAGTGGCATGGAGCCCAAGATGACTGGGGGCCCATTTCTGCTGCAGCCTTCATCTGCCTTCCCAGCCGTTGTGATGATTCTCTAAATTTCCTCATCATCCTCCGCCTGCTCCACTGCTGAGGTCTTGGTTGGATTGCTCTTTGTCAGAGACCCACCCCTTGACCTTACCGCCATGGGTGACACTACCAGGAGCATAGCTCCAGACGGCATTGCATTTGGGATCTTAGGACCACGACAAGGTGACAATCCACACAGAACACACACACACACACACACACACACACACACACACACACACACACACACACACACACACACACACACACACACACACACACAAGCGCGGCCAAATGAATAATGCCCTCCAAGCTTTCTGTCTGGTGGGGATAATGACTTCTGTAACTAGGGTTGTAGTGCCCGGATATGGGCTCTGTTGTCTCCCGTCTCAAATCTGCATTTACAAGTGGTCAGTCTCGTCTCGGCATTTCGAGAGTATCTGATTTCTGTTTCGTGGCTCATCCATCCGTCCGTTATCAGAACCTATCTCAGCAGTCATTGGGCGGCAGGCAGGGACAGGTCACCAGGCCATCACACACACACACACACACACACACACACACACACACACACACACACACACACATACACACACACACACACACACACACACACACACACACACACACACACACACACACACACACATACCTAGAGGCAATTTAGTATGGCCGATTGACCTGACCATGTTTTTGGACTATGGGAGGAAACCGGAGCACCCGGAAGAAACCCACGCAGACATGAGAAGAACATGCAAACTCTACACAGAGGACGACCCGGGACCCCATGGTTGGACTACCCCAGTTACAGGCACGGTGTTTCAATGGACTTGCACTGTTCTAGTTTCAATTTAATAAATACGTTTTGGCCCCACTGGTCTTGAAATGGACTCACCATTTTAAAGTCTGGGGCTTGACTTGGACTTGATGAGCTTTAGTGTTGGATTTGACTCAGACATGTGCTTAAATATTTGGTCTGGACTTGGTCTCGTCTTGGGTGGTCTTGACTACAAGGCTACTCTGTACCTTACTTAATTACCCTTGTATTCACTATATTAATGGCATACAGTAGTTTACATAAAGCTGACTCTGGAACACGTGTTAGAGGTTCTTTGGACCCATCACCAAACATCAGTATATACTCGTTTCCATACGCTTAGGAAACGCTCGTTTTTATCTTTGTCTCAAGTATTTCAAAACCTACTTCTGTCTGGTGGGGATATGGATTTCCCATAGCGAGGAAGGCACAGACAGCCACACAAAACCCTTTATCGTACACTCTTACCTCTCTTGTTATTGCACCCCCAACCCAGGGGGCAGCAGGGCCTGCCCTGGAGATCTGCTCAAGAACCAAGCCTTCTCATTGAGTTCTGTTTTAATGTAGGCTCGGGGTTGGAAATTTTGCATTTTCTGAGCCTGTTTTGCATGTAATCTAACAGTGTTAACGTTGATCAACCAAAGTAAATGCCATTATTTGACAAAACGTCCAAAAATCTAATAGTGCAGAAATCTTTTAAGGGTTTTCTTTGCCTCCTGTGTTTTTTCTTTTTAAATAATTAAGCTTATTTATATAATAACCAAATAGAATGTTAAAAACCAAGAAAATTGGTTTCTCGTTCGGTGTGCAATCTTTTTCATGTATAATTAGTTGGTTAAATAAATGTGGAGCAGTCATTTCCAAATGTTGGTCAGATTTTAATTTAAAAAAAAGTCCCTATGTTGTTGCTTAGCCTTCACAGCAGTAGCAGTGGAGACTGGATACTCTTTTTTGTTTTGTTGTAATTACAAAACATCACAAAAGCCATTTGTGCACAAAGATACATACAAAGACAAATACAAGTAAAACACTTCTGACAGGGGGGGGGGGACTCTATAGATGCCACAAGTGCCAAGTCAATATTATGAAACCACAGATGAGCACAAAACAATGGTTTTCATTCCTTTCACAATACGACACGTGGCAAGTAAAAAAAATAAGAGTTTGTGGCGACCCACATCTATATAACAAGAGACATTCACCTAAGAGGACGGTGCACCTTTAAGGGAAGAGGCGAGGGGTCAGATAATGCACTTCCGCTTCCGGTTGACAGGAGTTCAGTGTCGTTGTCGAATGTATGACATGCTAAGTTGGAGCTAGTAAACTACCTCGACTACGTCTACTCTCACGTCTCCTGTCTCGTTGTTTTCTAACTCCACAAGTTGCAATAAAAAAATGGTTAGCTTTGGAGACTGGATAGACTTCTTTTTTTCTGTAATTACAAAACATTACAAATGTCACGTATGCACAAAGATGCATACAAAGACAAGTAAAACCCTTCTGACTGTGGGGGGGGGTCCATATTATATACAGATGCCACAAATACCAAAACAATATGATGAAACCACAGATGAGTACAACGAATAGTTTTCTCTCCTTTCGCATTGGTGGCTTAATGTGCGATGAATACGACACTTGGCAAGCGCAAAAATAAGATTTAAAATTTAAAATAATAAAATGAAAACAGGCCAGCTTTGGAGGCCGGACAGACTCGCAGGCACGTTGACGGCGGCGCTCCCGGGGTCACGTGACCACGTTGCGTCCCGCGGGAGAGGCCGGAGACTCCGGGCGGAACGACGTTCATATTCTCGCGATAACGGACGACTGAGCCACGGAGCTAGCGCTAAGCAACATGGCGGAAGGTATGAGATTGTTTTTTTCTTCCACTGCTTTAACTGTGCCCTCTCTCTTTCCTCAGGGCGTAGGTACCGAACCGCTGGGATGGATCTGTTTGTGCGCAGAAAGTTTAATTCACCATACGTTACCCGCGTTATCGGCTCGGCGCCCCGTACTCGTTTCAGCTAGCTAGCTTAGCTAGCAGGAGCCAGGTGAGCTATGGTTCTGTTGCTAGCCACCCCTAAAATTCTCCTCCGTGCAAGCCAGCTGAAGCGAGCAAGTTGGGAGTTCGTGGTGGGATGGACGGCGGATATTCGGGTCGTTTTCGAGAGCTAGTAAGGCAGTTCGGTAAACTAATGTTAACCGACGCTGCTGGCGTGGATGGTTGGTGATGCATAATTGGACCCCCCCCCCCCCAATACCTGTGGTTACAGATCACTCCCAACCTGTTAACGATAATATAATGGCCAAGTCAACAGTTCATACTGCAGTTCCACTTGGCTGATAACCGTGCTGAGCTTGAAGACGCGCTTAGTGTCGTTCTGAAGACGGTGGAGAAACTGGTGGTACGAGACCTCGGGTCGCTGGGGAGAAACTGTGTCAAAGGGAACTGTGCGTTGGGCGTGCCTGTTCCATGATAATGCATCGAAAGAGCAGGATGCGCTCTTTTTGGATGTGTTCAATGGTTGTTTGATCGTTCACACCCGCACATATTTTACCCACAACCGTGCTATTCTGTCTAAATCAGATAAGCCTGCTGCTGGCTCATATCCCTTGTCAGTTTTGACAGTTGACCCTCTCCCCGCTCCACCCCTGTCACTCACCATGAATTGTCTCATACTTATTATAGTTGGTAACGTGGCCAAGGCAATTTTATCTGTATAGCCCAATATCACAAATTTGCTTCAGTGGGCTCAACAACAACACAGCATGAGAGAGTTTCTTGATGAAAGCGTGCAGGCTTCGCTAACTTGTTTTTCAGCTCAGGAAGAGACTTTGTCATAGTCTCGCAACTCATCCCTAACTGTTCACTATCATAAGAAACACGAGAGATGTCTGGGAGGGGTTTTTCCACCGGTATCAGAATTGCATTTCACGTTGCGATGACTAGATTATCATTTCAAGGCCCCCTTTTTTTTTAAAGACGAATTTGAACCTTTGCCTTGCAAATGAACTAGAAATGCACCACGTTATTAATTATGCAACATGAAAGTGGATTTGTGGTATCAAGTAGAAATTAACTGGTGCTTTTTTTTTTAAATGTACATCGGTTCAGTCTGAGCTCACTGTTGCAGCGTCGAACCTTTCCTGTTGCTGACTGATCAGGTGGTGTTGAAACTCCCCTTCTGCCCCTCATGACCAGTAACGTTGCCAGTAACGGTTTATGAGGGAGGCCAAAGAAATGTGTCTCCTCAGCATTCTTTCTTCACTGAAAGTTCACCGGCTAAAAAGGAAGGAAGTGGGCCTCAAAGAGATTATGCGCAACCCTGCCTTAGGCATGCATCATGCATTAAAAGTTTAAGTTCTATGAAAAGTATGTCTTCTAATTAGAAAATAGGGAAGTTTATCATAAAAGAAGTTAATCAAAGCATAATTACCCTCATTTGACTTTGTTGTTGCTGATTTAATGAAACATAAACTTCCTAACTTATATACAATAAAAACAGGTAGAAGCAGTAACTTAGAAGTCCAGTTGTGACATATGCTCTAAGTTAGCTTTAACCTTGGAAGTACCATACCATGAAGCTGATTCATCAGAAATAGTTGTTTACTTTCTGTCTGTCTCCTTGTATTCCCTGTCCTTTATTCTCTTTGTCCCCTGGACAATTACGCGGGGCAGAGGAGGTGGCCAAGCTGCAGAAGCACCTAGCCCTGCTCAGGCAGGAGTATGTGAAGATGCAGCAGAAGCTGGCTGACACCGAGAGACGGTGTGCTGTGCTGGCCGCCCAAGCCTCTGGACAGGGTTCCACTGGCCCTGCTGCTGGAGACACCTTCATCAGCCGTCTGTTGGACATTGTGGCCAACCTCTATCAACAGCAACAGTACAGGTGAGTTTGATGGTTATCATCATTGAAAGGATTTGGCTATTATATAGTTATACTTGGTGAATAAGGGCCATTTCTCATTAGTGTCTAAAAGCCAGAGTCTGTAAATTAAACCTGGAGTGCGGAAGTTTTTCTCTCCCCCCTTCTGGCAATGAGAGTAATTACTTCTCTTCTTTGGGCGCTCTCCAATGAGGTAAAGCTACATCAATGGATATCGGTATTTGGCCGCGCCATCGATCACTGTCTTTTTTGCTTTTTCTTTTTTTTCTTACTTTAATCCTTCCTCTGAACACCGAGGATTTTTTTCTCTGGAGCATCAGATACATTTCTTGGTCACTTCTTATGTTTTTCCACCATAGTTTCCAAGCCCGGAAGCTTTCTGCCAGAAAGCCCAGGAAACAAGCCAATTAGAGGCATGCAAACACTTTCTTCACACAGTTCAGCCCTGGCAAAGCAATCATCGCTGGTTGATGTAAACTGTGTCACTACACATCACCTGTGGTGCACAAGTGCAGGAATATGGCGCACGAATATCGTCACGGATACCAGATTTAAAAACTCCGGTATACTGCGAAATACAGAAGGATTTACCAGGCAATGATAGGCTTAATCATCATTTTCTGAACTCATTTGGCAAGGGCTTGAATGTCACAGACATTCATTTATATGCACAAGTCCCTCATCTAGCTTTAAGTTCTGGGTTCCTTTGCGGTTGCTACAATTGTCTTTTTGCTGAGTGAGTGAAACTATAGTTGAGCAAATGCAAATACATTATTCGCACCATAAGTCTAACAAAGGATTGGTTTGGAGGTCACATTTAATGTACTTTCTTCTTGATTTGGCTGAGAAGATTTTATACTGTTATCGTAAAGCTTGACATTCAAAGTCCGAAGTCATCATGAAAGAGAAAAAAAGAAAGCCACTTTATTTTGTCATCGTATTCTTAGAACGAATGTGTTCTCTGCATTTAACTCATCCTATTGTATAGGAGCAGTGGGCAGCTGCAATGCCCGGGGACCAACTCCACTTTTTCTTTGCATCGCTTCGGTCAGGGGCACAGACAGAAGTATTAACTCTAACATGCATGTCTTTTTGATAGTGGGAGGAAACCGGAGAACCCGGAGGAAACCCACGCAGACATGGGGGGAACATGCAAACTCCACACAGAAAGGATATGGGACGGCCTGGGGTTTGAACCCAGGACCTTCTTGCTGTGAGGCAACAGTGCTAACCACTGGGCCACTGTTCCAGTGTGCCGCCCTGTCATCATCATTGGCACCAAGCTACCTTAAAACATATCAGCTCTATGCATACCTGGCTTGAAAACATTGCTATGTTGAGAGAAAAAAAGAATAATCTTTGGTCACCTAACTGAATTGACCATGCGGTATCTTTGGCAGAGATTGTATTTTAAAGCAGCAGTGCAGATGTTTTGTCTCCCCCGTCCTACAATAATTACTTCTCTTCTGTCAGCACTCCCAACAAGGAAAAGCTACACCAGTGGTTATCCATCGATTACTTTCTTTTTTCGACTTTAATCCTTCCTCTGAACGCCGGGTTTCTTTTTTCTCTGGAGCATCACAAACTTTTCTTGGACGCTTCTTAGGTTTTTCCACACTAGCTTCCAAGCCTTGAAGCTTTCTGGCAGAAAGCCGTGAAGGCAAGCCAATCAGTGACATGCGAATGCTTTCATCACACGGAAGTTCAGCTCCTGCAAAGCAGTCATTGCTAGTCGATGTAAAATGCATCACTATGCATTACTTCCGGTGCGCCAGCGCGGGAATGCGGTGGGGGAATGTTGCCCCAGACACCAGATTTAAAACTCCGGTGTACTGCGAAATACGGAGAGATTCCCCTGGCGGTGATAGGTTTAATCGGCATTGTGTGAGCTTGTTTGGCAAGGGCTTGAATGTCATGGATATTAATTTATATGTAAAAGTTCTGCATGCCAGCTTTAAAGAAAACCTTTAAGCAAAAAAGCATAAGGTCGTGAATGCAACAGCGGCATGTTTAGTTTGAGTCAGTAAGAAAGACAGGGTGCACTGTTAAAGTGCTAACCAATCAATTTATAGGGCACACAGGTTTTTTTTTTTTTTTTACACTTGTTACTGTTGTGACAGTAGCATTGTTGGGAAATGGATCCTCTGGCTGTTTACTGTGAACACGTACTTAATGCAAACTTAATGCACGTTTTCATTAAGATGTTAGTTTAGTAACTGATTTATGCACTTTCTGAATTTGGAAATATGTAATCCACTTGTGTTACTTGCCCTTTCTAGTGTTTTTACTTGCTTTTTGTCTTGTTATTAATCACAGTAAATGAAGGCAACGCTCTCGATATATTTTAGATAAAAATGTCTCATCCAGGGCGGCACGGTGGCACAGTGGTTAGCGCGATCGCGTCACAGCAAGAAGGTCCTGGGTTTGAGCCCCGGGGTAGTCCAACCTTGGGGGTCATCCCGGGTCGTCCTCTGTGTGGAGTTTGCATGTTCTCCCTGTGTCTGCGTGGGTTTCCTCCGGCTGCTCTGGTTTCCTCCCACAGTCCAAAGACATGTAGGTCAGTTGAATCGGCCGTACTAAATTGTCCCTAGGTGTGTGTGTGTGTGTGTGTGTGTGTGTGTGTGTGTGTGTGTGTGTGTGTGTGTGTGTGTGTGTGTGTGTGTGAGAGTGTGTGAGAGTGTGTGTGGGCCCTGTGACGGACTGGCGGCCTGTCCAGGGTGTCTCCCCTCCTGCTGCCCAATGACTGCTGGAATAGGCTGCAGCATCCCCACGACCCTGAGAGCAGGATAAGCGGTTCAGATAATGAATGAATGCATGTCTCATCCATTTTATAAAAAGCCGTCCCGTAGAATTACAAAATGATCTGTGAAAATTACCGTTACCTAGATTTTATTGATTGCAAAACTGGAAAATGTTGTTTTTGAAACGCTTATGACAAATGTTATCTTGGAAAGTGCTCTCAGGTCTCAGTGATGCTGTGTCCTGATGTGTTGCAGTGATCTGAAGGTGGTGGTTGCCGAGGAGAGGCTCAGTGCCCACAAATTTGTACTGGCTGCTCGCAGTGATGTCTGGAGTCTTGCCAACCTTGCCTCGACTTCAGAATTGGATCTATCCGGTGAGCAGCATCTGATGCAAAACCATTATATCAAGTTGTCCAAGAAGACAGATGTTCATTATTTTCAAGTCCATTCTCAACCCATTTAATCCAGTGTCCGTCTATAAGTCAAGTCAGTTTTATTTGTATAGCCCAATAATGAAAATATACTTGCCCTGGAACTCAGAATTACAGTTTACTACTTTGTTTGTGTAAATCCCTAACTGTATTACTTGCTGGTCATCTAGATGCAAAGCCTGAGGTCGCCATGGCGATGCTTAGGTGGGCATACACTGATGAGTTGGAGCTTAGTGAGGATGATGCCTTTCTTATTGAATTAATGAAGCTGGCGAACCGCTTCCAGCTGCAGCTGCTCAGAGAGAGGTAAGCAGTGATCATACCATGGTGTTTGTTTTGTGGGCTGCACCTCAGCTGGACATGTAATTTATGTGTTATAAATTTTATATTTTCGTATCTGGTTTTTCTACTGAATAGTACCCGGCAAAGTAATGCTAAATGATGTTTTCTGTCTTTATTGGGGCAGGTGTGAAAAAGGCGTCATGTCTTCAGTGAATGTAAGGAATTGTATTCGCTTCTACCAGACAGCTGAGGAGCTTGATGCCGCCACGCTGATGAACTACTGTGGGGAGATCATAGCCAGTCACTGGGTGAGTCCCTACAGCTCAGTTTTAATTGGCTGTTTTGGGAACTGTATGTTGTTTGGTACATCTTAGTGTGCGTAATGAAGACGGTGGGGCTGAATCGGTAGACGCAGTGACTGATTTATTAAGTGGTTGTACCAAGAGACCTGCTGGACTACATATCGACAGTGACGTTACATCAGACTGTCAGTTTGCTTTGCTACCAATTTCTGTCTAGCCATGCTAGGAATGACTCGATATCCTGCATACTTAGCAATGGTTTTTAAAGGTAGAATGAGTAAGGGTTTCCTAAAAAACAATTTCATACAAAAATAATCCTTCGCAATCATCACTTCTGACCCACCAGAAGCGTGTGGCAGTGTCTCTATCTGCAGAGACCTGTCCTCCGCCTGTATTTTCTTATTTTGCTGTGTACCGGAAGTTTCTGGGCGTCAACCTTTGGACAGCGGGACCCTAAAAAGGTAACGACCAGGAGCCAGATCGAGATCGTAAGCACGCATCCAAGAGAAAGCTACGACAATGGTGTACACAGTGCCGAAAAAAATGCAAATATAGCAAGGCGAAATGCCAAGCGGACAAAGCTCATTCAAAAATGAGTGAATCTGGGGTTGGATTTCACCTGCTGGCGAGCACTGCGTGAGCGCGAACGGTTTATCCAGATTTGTGATATTATGAAAATAAAGACAGGGTTAGGGTCAGACCAAAATGGTCCATAGCAAGCCTTTTCTTTTTGGAATGTGGAAGTTCATATTAGACTTGGTCGCATTCGTGCGAGGGTCCGCTATAGGAGGCTGCACATCCACAGACTGACAGGCAAAACATTTTTATTTGGTAGATTTTTTAGCTTGAGAGCTGCGTATTAAAAACTTTTTTTCTCCATATTTCCCATTCAATCAACTCAGGTGCTGTTTAAAAGCATTACAATGGTGGGAAAAACACTAGTTTTTCTGTTGGTGTGTGTGTGTGTGTATGTATCTGTCCACTGCTAATCTGGCATACTACTGGGCCTGTCAGCCTAATAATTTTTATGTACAGTTATGACTGTATGATCAAGGACCTCTCATGGTTGCAGTGAATCAAAACCTTTGAAAAAGCAGTTTTACACCACAATAGAGTGCTAACTCCTCAGCTGGTTTTTCGCCTAAGTCCGAGCACCGGAGAAGGGGAGATACACAGGCAGTGCCTCTGTATTTTCCCTTCTCCCAGTAGGCGAAAATAGGGGTGTTTTGTCACCAAGTCTGAGCACCGGAGAAGGGGAGATACGCCTGGTGGGGATCTGCACTCTACTGAGTGCACTCTTCCATCCATCCATCCATTATCCGAACCGCTCATCCTGCTCTCAGGGTCGCGGGGATGCTGGAGCCTATCCCAGCAGTCTTTGGGCGGCAGGCGGGGAGACACCCTGGACAGGCCGCCAGGTCATCACAGGGCCTGAGTGCACTCTTCTAGTCTGATATTTTGTCCCGAAGTTAATTTTTTTTTCCATTTTACTAGGATGACCTGAGGAAAGAAGACTTTACTACCATGAGTGCCCAGCTCCTCTACAAAATGATCAAGTCCAAAACTGAGTATCCCCTCCACAAAGCCATCAAAGTTGAGCGGGAAGATGTGGTTTTCCTGTACCTCATCGAGATGGATTCCCAGGTCAGTTCCAAATGGATGTCCTTTCTTAACCATGGTGGACACTTGCCTTTGTTAAATTGGCATATCAAACTAATTTAGTCTGGTTGAAATCCAAACGCACTTTGTTTCCAAGTTAGCGATGGGAAGTTTTGCCATCTCCTGTTTTCAGCTGCCTGGCAAGCTGAATGAACTGGACAACAACGGTGACTTGGCACTAGACTTGGCACTTTCTCGCAAATTGGAGAGTATTGCCACCACACTGGTCAACAACAAAGCAGATGTAGACATGGTGGACCAGAGTGGTTGGAGCCTCCTCCATAAAGCCATCCAACGAGGTTTGGTGAAAGTTTTGAATAACACTTGCTCATATACCTGTGATGTTGCATGAATAAATAGAGGATTTTAGCAAACCTTGTGGAAACGGTAAAGCTATAATTTTCCTGACAGTTAAATGCAGATCTTTTCCTTTCTTTTCTCAGGTGACGAGTTTGC
Source organism: Lampris incognitus (assembly GCF_029633865.1). Classification (NCBI taxonomy): domain Eukaryota; kingdom Metazoa; phylum Chordata; class Actinopteri; order Lampriformes; family Lampridae; genus Lampris; species Lampris incognitus. Next base: position 48,227,822 of record NC_079218.1, read on the forward strand.
CTCAACCTTCCTGATTCGCCACTCCGCCCAGGTGAATGCAGCCACTGTAGGGGCAGTGGAAACCCCTCTCCATTTGGTGTGTTCCTTCAGTCCGAAGAAACACTCCAGGGAAGTGATGAGTGGCATGGCCCGAATTGCAGAAGCCCTGCTCAAGACTGGAGCCAACCCCAACATGCAGAACAGCAAAGGCAGGTTGGTGACACAGTTCTCAAGCTATATTGATAGCCACTAGGTGCATTTTATAGCCTGACATTTTTTTTTTCTTCCTTCATCCTGTTGGCAGCAGTGGCAAAAAACACTCAAACAACAGTCTTTTCACTTTTAGAAAAAAAAAGTTTTGGAGAGAAAGATGGGGGTGTAGGGAGGCTGAAGGTGGCAGTGTTATTGTAGAACATCACACCCTAGCTTCTTACAAGTCTAAGAGTTTAGTTGGCCAGCAAAGCTGTGTCAACTTTCTTCTTGTCTCATATTGTATTAAGGCGATGGACCCTATTTATGTTGATCATAATGTGTTTTACCCTGAAAGAATGATACAACATATATTTTCTCCATTAAAGCTGTTTAGTGATGTGTTGAATTTATCACCAGGGCAATCAGTTTTCACATCCTACTGAAATGCGGACGTATTTTCAGCTCTACCGCTGACTAGGAGTACTAGATCACCATATATTTTGTAATCAAATACACAGAATTCCTCAACAAGTACTTCTGTACTCCCCCCTCATCTGCTGTAGTCCATATGAACCTATCAAGACATCTGCTTGATAGCCCCAGCAGAATGCATGGCGAGCCTCAAATTAGGGACGTTTTAGACCTGGAGCGGAAGGTGAATGTAATAAACTACCTGCTAGAATAGAAAACCAGCAGTACTGGTGATACCTGAGGACCGTCTTGAGAACCCCTGGTCTGGACATACTAGCAACCACTTATTTTCAAGAGCAACCTTTATTGGTGTCTGTAATGTATCTACTGATTCCACTATAAAAATGCGAGTTACAGTAGTGACAACAGTGGAAAGGTTTTCTGGATCCCTGAATTGTAAATACTAAAAGAATCTGAGCGGTTCATTCAAGTACGGGTATTCCTTCTACACTACAACAGCATGATTAACTCTTAGGCTTTCTCTTTTCTCTTCCATAGAACCCCTCTGCATGAAGCTGTGGCGTCGGGGAATGAGCCTGTGTTCAACCAGCTCCTACAGTGCAAACAGTAAGTTATGTTTGAGGACACCTGAAATGACCCAGCCAGCCCACCACTGAACTTTGTCCTTTATCCTGTGTCCTGCTTTTAATCCTATGTTATCTGTCTCGTTAGGTTGGACCTGGAACTCAAGGACCACGAGGGGAGCACGGCTCTGTGGCTAGCCCTGCAGTATATCACTATGTCATCTGACCCCTCGGTAAACCCATTTGAGGATGAGGCTCCGGTGGTGAACGGCACCTCCTTTGACGAGAACAGTTTTGCAGCCCAGTTAATCCAGAGAGGCAGCAACCCTGATGCACCTGATACTGTAACTGGTACTGCTAATGAAACGCCCTCTACCAGAAGACTTACTGGAACTCTGGTTGTGCTTTTAACACATTTTCATCACCATCTTTTCCCTACTAGGAAACTGCCTTCTGCAAAGAGCAGCCAGGGCTGGCAGTGAAGCTGCTGCTCTCTTCTTGGCTACTCATGGGGCGAAGGTCAACCATGTGAACAAATGGGTGAGTGTTAAAGTCAGGCACGTCTTTTGTTTGTCCTGTTTCCATCCACATCCACATTCTATCCAGGGGGTCAGTGTGGACACTGTGGAATACTACAAGTACCTGGGGGTGTATATGGACAATAAACTGGACTGGGCTAAGAACACTGATGCCCTCTACAAGAAGGGGCAGAGCCGTCTCTACTTTTTGAGGAGGCTGAGGTCCTTCAAAATCTGCCAGACAATGCTCAGGATGTGGTATGAGTCTGTGGTGGCCAGTGTTCTCCTGTTTGCTGTTGTGTGTTAGGGCAGCAGGTTGAGGGTAGCGGATGCAAACAGGCTCAATGAACTGATCCAAAAGGCCAGTAACGTTGTGGGGGTGGAGCTGGACTCTCTGGCAGCGGTTTCTTAGAGGAGGACGCTGTTGAAGTTATGTGCAATTGTGGACAGTGTCTTCCACCCACTCCATGACATGCTGGTTGGGCACAGGAGTACTTTTAGTAGTAGACTCATTCTGCCAAAATGCAGCACAGCGCGCCACAGGAGGTCATTCCTGCCTGTGGCCATCAAACTTTACAACTCCTCCCTCAGAGTGTCAGACACTCAGAGTTAATGGTCGCTGGACTGCCCTTCCACTTGTTTTACCCTGTCGGGTTTTGTTTGTGCTGTTTGGTTTGTGCTGCAGTAGCACAGTATAGATAGGGTGGTATGTGCACTATGCTTGTTTATATATTATGTTCTTATTTCTATTTCTTATTTTATATTTTCTTTCTATTTGTTACTGTTTTTCTTGTTTCTATTTGTTTCTATTTTCTTGTTATCTTGTTAGTTTTTAGTTTTTTCTTACTAGAGCACGAGTGTCTGTAACAGGACCCAATTTCCCCTCGGGGATGAATAAAGCATTCTGATTCTGATTAAGTAAAGCAGAGCCGCATTTTGTTAATTTTTATATTAGTGCGACACGATTTGATCAGAAGTCATATTGCGATTATTGTGGACAATATTGTGATTGCGATATAATAAACAAATTTATACATATACAAATAATACAAATTTGTTGTGTTGCCTCCACATGTAGTGACTTTCATTTTGCATGTTTTACACAATACCTCTTTCTGTTCAATGTCGCTGAGCTTGAATCCAACACATCGCCATACAACAGAGGTTGCGTTTTTTTTTTGGTTTTTTTTTGCCACTAGTTCATCAGCATTCATTGTCACCGGTATCCATTATTTCCTTTCTGGTCCGCACACGGCACAGCAGATAGTCATGTGACCGTAGACTGCACACGCTTCACTGACTCAACAGAGACTGATGGGTCATCTCTTAATTATTGACGTAGATATGCAGACTGCACACAAACAGAAGTTCACACACGCACATTTCATTATGTAATTAAATCACAGCCTTTTGCGGTTATGTAATCGCACAGGCTGACATCGTGATTGTGATTAGATTCATCGTGCAGCACTACTTTATATATGTAGCACATTGTTGATTGACAGAAGGGTGACAGGGATACCATGATGGCAAGCATTTGCTCTGTTTTAGTGCACTATAAGCAAGACTGAGTCCTTACCAGATCACATGGTGCTGGTCTGTTGTGGAAGCTGGAGTCTGGTTTTCCTGTGGAGAACGGCAAAAGAAGAATTTTTCAAGGAGGGATTATTGGATAATCACTAAAAAAGAAGTGTCCCTACCAGTCCAGTGTAGTCCCCAGCATCACCCCAGCATCCCCGGGATAGTAGATTGTTTTGAATTACTGCTTTTGAATTTCCACCACAGATTCAACCTCTAGCATTACAGAATCCCCCACTTACATACTTCCCTGCAGTATGAGCCTGACCGACATCTTAAACCAGTCTACATTACATAGACTCTGCACAAATGGTCCCATGCTTGAAGCTTCTATTTATCACAGGACACCAGGGCATCAGTGTTTCATAAGCTAATTTATTATCTGTTAAACCCATATGATTCAGCAGTTCATAAGTTGTGATATGTTCTTCATAGATATTCTAATATGTACAGTTTTATTTATCATCTGTTGCTTGGCTCCTTCCCTGCTCCGACACAGGGTGAGACTCCACTTCATACAGCTTGCCGATGTGGCTTGGCAAGTCTGACAGCAGAGCTGCTCCAGCAAGGGGCCAACCCCAATCTGCAAACCCAGAAAGCACTGCCCGATGATGATGCCCACGGTGTGGCTCTGCAGAGCCCCCTCCACATGGCCATTGCTTACAACCACCCGGATGTGGTTTCTGTCATCCTGGAACAGAAAGGTCAGCGGGGCAAGGGGTAATTCTAGGGCCTTGCAATTTATTTAGAAGATCAGACTTGAGCAATTTTAGTAATGTTACAGAACTAAGCCTATTTTTGGCTGCCCTTTTTAACAGAAGGATTTGCCTGCATAGCAATTTGAATTTCACTGAATTGCACAGGAGTGTCTGATGTCCCTGAAGCGCTTCAAATGTGCACCTATTTTTCTCTTTATGGTTCTATTGCAGCCAATGCACTGCATGCCACCAACAACTTTCAGATAATTCCAGACTTCAGCCTCAAAGATTCGGTGGACCAGACAGTGCTGGGCTTAGCTCTCTGGACAGGTACACTTAAACATTATAAACTCTGCAGTCTATCATGGTTGTTTAGACATGAATGATTGACTTTTTGTCAGGTTTGCATTTCTTTGTTGGTTGTAGTCATGTGCTATCCATAGTGTGTGTGATTTGTCCTTGTCAGGTATGCACACCATAGCGGCTCAACTGCTGGGCTCAGGGGCTTCCATCAATGACGCCATGTCCAATGGCCAAACTCTGCTGCACATGGCCATCCAAAGACAGGACAGCAAGAGTGCCCTGTTCCTTCTGGAGCATCAAGCGGACATCAATGTTAGGTAAAATAGATGAGGGCATTCGCAACTGCTGCATTTTAGTAGTCGTCAACTGCTCCCAAAAAGTAGTCGAGTAGTCGGTTAATGGGGGAGGTATCATATTTTTTCACCCGATAACAGCGATCAAGTCTCGTCAATAAGGTCTCAAATACAACCAGTAAAGGCTTAACTAATGTAGGCGGAGCCGACCTGGCAGTAGTTGAAATAGCGGAGTCCTTGATTGGCTGTTAGACGCTGTTTGCAAATGAGCCGCAGTCTGATTGGACTAAAACCCCCAGCAACCTTGTCTGAGCTGGAGCTCCTGTTTGACTGCAGCAACACAGCAGCTGCTTTCTTGCAGGTGTTTTGGTTTAACTAGCGAATGTGTTCTGGTGACAGTCAGCCGAGTGCGTCCGCGGTTGTCATGGTAACGGCAGCTGTTAAAAAGCCTTAAATTATCTTAAACTGAAGATTCAACACAGTATATATTTGTCTGGGTGTTTTTGTCCTACATTATGTAAATTAAATGGTGTCGCCAGCAAGAAGCGTTCACATTTCTTGAAGTTACATGTAATGTGGGGGAAAACGCAGATTAGCAGAGCAGCTAGCATCTGATGAGTGGTGGTGGGGGGGGGGGGTTCCCCATTTTTCTCCCCAATTGTACTTGACCAATTACCCCACTCTTACCCTCATCCAGCTTCCCACCCGCAGACACGGCCAGTTGTGTCTGTAGGGATGCCTGAACAAGCCAGAGGTAACACGGGGATTCGAACCGCTAATGAGGGATTTGACATAACGTTACAGGTTACATGGTTGGATATGGGTCACTCTCCGATTAAGGATAAGGGTATAAAATACAGCCGCACTGCTAGCTGCGGTTTGTAAGAAACCTTGAGAGAGGTGAATGAGTTCGCCGAGCACAATTTAACTCACTTAAATGGTCAGCATGCACATTAAACACGGATGAGTGTGTATTTAAAATTGGTTAAAGTAAAAATTACAGGCTTTTAGGAGGACACAACATGTTCTGTTGGTGTTTTCAGCAGCCGCCGTCACTAGTCCCCAGTTAACAAGGTCACTCGTTTAACCGAAACACGGGGATTAGCGGGAGTCTTTCCTTCTCTAAATACCTTCAATTCTGTTTATTTAACATGGCATAACATGGGAAATGATTGTTCCAACAAACCTATGTTGGAACCACGGTGCCCCCAGCTGCGTATCTGTTATAGATGCATTGCCACTGCTTTATTACGGCACAGTGCTGAAACCACAGATGAACGATTAGTCTGCCAGTATGCACAGTGTCGACCACTCTGTGAAACCCCGCATGTAGATGCAGTTCAGACAAAAGAAGGGTTTTTTTTTCTAAATGATATGGAAAGGAGGGGTTACAGAATGGCTCGCATGCATCACCATGAGTAAAAATTACCAGCAAGTACTCAGTTGAGAATACTCATAAAATCCCTGTTGAAGGAAACTTGTATTGGTAGTTATTAGGGGTGTAACTACGACTACTACTACTACTACTACTTCTGGCTGCTCCCGTTAGGGGGCACCACAGCGGATCATCCGTTTCCATCTCTTCCTGTCCTCTGCATCCTCCTCTGTCACACCAGCCACCTGCATGTCCTCCCTCACCACATCCATAAACCTCCTCTTTGGCCTTCCTCTTCTCCTCTTCCCTGGCAGCTCCGTATTCAGCATCCTTCTCCCAATATATCCAGCATCTCTCCTCCACACAAAAATCACGGTGCGGTACGTTACCTCGGTTTTGAAGTCACCGTTTGGTATGTTTTCAGGGTTACACTTTATTTTAGGCGTAATAAGGTGGTAATTATCATGTAATTTCTTAGAAATAAGGTTGAAATTACCTTGTAATTTGGGTTAGGGTTAGCTGTAAAGTTACCTGTAAAAACTACCACCTTATTACTCGGTAATTTCCGACCCCCTAAAATAAAGTGTTACCGTTTTCAGTACAGCGAGGGGAAAAGAAACAAAACATAAACCGGCTTTTTTTGTTGTTGTTGTACATAACAGTGGTTTCCTGAACAAACTGGGGTATGGCTTTGTCTTTCTTAAATAAAAAAAGGGTCAGTACTGCTGCAACCATCTGCAAGGGGGCGACATGGCTCAGGCGGTAGAGCGGGTTGTGTAGTAACCAGAAGGTCGCTGGGTTCGATCCCCGGCTCCTCCGGAGAGCGTGTCGAAGTGTCCTTGAGCAAGACACCGAACCTCCTAACTAACCCTAATGAGCAGGTCGGCGCCTTGCATGGCAGCCTCCACCACCATTGTATGAATGTGTGTGTGAATGGGTGAATGTGAGGCGTCCGCTGTAAAGTGCTGCGAGTGGTCGGTAGACTGGAAAAGCACTTTATAAATGCAGTCCATTCACCATGTGAAAGTAACGCAAAATAAATATTCTCTCAAATAAAAAATATAAAATAAACATCCATTAAGATGCAGCATTTAGGAAGTTAACTGTACTTGAACTTACTGGATCTTCAAGCTCTGGTTTATCTGCGTTCGCCATAACTACGAGGCTGCATTGTTCTAAACTACCGGCAGTCTCTCTGTGGCGTTCATGTGGCTGAACGTACAACATCCAGCCCTTTGTGAAAGTAGCCAGGGGGAAACCCAGCGTTTTAAATCAAACTGCGCACACACCAAAAGCTCTGCACGAGCGGTGGTTAAAACAACGCTGCATTTGTTCGGGTACACATGCGCGTTGAACCGAAGACCCATGCTGAACATTTTTGGTATGAATGCGTGTACCTTTACACCCCCTAGTAGTTACCACAAGGCTCTTCCAAGTGTAATGTGTGCCCTTTCCTGTCCCTTTCCAGGACCCAGGAAGGCCAGACAGCACTACAGCTCGCCATCAGGAACCAGCTGCCCTTGGTTGTCGATGCCATCTGCACGCGAGGGGCAGACATGTCCGTGGTGGATGAGAATGGCAACCCACCTCTGTGGCTGGCACTTGAGAACGGCTTGGAAGATATTGCCTCCACACTGGTGAGATGCACACATTCACAAATCATCTGAGGGACCGTGGAACTACTGTTGTGCGTCATCAGTTAGTTTTAAGATAGTATGAGTCTATGATGGGATTCATAGACAGGAGGTGGAGCTGGAGGTGGCAGAGATGAAGATGCTAAGATTTGCATTGGGAGTGATGAAGGACAGGATTAGGAACGAGTATATTAGAGGGACCGCTCAAGTTGGACGGTTTGGAGACAAAGCAAGGGAGGCGAGATCGAGATGGGCATGTGTGGAAGAGAGATGCTGGGTATATTGGGAGAAGGATGCTGAATATGGAGCTGCCAGGGGAGAGGAAAAGAGGAAGGCCAAAGAGGAGGTTTATGGATATGGTGAGGGAGGACATGCAGGTGGCTGGTGTGACAGAGGAAGATGCAGAAGACAGGAAGAGATGGAAACGGGTGATCCGCTGTGGCGACCCCTAACGGGAGCGGTCAAAATAAGTAGTAGTAGTAGTAGTAGTAGTAGGTGAGTCTATGATGGGATCTTAATGGATAATATAATACAGGATTTTGGAGGTGGCACAAATATATGACGTGTCATGTGCCCTCAGTGGGTTCTTTATGAGGATCAGGATGCTTTTTTCCCCTCTCTCCTTAAACCCTTTCATACAATTTGGTACCGTGCAGTAGAGAACCATAATCTAAACTCACTGCAGTATTGAATTACAAGCTCTTAGTTACTTTATTCAGATCCTCTTTAGAAGGTTTACCAGATAAGACGGTGGGTACTTGAGGTCACATGCAGCCAGGTGTGTGAATGGCTCACAGTTCAAAGCAGGCTGAATGAAAAGTCCAGGTTACATGTGCAGGTCTAGTCAGTTGCCGTGAACAACACAATAAAAAGGTCATTGAGTTCCTTGTGTGCATAAAGACACAATATAAAGGTCTTCAGATGTGTAGGATACCGTGTTAAAATGAGGCGTAAATACCAACACTAAGTAGTAAAGTCCACTAGCTAGGACTGAGCCAGCCCTCATGGCACCTGACACTGGGCCGGATCCGCCCACAGTCCGGCAGATCCGCATAGGAATCACATCCGCCCATAGACCACCTCGCGCCTCTGGCCAGATTGTGGCCTCCTAAAGTATTGGCCCGTTGTGCAAAAAGACACCGGAGCGGATCCGTTTTGTGGATCCGCACCAGTTGCTGTGATACATTCGGCCCGGATGTAGCCCAGTTTAATTTTGCTGTCTGGGTGTTGTCCTGTCCAGCACTGTGTTTTTTGTTGTTGTTTTTTTTTTTATTATTATTATTATTATTGGTGTGGGTGGGGGCTCATTTCATCTGTGATTGCGGCGATGATTCGTGCTCACCTTTGAACAGGTTTGACTCTAACGTGGTGGCAAAGTACAGCTTGAACATGTAGATTACTGTTTTTTTCATGTTTTGTCCCCACCAGGTGCGCCATGGCTGCGACGCTACTTGTTGGAGCTCCGGTCCCTCAGCCTGCCAGCAGACTCTCCTCCACAGGGCTATCGATGAGAACAACGAGATCTCAGCCTGCTTCCTCATTCGCAGGTCTGATGCCTCCCGCTTGCTGTCTGGATTATAGATTGGCACTTTACAGGAAACTTTTTATTCATTCACAAAGGGGGAATGTATTTGCTTAGACTGTTGGGGCTGACAATATAAGCACCCGGCATGGATTAAATATAAAGTCTCAGGATTTAAGACGTTAAAGTTTTCATTATAGGTAGAAATACAGGTAGCTGATTAAGCCAAAGCCTCCATGTGTAGTGTGATTATGGAGTTTTAAAGGAAAGGAGAGTAGTTGGTAGTCAGGGGGTAGTTTGCAATGTTCTTTATGGTAGGTACATAGCCCATTTAGGTTGTATTTTATTATATTCCAGTGCATTCTTTTACTGTTCCTCGTTGATCTTCAATGTTGTGTTATTTTAAGGAATCATCAGACTCAAGTTAAGTCAATGTCAAATGGGGATCCCTGTGAGATTATGTGTAAATTCACACATCTATAGCCAAAGGAACATTTGGTCTACCTTCTTATAGGGGATTGGTTTTCATGGTGGTATTACCGTTAAACCCCTTGGAGAAGATATTTATCCCTTTCTGTGAAAGGGGATTTACTCAGCTGGTATGGTGATGGAGTAATCCGCTTTGCCTCTGTAGTTTTTATGTTAACCTGGTAAATGAGCTTGCTATCTAACTTCCTGCCTGTCACTCTTCTCTTTGTGTGTGTGAAGTGGTTGTGACGTGAACAGCTCAAGGCGACCTGGCCCTAACGGAGAAGGGGATGAGGAGGCACGAGATGGTCAGACACCCCTCCACCTGGCGGGCTGCTGGGGACTGGAGGAGGTGGTGCAGTGCCTTCTGGAGTTTGGGGCCAACGTCAATGCACAGGTCTGTACTCTCATGTTGCTCTGATGCTTTAATATACCTTACCAGACAGAGAGCTGGACCCTAAAGCAGATGGCTGATGAGATGTTGCACATCATTGATGTCAACTCATCTTATACCAGTGGTGTGCTCTCTTTGCATTACATTATCTTGTATGTCACTTTTCCCCAGGATGCAGAGGGCCGGGCTCCCATCCATGTTGCCATTAGCAACCAACACAGCGTCATTATCCAGCTGCTCATCTCCCATCCAGACATCCGTCTTAACATACGTGACCGTCAGGGCATGACCCCCTTTGCCTGTGCCATGACCCACAAGAACAACAAGGCTGCTGAGGCTATCCTGAAGAGAGAACCAGGGGCTGCTGAGCAGGTGATACTCAGACTTGCGAGAGTCTCTTTACACTTTTAACATAGGTGTAAAAGTTCAGCCATCTGATGTCAAACCTCTCCTCCTACGTTCAGGTGGATAACAAGGGGCGTAATTTCCTCCATGTGGCTGTGCAGAACTCCGACATCGAAAGTGTCCTGTTCCTCATCAGCGTCCAGGCAAATGTCAACTCCAGGGTGCAGGACACAGCCAAACTCACGCCTCTCCATCTGGCTGTTCAAGCGGGTTCTGAGATTATTGTCCGCAACCTGGTAGAATAGCAGCTCTTTTTAATCCTTTATAGCCACGTGCCCTGCTAATTTAAGTATTGTAGGAAGAGTGGTATGCTATTGAATGCGATTAGGTTTTTGTGCGTGTGTGTGTGTATGTGACCACTTCCAGTTGCTAGCTGGGGCCAAAGTGAATGAGCTTACCAAACACAGGCAGACAGCCCTACACCTGGCTGCCCAGCAGGACCTGGCTACTATCTGCTCTGTGTTGCTGGAGAATGGAGTAGACTTTGCTGCTGAGGATGAGAATGGAAACAATGGTAAGTATCCTTACATCATGTGAGCTCATATTTCTTCTGTTTATGGATGCTCCCATTCAGTGTGACAATTGATAGCAATGAAAGCTGGTCCATTTTCTTTCCAAACAAACTACTAATACTTCCAGCTGCTCCCGTTAGGGGTCGCCACAGCAGATCGTCCGTTTCCATCTCTTCCTGTCCTCTGCATCTTCCTCCGTCACAACAGCCACCCGCATGTCCTCCGTCACCACATCCATACGCCTCCTCTTTGGCCTTCCTCTTTTCCTCTTCCCTGGCAGCTCCATATTCAGCATCCTTCTCCTAATATACCCAGCATCTCTCCTCCACACATGTCCAAACCATCTGTCTTGCCTGTTTTGCTTTGTCTCAAAACCGTCCAACCTGAGCTGGCCCTCTAATATACTCGTTCCTAATCCTGTCCTTCGTCATTCCCAGTAAAAATCTTAGCATCTTCTGTTTCTTTCCAAACAAAGATTATCTCAATTTATTATGGAGAGAAAAAGCAAAGCTAATAGTGCTTCATCCATTTTCAGACAGCCGGCTGCATTTATTGTCTTATTACCATTAGTTTATGTTGCCATCTTTCAATGGAGAATGCTGTTGGTCTAAATTAATCTCAGAGAAAGCACTGTCATTCTTTTGATGAAATCACATCATATACTTTTCCATAAAAGATATCACACTAAGTTACACAAAAAGTATAGAGACACACACAGTACATCTTGGAGTGGGATGGTGTTGGTGTTTGCATGCGTAGTTCATGCTTTTAAATTCCACTTTTCCTCCCCATTACCCCTCCAGCTCTGCACCTGGCTGTGATGCAGGCTCGCCTTAACAACGTTCGTGCCCTTCTCACGGAGTCCAACATCGACGCCGAGGCCTTCAATCTCAGGTACATTGCACCTCTTCCTAGATACAGCGGTCTTGGGTTGTCTGTGAACTTTAGTAGTGGCCTCGAGACATCCTCATCCTCTGTTTTGCCTCCTCAGGGGTCAGTCACCGATGCATGTCCTTGGGCATTATGGGAAGGAGAATGCTGCTGCCATCTTCGAGTTGTTTCTGGAATGCATGCCTGAATATCCTCTGGACAAACCAGACAATGAAGGGAACACAGGTAGAGGAACACTTGCTGATAATGTGACTGTGATTGTGCGTCTGTGTTAGTCGGAGTTGAACAGTAGACTGTAGAGATGCACCAATTGTAATTTTCTTGGCCGATTTCGATTTTTTTTTTTAAAGTCTGACTTGCTGATTCCAATTTTGGCCAATTCCAATTTTTTTTCTCTCCGTAGAACTATAATTGGCAGCACACGCAAACATTTTTGTAACTTTTCTTTAATGGCGATATCAGTTGCATGTTCATAATACAACATCGACTATATCACTTTATATTTTCTCTAAAACCGCACCAGGTTACAGGACCATCTCTCATTCTCACTCAAACAGATCTGAAAATAAAGAAGTGCTCCGGGTTACTGAATAGAGCTTTTTTTTGTACAAATAAAATCTACGGTTGGGTTCGATTGTTGCCGTGGTAACCGACGGCCCCGAGAGACGATAAATGGCGTTTGGCGATACGGCATGGGAAAAATGACGACCACGCGAACGCAGCATGCTAGCTGTTTGTAATCATAATAATGTTCATTAGGCAACAGAAGAAACGCCATTAATTATTTAAGATTTCATGGGAAGAGCGTCCTGGTGGTGTGGCGGTCTAGTCCGTTGCCTACCGACACGGCGAACGCCGATTCGAGTCCCCGTGTTACCTCCGGCTTGGTCGGCCGTCCCTACAGACAAAATTGGCCGTGTCTGCGGGTGGGAAGCCAGATGTGGGTATGTGTCCTAGTCACTGCATTAGCGCCCCCTCTGGTCGATCGGGGCGCCTGTTCGGGGGGGGGGGGGCAGCGTGATCCTCCCACGCGCTACGTCCCCCTGGTGAAACTCCTCACTGTCTGGTGAAAAGAAGCGCTGGTGACTCCACATGTATCGGAGGGGGCATGTGGTAGTCTGCAGCCCTCCCTGGGACGGCAGAGGGGGTGGAGCAGAGACCGGGACGGCTCGGAAGAGTGGGGTAATTGGTCATGTACAATTGTGGAGAAAAGGGGGGAAAATATCCCCCCCAAAAAAAAAAGATTTCATGGGAAGTTCTACACTGACAAAAAGCCTTGTTTCTTTTTTTCTTGTCACGAGCAACCAGTTTCACATTGAAAGTGTTTTTGTAGAAAGTTTATTTCAATAAAAAGGAAATAACTTGAAGTCAGATTTGGCCTCTGTCTCAACAGCATAGTAGCTAATTACAATAAAGGCCTAATGATCGCATGACATAATTAATAACAGCAAACATATCAGCAATTTAATGTCTATAGTCTATGGCTGTGATTTAGCTAGTTCCATAAATTTAATTTTTGGGGGGGGGCCAACTGATCGGTGCCTTTCTAGCAGACTTCATGAAGCGGTGAAATATGCTCGGTAGAGAATATATATATATATATTTTTTTCTTTCACAGTTCTGCTCCTGGCCTACATGAAAGGAAACGCTAATCTGTGCCGCGCCATCGTCAGGGCTGGGGCTCGACTGGGCATCAACAACAATCAGGGCATCAACATCTTTAACTACCAAGTGGCCACCAAACAGTTGCTCTTCCGCCTCCTAGGTCTGTTTTTCAACCTCAAGCACATTCCCCACAGGTTTAAGGGAAAATCAGGTTATAATGCCCTCCATTTTTTCTTCCTTCTTTGTTAGATATGTTGTCCAAAGAGCCGCCATGGTGCGATGGGTCCAACTGCTATGAATGTGCTGCCAAGTTCGGTGTTACAACACGGAAACATCACTGGTCAGTACATACTGTACATGCAACAGACAGTCATTTCTATCCGTTGTTTCATTTCTGCACACCATGTCAGACTGTACGTTTAACGTTGTGTTTCTCGTCCTTATCACCGACTTCGAACTACAGCCGCCACTGTGGGCGCCTGCTGTGCCACAAGTGCTCTATAAAGGAGATTCCCATCATCAAGTTTGACTTGAACAAGCCTGTGAGGGTGTGCGACATCTGCTTTGACGTGCTGACTTTGGGAGGGGTGTCCTAATGCGGTGGCCTCGGGGGTACCGCCATCTTTCCACGCCGGTCGCAACCAGGTTAAGCTTGGTACTGTCGGGTCAGGCACATCAGGAAAAAGGGACACCAGTAGCAGGAACATACTGACAGGGGATCCCTGGACAGATATGGACCACCGTCTCCAAAAAAATTCCACTTTAATCTATCCACAAAAAAAAAAAAAAGAAAAAAAAAAGAAAATTCATGTTCTACAGCAACACTTGATGTTGAAATTTAAACATGTTTTTTGTTTTTCATCGGGTTTTTCATGTGAATGTGGAAGTTGAGCTCACCAGCTTGTTGCCCGCTGGATTGAGTCTGTAGGAGGGCAGATGGGGTTTTTTCTTAGGGGTATTTATAATGATCAGAACTAGAAATCACTCAAAAGTAATGAAATCAGATTTAATGATGAACCTGTTTTGGATTACATTGGATCCGTTTACACATACACATGTAATGTTACTGTATAAATACACACATGAGGAAGCGGAGACGGCCGCTCTTGGAGAGCAGAGTAAACCTCCTCTGAATACAAAGTACCTGCAGTTCTGCGGACCCTAAAGGGCTGCGCTGTTGGTACACGTTCATGGAAACCTTCATCGCTCACTTTTCTTTACCCCCACCTCTGTTGACCGGGTCCAAGAGAGACCTGTTGGATTTTAAGGGACAAGTGTTGCAGATAATTTGCCAATGTGTTCAAATATGTCTGAGCGGGCGTTTCGTAATTTCACACAAAGATGCATACTTCTGTATTACTTGACAATTGCAGATGGAATAACGCTAAAAATGTATTGAGATGTGAGATTGTGGAATAGAGTACCCCATTTCAAAAAGTGCCCCCCCCTCCATGGTTTTAACCATGCAGTCCTGTCAAGCATCTGCTTTTTTGATTCAGTGATGAAGCTAGACATTGTTTTTAACTGAATAAGGTTAATGTGATCTAAGATGGCCTTTTTTTTTCTGTGACAGAAGTATCGACATTGTCCAAAACACAGCAGAATAATCCTTTACCAAGTAACAGAAATGCTATTATGCCTATGCATGTCATATTATTTGTAGCTGTTCAATGACATTTATAATAATCACAATCGTGTTCCCAAAGTCGGTCACCAAAGCATTACATTCCATTTTTGGCCTATCGTGAGGTGTTTGGGGATTTATAAACATGGTCCCACAGATGATGTTGCCTCAAGTCAAGTTGTCTTGGCCTATTACACGTAGTACTTATTGATTTCTAAGCCTAACAGGTGCACTTTATCAATATAACATGACATTTCTGATCATTTTGGAGAATGTGGAGTGAGAGGATGGGCCAGGAGTTGGGGCCTCTTTAGGTATTGTTAAATTGTACAGATAAATGTGTGATATTTTTGACCACTACAACTGTTTTGTACTTAATGCAGTTTGTGCTTGTCATTGTGACAGACTTAAATTTTCATTAATCTTTTATGCACATTGTATTGTATCTGTATGCTCAGATATCTAGCCTGTCTCTTCCTGGTGTATCCTTTTAGAGAATGGGAGGACACATTTACATAAAGGTCATCAAAATGTTTGTTCACGCTTCTGTCCTTGTTATTGCTGCCTTGTGACACCTCTCTTTGCTGCTGGGTTTTAAGAACAAACCCGCTGATCCCTGAGTTTCAGATTGTGTTACTGACAGAACACTAAGACTAGCTCCATAATCCATGCAGCCAGCGCAGAGCCCACTATCCTGGAATAAAACAGGAGTCGGCAGTCACCGGGCAGCCCTCGTATTCCTGCAGGTTGGGGTTTTGCGCTGCGGAAGAGTCTTTCACGCAGACGCAGCGAGAGTGACTGGAGCCAGGAGAGTAGAGCTTTCTGGGGACGCCCACCCAGTCTCTTTGGACTCCCCCACTGGAGAGGAGGAAGTAAAAAGGAATCAGTCACTCACAGTGTTAAATGGTGTGACAAGCATAGCAATAGTGCCCACTATTGGATGAAGTGCTAAATTACAAATGAGCCAGCCTTAAAAATGGGGGCACAGCAGTTTTTGCTTGCATTGCGTGGACCGTGTACCCTTTCAGGCCTCTGACCCCACCAGAATGTCTACTCACGGTACTATGTCCTACCTCTTGGTGGAACACCAGACCCTCCCTCCGTTAGCGGCGCTCCATTCGGAATTGCAGGGTGGGAAGAGCTCTCTCTCCGCCCGAGACTGAGCCTTGAGTCTGCGGCCTTCTCTCAGTGACTCCTCCACCTGCAGCAGGGCCTCCGTGGGCTGCCCGCTGTCTGTGTAGAATCTGCCAACGAGTCTACCTGAAACGAGGCAAAGGGCAGACTGTTGGCTATGCAGGGCAGTCGTACTGTATAGTGTTGCCCAGAGGCCAACGTGACATAACCCACCTACAGGTGTGTAATCCCTCTGGTAGAAACCCAGCCAGTCATACAGGGCCACTGCCTGCAAAGGGGACAGGCCGGACACATCATCTGTCAGCCCACTCTCGGTAAAGTCACCAGTGACGAATGCCAGCGAGGCATCTTTACCTTGACAGAGCAACGAATAAATAACACAACGTCTCTTACTGGGAGTTTTGTTTTGTGTGCCGGTTTCATTTCACGCCTCTATGATCACCCCAGTTGATGGCTGTGGGGGTGCAGGCGCGCTCATGCGTGCAGCAGGTGGTACTAAACGTTGTACGCATGGGCAGCATTAACATTAAGGGATTTCGGTAACACTTTATATTAGGGTACACATATTCACCATTAACTAGCTACTTATTAACATGTATGTATATTAGTGGCATATTGGCCCTTTATTAGTAATTACAAACCACTTAATAACAACTTATTCTGAATATTAGGGTACACATATTCACCATTAACTAGCTACTTATTAACATGTATGTATATTAGTGGCATATTGGCCCTTTATTAGTAATTACAAACCACTTAACAACTTATTCTGAATATTAGGGTACACATATTCACCATTAACTAGCTACTTATTAACATGTATGTATATTAGTGGCATATTGGCCCTTTATTAGTCATTACAAACCACTTAATAACAACTTATTCTGAATATTAGGGTACACATATTCACCATTAACTAGCTACTTATTAACATGTATGTATATTAGTGGCATATTGGCCCTTTATTAGTAATTACAAACCACTTAATAGCAACTTATTCTGAATATTAGGGTACACATATTCACCATTAACTAGCTACTTATTAACATGTATGTATATTAGTGGCATATTGGCCCTTTATTAGTAATTACAAACCACTTCATAACAACTTATTCTGAATATTAGGGTACACATATTCACCATTAACTAGCTACTTATTAACATGTATGTATATTAGTGGCATATTGGCCCTTTATTAGTAATTACAAACCACTTAATAACAACTTATTCTGAATGACCATATTCTACCATTACTAGGCCATTAACTAAGGGTTCACCCTACATAACCCCCTAATTACTGCGTATTGATAGTAAAGCTGTTGTATACTTACTACTAATAAGCAATAATTCTGAGGCTATAGAGGGACAACTCATAGTTAATGGCTTACTGGTTGTAGAATAAGGCCATGCAGAATAAGGCATTAATACGTACTCACTAATGACCAATGAAGAGCCAATATGTTGCTAATTTGCATGCAAATGAGCAACTAATTACTGAATAGGTGCACCTCAAAGACTGCGTCAAACTTCTACATTTAAGCCCTTGCACATAAAACTCTATAAAATCACCTGCCATGCAGTGATAAGCGCCACCGACCCCGTAGTGCTTTTGGCCCCTCCGCACGTCGAAGACCTGGCCCAGCAGAGCCACGTAGAGGCCCCTGCTGCTCTCCTCGCCGTCGTGCAGCGACAGCTCCCGCACGCTCATGAGCCGCGCGGGCGGCGCAGCTCGCGACGGCTCGCTCTCGAAACCGGCGTCGTACCAGTGACGGGGCGCGCACAGGATGGCGAGCAGAACGGACAGAAACGCGAAGGAGACGTAGGCCCAGCATGGCGTCCAGTTGAGCGTCCCCATTTAAACGGTTAACACCTCCCCCCCCACCCCCAAAAAAAAAATAATAATAAAAAATCACCGCGGTTTCACAAAACCGCGCACTTCCGCCATTTGGATCGGCGCATGCGCAAACCCGCTCGTTCCGCGTTCTTCCTTCCTTTTTTTCCGTGCCAGCCATCGGCCGGTGACGTAGCTGGCCCGCTGACGTACCGTACGTCAATGCGGTAGTAGCGAGCGGCGGATCGCGGGTTAGAGAGGTCCGAGGTGCAGAGCCGCCCCCCCCCCCCCTCTCTCTCTCTCGAAAGCGACGCCGTGTTAAGTCTCGAAAGGGTCCCGGGGAGAGGAGGCCGCCGGACGACCATGGGGAACGCGGAGGGCGGCTGCGGAGCCGGCAGCGGCGGCGACGACGACGACGTCGACGCGGAAAGCCCCGGTTTCGCGGAAGACAGCCCGGCCTCTGCGGCGGCCACTGGCTTCGGCGCTGGAAGCGGCGGAGGCTCCGGCTCCGCCAGGAGCGGAAGGGGCTCGGGTAACCCGGCGGGCCTCACCAGGGGACCTCCCTCCCCCGGCGTCCTTCTAGAGCAAGTGAAACTGCGGGAGACGGCGGCTCGCATCAGTGACTCGGGGGTCGCCATTCCGCGGTCCGTACTCGCCGGCAACGAGGGCGTCCTGGTTCGCTGGCTGGAGGACCGGCTGAGTCGCGGAGAGGAGTCGGTGAACGTGGAGCAGTTCTGCGAGATGCTGGAAAGCAGGGACGCTCGGAGGGACGAGTGTGAAGAGGTTTGCCTGCCCCCCCCCCCCGGGGACGACACACTGTTGCGTCAAACGAGCCCACCACCACCACCACCCGAGTGACACATACTAAGTAGTGCCAGCAGGGTGGATTATGTCGCGCATGTCTTCGGCTATGTCAGGCTAGGCAGGTAGCTGCTGCGAGGCACCTTCGGCAGAACCAATAGAGTGGCTTTGACCACGCCCCTCCCGTGTCGCCGATTCGGAGAAAATAGTTACCTTGTTACAGATGTGAAGTTCTCACAGGTGGCGGGCGGGGGGGGGGGTGTCATGGGACAAGATACATTAAAACTGACCGAGGTCACAGTAAGCTTTGCTTGCCAGATCCATTGTCATTTGGATTTCAGCTGTGGTCTGTCATAGCAAAACAAGTTGCTTTGTTGTCTGTTGCCTTACCTTTGTTTTTTTTTTCCAGTCAAAGGTTACAGATGAATAGGTTAGCTAATGAATGACTGCGTTCAGTTCTGTCTACGTGGACCCGGAATGCCACTGTTTGATAAGTTTGCAGACTTTTGTCCCATTCATGCACCCTCCCAAATGGTTTCATTATATATATATAAAGTAGTGTAGCCTGCTTCATTCCAGTGAAAAGGGGATTTCTGCAGTGACACAAAATGCAAAATATGAACATCACAACATTTAGGAAAAGTGGGCTGTTTTGAATATTGTAGGTCTTTGTCTCGGGCTTTTCGCTCAAGGTAATACCGCTCGTCAGTGTCCATCCAGAACTTTATTGCAGCCAGAGGATGATAATAATAAATTAAACTTATATAGCGCTTTTCTAATACTCAAAGTCTTAGGGTCTGTTGTTAACATATGGCTGGACTTGAGGTATCATAATGTTGTCCAGTTTACACTGTCTGTGTCTGTGTTTCAGGCCTTTGGTCAGTTCGATGCTGAGGGGGATGGCGTAGTGGATGTTGAGAGCATGCTGGTAGCTCTGAAAAACTCCAATGGGGCAAATCTACAGGGAGAGCTGAGTCATGTGATCCGACAACTCCAGGCGTGCTCCCTAACCCCAGGTAGGCAAAATGATTTGTGCATTGGAATGACTTGCAGTCAGCTCACTTTGAATGGGAAGTTGAGCCTTGTGAACTGAGGAGTTGGTTGAGATGAGGACTGCACTGATATAACTTTCACTGCCGATAGCCATTCCAAGTATGACTCTTTTAAGTGTCTTCCAATACCGAGTACCGATCTCATCCACTACTTTTGCTGAACAGTGCATACTTGGAGAATATTAGTTTGGAAGTCTTTTGGGAAATAACTGAGATAGAATCAGTTTTTTTCCCACCGTTAAAGAAATACAGACTTTCATGTGCCAGAAATCAATCCTGCGTTTATTTATTATATTACTCGTGGCTTTTAATATTGGTTTTTAATCTCCAATATACTCCATTTTAGCCTGGTATCACCTCAATATCCAGTACCAGTAATTGGTGCATCCCTAATTGAGAGAATAATTTCTCCGTGTTATATTCATTCAATCACTTCTGTTTATTCCTAGGTTTTGTTGATATATTCTCCAAGTCCAAAGATCGATTGGGAGCACATGCTTCCAAGATCCTGAAATTCCTGCACAGGAACCGTATTCCCAGCAGTGCCATCCCTTTCCCTCTCTTAGAGGGGTATAATAGTATCTGCACCATGAGGTCCACAGTGGTTCAGGATTACCTGGAATTCCTCATGCAGAAGGAGAAAGGTGATTTTCAGATACTGAAATTATGAAGCATGAACAGCTAGTCTTGCATGAGTTTTGGTATGAGACATTTTTATTGTCATTTACACGTTGTTCTCCCAAGCGGTGAAAATCTCACAAACCTGGCGTTCTTCTTTATTAGCCCGCTGATCTTTTCTTTTTCCTCAGATTTAGACATTCAGTACAGAACAGAGTTGAATCATGACCCTGAGGTAGACAAAGTCAAGGTGGTCACGCAGTGCTACTCCTCCATAGAAGCTTCATCCAATGTTACTGACATCTACAAGATGACCAACGGAGAAACCGGTTCCTTTTGGCAATCGGACGGCAGCGCACGCTCACATTGGATAAGGCAAGAATTTTTACATCTGGCGCGTATGTTGCCGGAAGCCATGGTTGATGTAACCGACACTTGGCTCGTGGGTTTTCCGTATAATGTTTATATGAAGGTGATGGTTGTTGCCTGCTCGCCATTTTCAGGTTAAAAATGAAACCAGATGTGGTATTGCGGCGCCTGGCCATCGCCGTGGCCTCCAACGACCACAGCTACATGCCTCAGCTGGTGTCTGTTGCTGTCGGGAAGAATCAGCGCTGTTTGCAGGAAATGAGAGACATCCGCATCCCCAGCAATGTCACGGGTTACGTCGTCCTCTTGGAGAATGCCAACATCACACACCCTTGTGAGTCACCATCTAGCAGTTTGTTTGGTCACACATGGGCTGTTTGTTGTTAAGGGAATTTCTTTTTTATCAATGCCTGATATGTAAAATTAGCTCATATCTCCTACGGAGTGATCTGAGCTCTTTTGGGGGGGACAGAAGTGTATATTGCATGACAAACCCCACCCCCCCAGTAGCAGGTCTCAGTGCCAGGTGGAAGCACGAGCAGGACTCTAGGCAGAAAAAACATCTAGGAGCCATTGGCTTCTATATCCAAAATGTTTAGGAGCCAAATAATATTTTCAGGGACCAAAATATAGTGATGCCATTTGTTACATTGTTAAAGGGCTGCCCTACACTGCCCTTTCTTTCCCCTCTTCACTGCCCTCCATAGTCTACACAATGTATTCTTTATATACACAATATTTGCAATGTTCAATATACTGTAATCCTGTCTTGATGCATGCTCAGTAATCCAGGTAAGAAAATCAAAGGTTGAATCAGTTCATATGGATCTTTCAGATAAACATTGATGAACTGATTCAGCCTTCTTTGATACTGTAATCTCGTATCACCCTAAATATTTAAATGTCCAATCTTTTTTTATTCAGCTGAATCGGGCTGGGGCGACTCAAATGTCACTTGAGAACTTGTCAAGTTGGTCTCGACATCTTCGGCATGTGGTGTAGAGGAGGCTGGGTTTGGACAGGCGGGGAGTGAGAAAAAACCTGATATTTTTTTGCTTGCGCGTTTTGCTTTCTCGCCAGCTGTCTAACGTTAGCTAACTACGCACTTAGCTACATCCAGGGTTCGAATTACACAGTGGCTTTCAGAGGAGCCACTGTGTGTTGTCAATTGTAGGGTTACTGTGAAAAACATTCTGCCATTACTACTACATACAGTTAATACTATGAACATTTCACTTCATATGGAGAAAATCTAGCCGTGCAGGTAACACAGAGAGACGGAAAAATAATTCATCGTTGCAATGTTTTTATATCGCTTGAGCAACAACAACAAAAAATCCACACAGTGAATCGGGTAATGGTTTGTGCCATGCTTCTAAACAGACCAGACCTAGGCTACGTCACATGACAACGTCAGAACATGCCCACACTCTCAGCTGTTGGTCTTACACACTCCAGACGTCCCTCTCCCCAGCAACACCCTCCAGCTCCTCCTGGGGAATTCCAAGGCATTCCCAAGCCAGATTGGACATGTAGTCCCTCCAGCTAGTTCTGGGTCTACCCCGGGGTCTCCTCCCAGTTGGCCGTGCCCAGTAAACCTCCAAAGGAAGGTGCCTAGGAGGCATCCTAATCAGATGCCCGAACCACCTCAACTGGCTCATTTCGACACGAAGGAGCAGCGGCTCTGCTCTGAGCTCCCCCTGGATGTCCGAGCTCCTCACCCTATCTCTAAGGCTGAGCCCAGAGGCAGCTTCTCAGAATTAATTCAACTGATCTCTTAACTGTGACCCAGAAATAAAACAGCGACTGGAGGAATTACCTAGAAACGGGAAACTTAGGAGCCCCAACATCCAGAATGAGATACTGGAAATGGCAGCATTGGTACTCATCCGCAAATTAAAGACAGATTTGCTTGATGAGACAGACACGTACTATGCAATTTTGGCAATTTTATGAGTGCGCCGCCATGCACGGATGGCCACAGCAGGAATAGACACAACATTATGTTGGTTATATTGGAGACAGATGTTCAGAATTTGGAATGTAATGAGCGAATAAACATAGCGTTGGCATATTTTTACTATTATTATCCATTTAAGGAACCTTAATGTACAGAAAAATAATCTATAACATGTGACACAAAAAGGGACGATGTTTCAGAGCTCCCCCTGAATTTCTCAAAGTAGGCTTTCAGGGGAGCTCATGTCCGCCTTAGCTTCCCCGTAATCTTAACTTCTAAATTCAAACTCCATCGAACTAAATTAAACACCGTTCATAAAGTTAACACTTGGAATTTTTAACCTGATAAATGTGATGTTAAGCCATCTTCAGCCCCTGTTTCTGTTCATCTGTACAGCCAGTGCTTCAACCACCTCAGGACAGAAGTGCAGAGAAGGTTATGTGTTGGAAACTGTACAGGAGTTGCAATAGAGCAGGTAGACGCAGGCGCAAGAGGGGATGAGAGTTCAGTACACAAATAAAACGTATGGCCTTTTTTTCCCCCCTGCTTGTTAATGGTGGCCAATGTTGTTCCTGCTGTCAAATTTCATCCTCGGGGTATCGTTACCTCTGAACAGTGAGTATTTTTATGTTGTGTTTGTCATCAACAAGCTAACCACATTACCTCCACACCCCAAACCCTAGACATCCAGATCAACATCAAGCGGTGCCTAAGCGACGGATGTGATACGCGGATTCATGGCCTGAAGACCCTGGGTTATCAGATCACCAAGAGTAAGGAGGTGTCCGTGTCTGAAGCCTCGGCCATCTGGTACCTGTCTCTCCTCACTTCCCTGGTCACGGCCTCCATGGAAACCAATCCCGTTCTGGGCCAGACGGTCCTTCAGAGCACACAGTGAGTCACTCCTCTTAAACTGTTTATTACAGAATTTGATAGCATGTTTTAAAAGTTCTCTAGACTAATCCTAACAAGAAACTGCTTATGTATAAAAGTTGGGGCGTCCGGGTGGCGTGGCGGTCTATTCCGTGGCCTACCAACACGGGGATCGCCGGTTTGAATCCCCGTGTTACCTCCGGCTTGGTCGGGCATCCCTACAGACACAGTTGGCCGCATCTGCGGGTGGGAAGCCGGATGTGGGTATGTGTCCTGGTCGCACTAGCGCCTCCTCTGGTCGGTCGGGGCGCCTGTTCGGGGGGGGGGGGACTGGGGGGAATAGCGTGATCCTCCCACGCGCTACGTCCCCCTGGCGAAACTCCTCGTTGCCAGGTGAAAATAAGTGGCTGGCGACTCCACATGTGTCGGAGGAGGCATGTGGTAGTCTGCAGCCTTCCCCGGATCAGCAGAGGGGGTGGAACAGCGACCAGGACGGCTCGGAACAGTGGGGTAATTGGCCAAGTACAATTGGGGAGAAAAATGGGAAAAATCCAAAAATTAAAAGAATTTGATAGCATGTTTTAAGAATTCTCTAGACTGATTCTAATAAGAAACCGCTTATGTACAAAAGGAGATGCGGCCAACTTGCATCCTCAGACTTGGAGGGATCGTGCTCATGTTATGCTGAGAGTTTGGTTAGTCTTGGTGTCTAAGTAGTTTCCTGTCTTGTTCTTCCTCTAGGAAAGCCTTAAGGCACATACCACCGTTGTCGCTAACTCCTTTATCCACCGAATACCCCAAGTTTTTCTCCGTGAACATCCTGGAAGAGGTGGACGGCTTTCTCCTCAGGATAGCAGAGTAAGGACCTCCTCTCCTCAAGGATCACGTGACCACACTGAGCTCACCGAGCTGACATCATGACCATTACTACTGCTATAGCATGACCATTGCTAACAGGCTAAAATTAACAAGGTGATCCAGAAGCAGATGCAGGGATAAGCTCAGCAGTGAATCGCCATACCCCTCTTTCAGAGCTTTAAGATACGGTGTTGATTTACAACTTGAGCAGCTTTTTCCCCCTTCCCGATTTTTCTGTTGAGTGCAATGGTCGATAAGGGAGGGAGGGGGGAAAAATGGCTTATTGTACATGCCCGTCTTGAAGCTCTGTAACAGAAGAATGTTTTGAAGATGGATCGATAACTTTTTCTTTTTTTTTTTAATTTACTCGTGTCATTGGCTCCATACAGCCTCAGAAAGCCATTTGATCCAAGCAAAGTCACGGCTGTTTATTCGATTACTCTGAAAAAGAGCAGTTGAAGTACCTGATATAAAGATGGTTTTATTTTAGTGAATTTAGTGTGAGCAGCAGGTAAGAACTCATTGTGCGAGAGAATCTCCAGGGTATATAATTAGTGGTGGAAGAAGTATTCAGATCTTTACTTGAGTAGAAGTACTAACACCATATAAATACTCCAATACCAAGTAAAAGTCCTGTATTCAAAACCTTAAGTAAAAGTATGAAAGTATTATCAGCAAAATGTACTTAAAAGTATGAAAAGTAAAAGTAATGTGTATATTGCATTTTGCTGCTGTAGATGTTGAAGGTTGGGCTAATTTTAACTACTTTACATGCTATTTGGTACTTTAATCTACATCAATATATCGTACTGTATAAGGTCATCATATGTTGCATCGCTGTCCTGTGAGATCCATATATCTCTAAAAAGTCAACGTCTGATGAGCTCAGAAAAATAGCCCTGTTTGCAGCTTTGTGACAGTGCATTTTCCAGCTAATCCAAGAGGGGTTTTAAATGGTTTATTTAGCTTAAAAAGTAGGAGAACTTTGCTCAACCTACGTATAAAGGATCATGTAATCCTTCAGTGTGTCAGGAAAAAAAAAATCAAATTCAAAGTCACCGAATTTGGAGATACATGCTATTATCTAGACAGGAAGGGTATGGAAAATTGTAATCTAAAAAGTAACTAGTAACTAAAGCTGTCAGCCAAATGTGGTGGATTAGAAAGCTTGATATTTGTCTTTGAAATGTAGCAGAGTAGAAGTATGAAACTGCATAAAATGGAAACACTCAAGTAAAGTACAACGACTTTGTACTTAAGTAAGTACTCGAGTAAATGTACTTAGTTACATTCCACCGTTGTATGTAAATTTAAACTGTCCAAATATATTTGTCTCCCTGGAATTAGTAGACCATGCACAAAAAGGTTTTGATTGAGTTAAAAAAAAAAAAAAAACATGAAATCAATTTCAATAATCTGCACTTCAGCATCATTTAAATATATTGTTTGAAATAAAAAATAATATTTTGCTGTCAAAACAACTAGCATAGTTTTATTTTTTCATCAAAATACCTTTTGAGGTCACTGTAAGTACTTGATTTCATTTGTTTTCTCTTGTGTTTGGTGTAGCTGCTGCGTGAGTCCTGACGCTGAGCTGACCCTGCTGGCTTTTGCCTTGGCCAGGGGCAGGGTGGCCAAGGTGCTGCAGGCCTTGTCGGGGATCAGCGACCACCTAGAGAGAGAATACAGAGCCATCTCCCTCATCTCTTCCATGGCTTCTGTCAGGCTCCGTCTGCTGTATCGCAACGGTAATATGACCAGCTGTCCTCTGCTCCCACTCACAAAGGGGTATTGGAAACCATAGACTTGGGGGGGGGGGGGGGTTGTGGATGCTAAAGAGTAGGGGTGGGACGATTCTCAGATCTCACAGTTCGATACGGCTCACGATTTCGACTCGATAAGATACAGTGGATGCCTTGGTAAGCAAGAGACGAAACACCGTTGCAGTTCTCTGTTTTTCATTTATTTAAGAATCCGGCCAAACATTTTGTGTTTCAGGTATTATTTCCAACATGTCTGGTTACAGCCGCTGTTCCAGACGCACCGTGACTACCACCAAGGCGTTGAAGTATTTACAGGCGTTGGACAGCGGCCATTTTAAACTGTTTAGGAAATAGTATTGTAACTATCACGGATGTGCAGACCTGCTAGCCCGTTGGCTAACGGGTCGGACCCTTTAGTCAACTGCTTAACTTAGTCGCCCGTGGTGTGGGAGACCCGGTTATGCGTCCCGGCTGCGGTGGTTCCCGGCTGACCCCTGAATTCGCTACAGTGTTAAAGTTGTTAAAATGTTAATTTTGGGGGGCGTCCGGGTAGCGTAGCAGTCTATTCCATTGCCTTCTAACATGGGGATCGCCGGTTCGAATCCCCCTGTTGCCTCCAGCTTGGTCGGGCGTCCCTACAGACAAAATTGGCCATGTCTGCGGGTGGGAAGCCGGATGTGAGTATGTGTCCTGGGCGCTGCACTAGCGCCTCCTGTGGTTGGTCGGGGTGCCTGTTTGGGGGGGGGGGGGACTGGGGAGAATAGCATGGTCTTCCCACGCACTACATCCCCCCAGTGAAACTCCTCACTGTCAGGTGAAAAGAAGCGGCTGGCGACTCCACACGTATCGGAGGAGGCATGTGGTAGTCTGCTGCCCTCCCCGGATCGGCAGAGGTTGTGGAGCAGCTACTGGGACGGCTCGGAAGAGTGGGGTAATTGTCCGGATACAATTGGGGAAAAAAAGGGAGGGGGGGGGAAGACCGTCTCTATCGAGCGATTCGGAGCTCGATCCAGTATCGTCCCACCCCTACCCTGTTAAAGCTGCAGTAGCGCTTTAGTAAGTGGAGTGTTATGGCACGAATCCCCACGACACATTGCAATTTAAAGCATTCCAAATCCAAGAGCTAAGAAAGAGTCCCCTCGGTCAGCTGGTACTGACAGATTAGAGTAAACCAAATCATCAAACAATGCAGAAACTCATATTTGGAACATTGGAACATAGAAACCAAAATACAACACAAATTAGAATGTTAGAGAACACAAACTGGCTGACTGTCTGTCCACTGTCAGAGACAGTAAGCAGAGACACATCCTTACCAAGTACAGGCTCACTGACCACAGTCTAGCCATTGAAAAGGGCACACACAAAACATCTTGGCTACCAAAAGAGCAAAGAATGTGTGGTCACTGTACGGCAGGGGAGGTCGAGACAGAGATGCACTTCCTCCTAAATTGTGAGAAATTCTAGAACATAGGAGAAAAATACCAGGAGAAATTTGAAAACCAGATTCCAAATTTTCTACTGGATGAGAAAGAGCAATGGCCACTTATTTTAGGAGAGGGCCAAAGTGCACACCTTGTGGCAGAGTATCTGTCAGATTGCCATAGCCTAAGGGTCAGTGAGTGACCAAAACACTATCCCAGGGACTTTACTTCAGTAGACCGCGGAGTAGAAAATGTATTGCAAACATGAGGTGCTTTCACTTCATCGGTGCGTCTGACGTTACCGGCCAGGGTTGTCATCTCTGGAATATAATGAGTTTATCTGGAGGTACAGAAATCACAGTGACGGCGTGGTTTGTGCTCTGTTCCAGGAAAGTCCCTCCAGCTGCATTTACTGGCTTGTGATGTGAAAAGCAAAGAAGAGAAGTCCGGACCAGAGAACATGCTGACGGAGTCCTCCACCGGGGACGGTAAAAGCGGCAGTTCTCCTCTAGAAAGTCAAAATAACGGTGAACGCTACACTTTTTTACACAGACCTCAGCGACGTGTTTACGGTGAGGATTGAAGCTTGTCGTGTTCTTCTCCCCAAAGGGTTCCTCACGGAGAGCGGCAGGAAGAAGGCCAGCGTCATTCTCTCGACAGAGGATCAGAGCAACTTCCAGGTCACGCAGATGAAAATCAAAGTGAGAATTCTTTGGATCACCCTGTTTCAGACAATATTTGCAGCGATTATTACACCTTACTGGATGTGTCGCCTCACCCTCTCTGCTCTCATAAGGTGCGGAAAGGAGCCATTGGTGCAAAGTTTGGCTTGGTGTTCGCGTACAAAGAGGGAGACCGTTTCGACGCCGAAAAACATTTTAAGCGGTTCAAAAAATACGACTCGTGGGACTTCAAGGACTACAAAGTGTTTGCGCAAGACAAGTAAGGAGCTATAGTTTGTGTTCAATATGTCAGCGCTGTATTCTTTGTGAGGATGATCTGTGGGGCTGCAAACTAATGATTATTTTCATTATCAATTTATCAATGTCATTTACCAATTTGGCATATAAATTGTTCAGAATAATGACAGTCGGCCATTACAAGCTCCCTGAACCCGAAGAAATGCCTTATAACTGTTTACTTATTCAGTGCAGCAGCCAAAACACCTCAACAGCCCTTTTTATAATGAGATGAATTGGAGAGCAGAATGGTGGCCAGGTGGTTAGCACGGTCGCCTCACAGCAAGAAGGTCCTGGGTTCGAGCCCTGCGGTAGTCCAACCTTGGTGGGTCGTCCCGGGTCGTCCTCTGTGTGGAGTTTGCATGTTCTCCCCGTGTCTGCGGTTGGTTTTCTCCGGGTGCTCCGGTTTCCTTCACTATAAAAAAAAAAAGAAGTGCATGTTAGGGTTAATACTCCTGTCTGTGCCCCTGAGCAAGACAATGGGAAAAGAACTGGAGTTGGTCCCCGGGCGCAGCATGAAGGCGGCATCCCACTGCTCCTAGCTACACAGATCACAGCTACCCGTCCTAGCTGTGATCTGTGTAGCTAGGAGCAGTGGGATGCCGACCTTCATTTTAAATTATTATCTTCATCTTAATTTGCAGTAACTGAATTTCCCCCAAGGGGATTAATAAAGGAAATTGAATTTTAATTTAATAACACCCCTAGACGGGCTTAAGAATAAGTAAAATGGATGTAGCCTCATCTTTGCCTGTTAAGGAAGTCTCATCACAGCATGGTGGTGGTCTCTGGGAATCGTGTATATATATATATATATATGAATTGCTCACAGTTGCCCTCTGACCCCTGCAGTGAGAGGAGCCTGGCACCATCCGAAGACGAGCCCATTGGCTGGTTCGAGCTCGAAGAGGACTGGAATGATGTGGAGATCAAGCTGCAACAATGTCGTGTCGTAAAGGTACGCACCGCTTTTGTTCCTGCATCCGTGTGAGACTGAAACACTCCTGCCCCCCCCCCCCCCCCCCATTCGTATTTATCCACGTCCTGTCACTATTTGTTATGCTTTGTATCCTGTCCATCTTGTCTTAGCTGTTTTGTCCTGCGCCAGGAAATAGTGTATTGGTTTTGTCTTTCACTCACTAGTGCAGGGGTTTCAACATTTTTTTTTTTTTTGTCAATAATTAAGACCCCCAAAGAGACAACATTTACAGACTCCAGTTTACTGGGATTTTGCATAAGGATCCCTGTATTGTGAGCTTTTTCATGTTGTTGTTGAATCAAATGTTTACCTGTATGTACTTGACATGGTGAGCGGTAAGAGTGAAGCCTATAAGTAGAGTAAAGGTATCTGTGAATGTTCTCATTCATCCTGGTCATGGTTATCCAAACGAGTTGAATCAAGCACAACTGGACTCGGTATATATCCGTGAAGACGTTTCGCCTCTCATCCAATAGCTCCGATAACGACGGGCGCGGCCATAACATCGGTACACAAAAGAGCCACTCGTATCTATGGCTCTGTTAGCGACGGGCGTTGTTAAACATCGGGACACAAAGAGCCACGCATATCAATAGCTCTGACAACGACTCCTAGAGGATAAATATCTGAGTCTCATCACCGGCCAGTCAGACTAGCTTGGTCTAGTCAGAAAGGCATGAACTGAGGAAGCCTCTTGGATGAGAGGAGAAACGTCTTCGCGAATATATACCAAGTCCAGTTGCACTTGATTCAACTCTGTTGGATAGAGTAAAGGTACCGCATCCGGACCGTTTTGGTGAAGAGGGAGCTGAGCCGGAGGGCAAAGCTGTCAGTTTACCAGTCAATCTTCGTTCCAACCCTCCCCTATGGTCATGAGCTTTGGGTAGTGACCGAAGGGGTGAGATTGTGGATACAAGCGGCTGAAATGAGTTTCCTCCGTAGGGTGTCTGGGCTCAGCCTTAGAGATAGGGTGAGGAGCTCGGACATCCGAGGGGAGCTCGGAGTAGAGCCGCTGCTCCTTCGCCCTGAAAGGAGCCAGTTGAGGTGGTTCAGGCATCTGATTAGGATGCCTCCTGGGCACCTTCCTTT
This sequence comes from Lampris incognitus, assembly GCF_029633865.1. Taxonomy (NCBI): domain Eukaryota; kingdom Metazoa; phylum Chordata; class Actinopteri; order Lampriformes; family Lampridae; genus Lampris; species Lampris incognitus. The sequence continues at coordinate 48,258,521 of NC_079218.1, forward strand.
GGAGGTTTTCCGGGCACGGCCAACTGGGAGGAGACCCCGGGGTAGACCCAGAACTCACTGGAGGGACTACATATCCAATCTGGCCTGGGAGTGCCTTGGGATCCCCCAGGAGGAGCTGGAGGGCGTTGTTGGGGAGAGGGGTGAAGTAGTGCCCTACTTAGCCTGCTGCCACTGCGACCCGACCCTGGAGGAGCCGCTGATGATGAGATGATAATTTCCAGGACTAGTCCTGTAGGACCCTTTGCACATTCCTAGACATTTTGTTTAGAACTCATAATAATAGTAATAAATCAAACCTATATTGCACTTTTCTGATACTCAAAGTCGCTTTACAATAAACGGGGTGAAACTAGACAACAGATAAACATAACACAGACATACAGGGGTGGATGGGAAGGGGGGGCTACGAGAGGGAGAAGCGGCAACCACACACAACGCCAGTAGTACTTTCCCGACTTAAACAGATACAAAAGGGCAAGAAAAACAAAACAACAGCGCTGTAGACGTTGATGTTGTGTAGGGGTTTTCTCCTGTAGCCTCTTCGTCTCCCGAGGTATCTCTCCACTAGGCAGTGGCACTGTTTAACCCATAGCTGGGGGATGGTTCGTGGGCATCAGGGGATGATCCACACACCGGTGGGCCTGCGTACCGCACGTCTAGGGGCCAGACCTCCTCCGAGTCCCTTGTAGTTCAACCGGGGTCCAAGGTGTACCCGGTTACCGTGTGTCGCCACGAGGAGGCGCTACATAGGGCTTGCTGTTGGAGAGGCTATGTACTGGCAGGGAGAGACTTACGTGCTCGGCTCCCCTGTTCGAATTTCTGCCAGCCAGCGGTGAAGTTTAAGAGTGAGACGTGACAGGCACAGAACACTACACCAACACACCAGACGCTTCACAACAACCCCACTTCTTACACAAGAATGCCACATACAGCTACTGCTATAGTTAAAGAAACAAGATGTGAAAATGCTCTTACCGTTGTGGCGACGGTGCCATTAGTTTCGTCCATCTCTTTGTCTTCCCAGTTCCTGATGGTGAAGTTCCTGGGCACCAGGCAGGAGTCTGCTGAGCGCCTGGGGGTGCAGTCCCTTAGCTTCAGTGGTTACCTGTGCCCAGGGGCAGATCGGTTGGGCGACCTTGACGGTCTCAACCCCCAGGCAGAGGGCTCCGAGGGCGATGTTGTCACTGGCCTGACCCTGCTGAACAAGACACTGTTTTTCATCCAGCACACACGAGACATGGTAACAATAACGACAACTCAAGATTCCAATCTGATCACGTTCTGCTGATCATTTTGAATTATTTTCGTTGAATCCCGTTTTTCGCTCGTGGTCTCCCCCTTTCTTTGCAGGACGTGTCCCACTTCAAGCAGAAGTACCTCTTGGACTTCAGCGGCCTCAGCCTGACCCTGTTCTGGAACTTCTACAATAAACTTCGGGCTATGTGAGTAGTTACGCCGTCGCAGCTTTTCTCGGTACTCAGTATGACAGTACTGCTACAACAACGACGAGTTCCTTCAGGAAGTCACGATCCCTGTTGCGATAGTCTCATTTTCTTCATTTGAGCACTCTGCTGTTCTGTTTTTTTTTTTACTACTCTGCTCATACAATTTTGGCAGGCATAGAAATGACTTTGCCAAAATCTTATCCTTCCTCCTCATTTGGTCCCTGTTGCAATTAGAGTCAAGGTCATAACCTATTTACCATTAAGTCAGCACACTAGCAAGCCTATTTGAACGACATCTAATGCCCCTTTGCCACTACATGGTACTGGCTCAGGTCCACTCCACTCCACTCGCCCTTTTTTCGTTTTCCATTACTGGAAAGTACCGGCATTTTGGTAACTGTTACCACTTTTCTGGTGCCACCTTTGTCGAGGCTCCAAAAAAACTGGATCGGCTACCAAAATTAATGCAGACCTCTGATTGGTCAGAGAAACGCATCACTGCGTCGTTTTGCGTCACCGCATCATCAATGCATGCACGGGATATCATCGAGGCTCAGCGTTTTCGGTTTTTTACGGATTTTCACCGAAAAATACCCAGATTTTTAAACTGATTTTCACCCGGATTTTATGTTTCCATGGATCCAAAAGTTGTTCCTGTTTGTGTGAGGTTATGTAACAGTGTCCTCTTGTGGTGAAATTTGGCATGCTGGATGACTTAAAAAAAAACGAAAACGCTGAGCCTTGGATATCACCCATCCATCCATCCATCCATCCATCCATCCATCCATCCATCCATCCATCCATCCATCCATCCATCCATCCATCCATCCAGCCATCCATCCATTATCCAAACCACTTATCCTGCTCTCAGGGTCACGGCGATGCTGGAGCCTATCCCAGCAGTCATTGGGTGGCAGGTTGGGCGACACCCTGGACAGGCCACCAGGCCCGGCATTTTTAAATACCGAAGCGGAGTTATCTTAAAAGTACATTTTGAAATTGAAAAAAAAGGAGCCGACCACTCTGAGGGGGCGCTGTTACGGTAATCGAAAACGACACAGAAGTGAGTTGAACTGGTACCATGTGGTGGAAAAGGGGCATAAGTGAGCCGAATCCCTCTGGAAAAAGAAAATGAGACTATTGCAGTACGTGCGAAAGTGAGCGGCGTCTTGGCTAGGGATCGAACTTTCGGCATGATCGCAATTTCCCGGAGGGACTGAGTGACCACCATGCGAACTGCCCTTTAGCAGGCCAGCCTTTCCACGGTCGCTGAATATGAAGTGTGAAATGCACAAGGAACTCATCCTTGATCGGATTTTATTATGTCTGTGTGCACTCAGTGAGGGAGAGGAGGTGATGAAGAGCAGAGTGTTGTTGCTCCAGCTGCTGCAGAACTGTTTCCCCACGCTGCCCAACCCGCTGGAATCCCGGAGCGCGGAGGAGAGCCAAGGCGCAGAGGTGGGGGCAGCAGCGGATCATCCATCTACGTCTTGCGGCCTCGGGCCTCAGCCTGACCCTGCTGGAGCCGTCTGGGAGCTCTACGCCCACCTTTGCCAAAGTAAGAGCTTTGCATTTCATCCAGCTTGGTTTGAATAGAAATTAGAGAAACAAAGCTTACTCAAAAGACGGATGACACAGAGCTTCCCGAAATGCGATTTGTAGATTTTAGAAACTTTTGGAGAATTTTTTTTTTTTTTTTTTGCAAATTGAGTCGGTTGATGTTATTTCCCCGAAGAGACGACTTGGATTGGATCAGTTTGCCGGAGTTGAAAGAAATTTCGCTTGCGTTTGTGTGACTTGAGCGCGGCTATGTTTTCAGTCGTGGATGGCCCCGAGGGAGAGGCGCTGGTGGAGAAGGCCCTGCAGAAAGAGGCGGTCAAGGCCATTCTGAATGGAGCGGCTGTCTTCTTCCCTGATAAACACAGCAGGAGAGATAAACTCTTCTACATGATGGTGAGATGGGGAAAAATCACGACTGGGGGCTTTTGCTGTGTCAGAGCACATTGATTGTTAGGTCTCGCAAAATAGGGGGCGTCCGGGTAGCATGGCGGTCTATTTCGTTGCCTACCAACACGGGGATCGCCGATTCGAATCCCCGTGTTACCTCCGCCTTGGTCGGGCGTCCCTACAGACACGATTGGCCGTGTCTGGGGGTGGGAAGCTGGATGTGGGTGTGTCCTGGTCGCTGCACTAAGCGCCTCCTCTAGGGGGAATAGCGTGATCCTCCCATGCGCTACGTCCCCCTGGTGAAACTCCTCACTGTCAGGTGAAAAGAAGCGGCTGGTGATTCCACATGTATCAGAGGAGGCATGTGGTGGTCTGCAGCCCTCCCCGGATCAGCAGAGGGGGTGGAGCAGTGAGCGGGACGGCTCGGAAGAGTGGGGTAATTGGCTGGATACAATTGGGGAGAAAAAGGGGGGGAAATCCCCCCCGAAAAAAGGTTTCACAAAATGTAATTATTTTGTTTTTGTTTTAAGAAAAATATCACAGAGGAAGACCAACCGGAGTCGGTGAAGGTGACCTTTGAGTCTCTTTGTAATTACTTCAGGTAAGTGTGCGTTGCTGCATACACTTACACACGCTCTCGGAGACACGCGTTAACCAGACAACTAACTCTATGGTGAAAGAGACTGAAGGTCAGTTGCTCTCTCCTTCCAGTGACCAGGATCCTAGTGGCCTTCTTTTGCTCCCACCTAAAGGTGCTCCCCCAGACTTTGATATCAGCCCGATACTGTCCGTCATGGAGACACTGCTGCTGGTGGCGACTCGAGAGGTGAGGCCCCCCTTTATGTCCATTATAGATCCTTTACAAAGATTTTTTTTTTCTTAATATGCCACTCGTACACAATCTGCAATAACAACACTTGATCTTTGGTGTCTGTACTTCTGTTCTTGAGTTGCCTTGATGTAACGCAAACCTCAGTATGGCAACTGGGAAAACACTGAACTATCCTAAGTTTGTGTGAAATGCTTTTTTTCTGTGGCATGGTGGTGCACTGGGCGGCACGGTCGCCTCACAGCAAGAAGGTCCTGGGTTCGAGCCCCGGGGTAGTCCAACCTTGGTGGGTCGTCCCGGGTCGTCCTCTATGTGGAGTTTGCATGTTCTCCCCGTGTCTGCGTGGGTTTCATCCGGGTGTTTTGGTTTCCTCCCACAGTCCAAAGACATGTAGGTCAGGTGAATCGGCCGTACTATATTGCCCCTAGGTGTGACTGTGTCGGCCCTGTGATGGTCTGGCGGCCTGTCCAGGGTGTTTCCCCGCCTGCCGCCCAGTGACTGCTGGGATGGGCTCCAGCATCCCCACGACCCTGAGAGCAGGATAAGCGGTTTGGATGGAATGGATGGATGTTTATTTTCCATCATGTTTGCCTGTTTGCGTTGTCTAGTTCTCCAGCTACCCAGATAGTCTTTAGAAGAAGAAAGAAAGCCACTTTAGTTTGTCATTGTACAGTTGTACAGTTACAGTGAAATTTGTTTTCTGCATTTAACCCATCCTATTGTATAGGGGCAGTCTTTATTTAGTCTTTACTCCGCCAACTTGCGAATCTTTATGTGAATTTATTCGTAGGACCGTTTAATGACTTGGTGATCTGTAGTTTACACATATTTATGTCCGTTTAAGTACAACATGTATTTCTATAGATGTTGTAGGTCTGCTCCTAAAAAACACAAACACCTTCATGAGTCCATGGATGTTGATTTCACATGCTGGGTTATACATACTGACCTACTACTGGGTTAGTAAATAGTCAACCAAGCAGTTAACTGTGACATTGTTTGCCGTCAAATGGGCTCTTTCCTCCTATCCTCTCATTCCTAAGTCTCAGAATGAATTAAATGTAACGATGCTTGTTGGTCTTAACGTTTCACCATCATCTGTCTCTTTGTCTGTCAGTGTGAGGTAATGATGGTGGACGCGAGTGGCGGGGCCAGTCGGGCAGTGCTGCTGTGTCTGTTCTGGGCTCTGCAGGGCAGTCTACTCTCCTGGTCCTACCTGCAGCTCAAAGGAGGGGCGTCGACCAACGCCGCAGAGCTGGCCAGGGACATCCTGTTAAAGTGTGAGCGCAGACGTCTCGGGAAGTTGAATCAGTTCATCTGGACACAAAAGGTTTAGCGGGAGAAACCTCTCATCGCTCAGCTAAGTGACTTCGTCAGTCTCAGCTGACCGCAGGCCTCCCCAACCTTATAAACAGCACGGTCGCGTAACAACCAAAACCCGCCACAGTTACATAACAATCGAAACCAGTGATCGGTTTCATATGCAAATTGCCGTGACCGTTAATTAGGGCTAAAACGGTGGGTTTCGGTCATTGTGTGACCATGCTGTTTGTAAGGTTGGGGAGACCTGCAGCCAGCAGAGACTGATGAAGTCACTTAGATGACCTCGTGTCCAGATGACACAAGGTTTAGATCAATGGATCGGTGTATGTAAGGAGGTGTGAATAAGTGGTGTGGCAATTTAACACAGATGCTCATCATGTGGAATTCATCCATGACTTGGTAGACAAGAGTCATGGACTCGCGCTGACTGAAGCGTTTCCTTCTGCCTGTGTTTCTCAATAGATGTGGATCAGTTTTTGAGCAGTACAAAAGCAGTGCTGGGATCCCTCCTGGAGAGGTACGGTGGAGCTGAGATCGCCGACAAACTGAGCAGCTCCATTCTGGCGACAGTCACCAGACAAATGGTAGTACTCTCTAATCACTCTCTAAGCCCATATTGCTGCATCAATGCATTTACTCTGCTAATAATAAGCTCAACACGCTAACTGTTCCTTTCCTGTCAGATAATATTCCTACTGGAGCTTTGTCCCTTGGATATCCCTCACAGTGTGCTGCTCAAGAGCGTCTCTTCTCTGGTGGAGCTGCTCAAAAATCTGTCCAGTGATACCGGAGATATATTTTCGAAGGTCAGCCTGCCCTCGTAGCTGTTGTATAGGCTCGTATGAAGTGATGAAACCTAACATGTCGGTGTAAAAATCGTAATTGGTGACCGTGTACCACTGTTAGGTGGACCAGGAGAGCTGCCAGCAGCCCCAGCAGCCAGTGATCCTGAGAACCTGGAACATGGAATCCCCCCACAACTATCAGAACAGTCGCCACGAGACTACAATCTTCGCCTGCCCTGGGGCCACCTCCTTCGAGGTGGAGTTTGATGAACGCTGTGAAACAGAAAAGAGGTAAGTAAGCACCAAAAAATACATCTTTGTGTTCATCGTGAGGATTTCGTTATTTACCGACGCTTGATTTTCCTCTTAAAATATTTACAGATACGACTACCTGGAGTTCACTGACACCAGAGGTGGCAAGGTACGCTACGACATGAAGGTTGGAACGGAGAAGTGGCCAAAGGTAGGATAATGGGCAACTTTTTGATTTTCTTCAATGAAGAGGCAAAAGAATACAACAGCAAACCCTTGAAACTCTGAATCCGCTCACCCTGCTTTGTCTCCTCTCTGGGCTCCTTCAGAAGGTAACGTTCGATGCGGGTCCTCAGCTCCAGTTCCTCTTCCACTCTGACAGCAGTAACAATGAGTGGGGTTATAAATTCACTGTATTAGCCCAAGGCTTGCCTGACATCACTGTCTCCTGGGTGTCAGACCTGCAGCTGCTGGTGGCTCGCCTCATGGGCCGTCTCGCCTCCAGAACCATGGCCCTCAAATCTCCTCATGGTAAGCCTTTTTTTTTTTTTTTATGTGGACCTTGATATATCGCAATTCAGCTTCAAAAGCTGTGGTTGAGAAATCCACTTTTGGGTCCTTGAGCGTAATCCAGACAATCCAATATAATATATCCACTATAAGGAGGTTTGGTTCAGTTTCATTTCATTTTTATTAAAAGTCAAAATATCGGGCCGCTCTGATGGCCGAGCAGAATAAACGGCCGTTCTTGCAGTCCACTCGTCATGTGGCTGGGAGGTTCATATCCCAGACTCGCCGTAACCGGTCACGGCCAGAGTGTCCACGCGGTAAGGCATTCATTAGGCCACCCATACCCGAGGGATAGTGGGTGTAGATCAGTGTAGTGTTCGGGGGCTTGTCGTTCTCCAGCGACCCCTCTGGCCCATCCAGGCTCCTGCAGCCAAACAACCGAAAGCAATCTCCCTACGTCTCCTTCGCGGCCTGTGGGTAATGCAATCCATGCGAGGCTTCAGCGTGTAAAATAGCGAGAGCAGCCAAAACGAGTTTGAAGGAAGCTGGTGTTACCACTATCTCCTTCCTGTGGAAACGGGAGCCAGGGGAGTTATTCGATAAGAGTTCCGGCCATATGCCACTGGGTTAATCGGGTGGGATAAGGGGAAAAACTGGAAATAAATGTATAAAAAAAAGTAAAAATATCAAAAGAACGTGTAAAATACACAATTCCTAATAAAAGTTTCGGCCTCTTCACGGTTAGCTCCCCACCTACATAGACATTCTGCAAGAATAGAGAGTTTTCTTGATATTGTTGGAGTCTTTGAAACAGTTGGGGAACCTTTGTTCCTTAACCGAGAAAAGGTCCAACCACTGTCAGACCTTTAATTAGCTTTTCATTGATGAAATATAATAACATCATATTGTGTTATGGATGAGTCAAACATTTCATGTTGTTCTTTGAGAATTATTATTTTTTTGGCTGCTTCAAATTAGTTTTATTCCGGCCTCATCCAGATCAAGGATGGTGGACTGGAACACTAAAAGCTGTTTTCCGTCTTCTGTCCAGAGATCCGCAGTATGAAGGAGCTCCCGCCAGGAAAAATGGCCCATGTTCAGGCTTCCTGCCTGTGGAAACCCATCCTCAGACATGGGGTTTGTGATGCGAGAGAAACTCCCCGCACTAACACACACCCAGAGCAGGTATGACCAAGCACATTTCAGTCCACTGACAAGTTTCTAATACTCTAGCGCCTCAGCTGCTGTGAATTGCTCTGAGTCAAGTCTGGTTTTCTTCATAGCAGACGAAGGCGTGGACGTTTGATGAGTTCAAGAGCTTCCTGGAGGACTTTGCTCGCTGGAATCCTAATCAAGAGCCAGCAAACAGCAGAGATGAGCTGATGAGGACGCTCATGCAGTCCTGTAGAAAACAGTCAATGAGGAATGAGATAGCAGCTGGGTCAAAGGTCGACCAAGCTGTGAATGCCATCTGGGCAGCCATGGTGTACCACACCCCAGCCTTAAACCACTGCCTAAAGATCTTAGGTAATGCTGTAACAATCATAATCCAATTATTGCCCATAAGCTTTTAAATGTACTGTGTCATCAGTGTGTACTCGTCTTGTTTCATCTTGCTATCATAATTGTGCGTGTTTGATTGACTTGGATGACTCAAAAAGATAATGTGTGTTTTTTCCTCATCTCTTGTCTTTGCATGAGAAGTTAGCCAGGGCTGCAAGACCGGTCTGACTGAGGACTTTGTGCAGGTATACTCCCTGGCGGAGGGCATCAGAACATGGATGGTGAGTGTTGTTTGAGGGACTCATCTACTCCGCTACCTGTATCTGCCTCTCTTTTCTTTATCTGTTGTTGAATTTGCATGTGATGTGATATAGTAATTACACTGATTTCGTTTTTTAGTTGGAAATGAGGCAGAGATACCTAGTTGGCAAAATGAATGTTTCTGATGAGAAGGAGGGGAGTCACGATGAGGTCACCATGGAGACACTTGGTGAGCATTACAGCTTCAGTGATGCCTCAGTTTGCTTGTTTGTTTATGTTTCGTGGCTAATATGTTGTGTTTATCGCTGATATTTCTTTCTCTCTAGCTGAGGTTTGCATTGAGAAGAGCCTCTTGCTGTTCAGGTTTGCCCCGAGTGGGCCAGCGTGCCAGGAAAGTGACTCCTCAAAATCAGTTGAAGACAGTAGTGTTCCGCTCCTCCGCTCGGGTTCAATTTCAGAAGAAGACTTTCACACCAGCCCCTCACTGAGCGCTCAGGGAGGGGGGACAGAATTAAACAGTGAAGACAGGGTCTCAGCCACAGGACAGAGTTCGTCTTCCACAGCTCAGGCCCAAAGCTCCTCATCCCCTGACCCAGGGCCTGGGCCCAGCAGCCAGGGCCAGAAGGGCTCCACAGAGAGCCTCTCATCTCAGACAGGGGAGCCAGCTTCTCCCTCCACCTTCCCTCGCAAAGCTGCATTCAGTCGTGGGCGCCTACGCTTGCTCTCCTACCGTTCTATGGAAGAGCCCCGCACCACTCCCTCCGTTAAAGAACGGTACCCCATACTCAAACATATCCTCAACTTCATGAAGGACCAGGCTCTCACAACAACAAGGTGACTGATTGCCAAGCTTTTATATGTAAACAAAGGACTTGGTCTTGTCAGCAGATTTTTTTTTTTTCAAACGAACCATAATTTCTCACGTAATTAATGAGCTGCTCTTTCTTTTCGTAGTGTTCTGCAGACCTTGTCTTTGAACAAAGCCCAAGTTCTGAGTGTGTGTAACGTCCTGGAGACTGTTCAGCAGTGTTTACGGTCCCTTGGAAAGCCTCATCTCTTCCAGGCTCCCTGCATTCTGTTCCTACAGGAGCTGCTGGCATGCCAGAAAGACTTTACTGGGTATAGCACCATTGGTAATACATTAAATTCGAGTGCCAGACCATTTAATGTCAGTTATTTTGATAGCATATGGCAGGTAAATGCATATTTATAAACGTGAACTTGAACCCGAACAGTCTAAGAATCAGTTAATTGGACTGTAGAAACTGGAATTATTAGATTGACTGAAACTGCCACATTGAAACTCCTGCTTTAATCTGCAAGTAGTTCAAGTGTCTGTGAATGTTCTCATTCATCCAGGTCATGGTTATCCAAAGGAGTTGAATCAAGTGCAACTGGACTTGGTATATATCCGTGAAGACGTTTCGCCTCATCACCAGCCAGTCAGACTAGCTTGGTCTAGTCAGAAAGGCACGAACTGAGGAAGCCTCTCGGATGAGAGGCGAAACGTCTTCACGGATATATACCTAGTCCAGTTGCACTTGATTCAACTCCTTTGGACAGTAGTTCGAGTACTCTCACATACGTATAGTGATGTAAAAATATACAGGCATATCCCTGAGTGACTTAACTCCAGCTATTCTTTCTCCCCAGTTATTTCTCACAGTTATCAGGCAGTGGGCAGGAGCTGAGAGAGGAGGTAAGGCACTCTTACCACCAACTGGTGCTGATGCTGGTGGAGGCAGTGCAAGGTTTCAGCGGCCTCAACGAGAAGTAAGAACCACTACCTTCTCACCACTGTGTTACCTTCATAATTTAAAATGGTAAAAATCGAGTGATCACTACAATGTCAGCCATTAACTGTTACCCAAATGCTTTATGAAGTCCCGTAGCGTTAGTCTTTCCCTCCTCACCTCTCCCCAGAGCCTTGCTCCCTGCCCTGTCGTGTGTGCAGACTTGCTTGCTGCATCTACTAGATATGAGTTGGGAGGCGCAGGACCTCCACCTTTTCCTAAAGATCAGGCTGCCCGACCTGCTGCTCTGCATGTCCCAGGAGAACATCAGCGTTCACGACATCGCCATTAGGTAATGTCAGAGGCTGTCTAAAAATAAGGGCTCCACCTAGTGGAGTGGAGGGGCTCTGCCACGTGATGTCCAACGATGTTTTATACGAGTTCATCAATTTTATTGGGATTTTAAAGATATATGCTACATTTAGGGTTTCATAATTAAAATATAATAATGATAATTATAGTATTTGGGATAATATATAATTACTATAGTAATTATGCTAACACTGGGTCCAGGATGTCTCCCCGCCTGCCGCCCAATGACTGCTGGGATAGGCTCCAGCATCCCCACGACCGAGAGAGTAGGATAAGCGGTTTGGGTAATGGATGGATGGATTTGAAAACGTGAAGCAGACCCCTGCGATGCATAGATGAATGGTTGTCTCGTGTCCTCTCAGATTAACGGTTGTCTCGTGTTCTCTCATCTGCAGCCAGTGGACCGAGGAGGACGAAATAGCAGACTATAAGAAGAACCAGGAGTGGATGGATGAGTGTGTAGATGGGATGTTTGAGAAGTGGTATGACAAGATTGACGAGGAGGGCTCCATGGAGGACAGGAGAAAGGTAAAGTATTTAATACGACAAGAAGGTAAATTGTTGGGGACGAAATCACTTGTGCAGTAGCGCTCGACTTGTTCTCTTCTTTCCTTCCCTCCCAAGATTAGGGAGCAGATGTACAGAAATATTCATAATACTCTTGTGTTGTGTGTGTACACACACTAAGATAGCTTGCGGGTATAATCTGGGTGTGTAGAACAGAAGCAGGAAGTGTGCAGCTCCACCCCGAATCGGCCTCAGGTGCAAGATACTATACAAACTTCACAGAAATATATTTACACATATATATATATATATATACACATGGAAATATATTCACTCGTGAAGTTTAAGCTCCCAGGAACTTTTTACTGCTGCCGTGTTTTTACTGACAAGGTCTTTGTCAGTCAGTCACCCGTATATGTAGGAGACACTGAGTAGATATAGTCAGACAGGTACTGACATCATTGTAGTCAATTAAGTAAAACAGTGTACAGGCTATATTACAAGGTAAAATTTAAGCCGAGCCGCACTCCCACAGGTTAGAGCTCATTATCACAAACCGGCGTTCCAACTCCATCAGAGCAGAACAGCAGGATGTCTCTAAGGACTCCTATTATATATGCAGAACAGACGCTGGTGATTATGAACACAGCACTGCCGTCAAAATACTGATTTCCTATGAGATCACAAAGAATTCGGACTTGTGGGAGAGAGGCCACATGTTTTCCTTTGAATTTCTGTCCTTGTGGACCAGCACGCCGTCCTTAATGCTGTGTCTCCCGTGTGAAATCTATATGACGGGTCCGCGGTGGCGTAGCGGTCTAAGCATCGGCTTTGTGTCGATGCAGTTGCCCACTGGGGGCCGGGGGTTCACGCCCCGGTCTCGTCAGATCCGACTATGGCCGGACTCGATGAAGCAGCAGTCATTGGCAACGCTGTCTTCGGGAGGGGGGCGGAGTCGGCTTGTGTTCGTCACGTGAATGCGTCTCTGTGTGTGTCGGAAAAAACAGCGGTTCGGTCCGGAGTCGCCTCGTCACGAAAGTGGGGAGGCGTCTCCTTCGAGACTGCCGGCCGGAGAGATGCGGTTGGCGAACGCATACAGTACGAGGGTGGGTGTTTGAATTAAGATAGGGATCGATTGGCCACTAAATTGGGAGAAATCAGAAATAAATTTATAAAAAAAAAAAATCTATATGACGCAGAAATGACATATTAACATAGATGTTGTAAATAATCCCTTTTTTCTCCCCAATTGTACTTGGCCAATTACCCCACTCTTCTAAGCCGTCCCGGTCGCTGTGCCGCCCCCTCTGCCGATCCGGGGAGGGCTGCAGACTACCACATGCCTCCTCCGATACATGTGGAGTCGCCAGCCGCTTCTTTTCACCTGACAGTGAGGAGTTTCACCAGGGGGACGTAGCGCGTGGGAGGATCACGCTGTCCCCCCCCCCCCCCCCCGAACAGGCCCTGACCGACCAGAGGAGGCGCTTAGTGCAGCGACCAGGACACATACCCACATCCGGCTTCCCATCCGCAGAAACGGCCAATTGTGTCTGTGGGGACGCCCCATCCAAGCCAGAGATAACACGGGGATTCAGACCGGCGATCCCCGTGTCAGTAGGCAACAGAATAGACCGCTACGCCACCCCGACGCCCATAATAAATAAATGTTAAGTACACTGAGAGGGCCATGCAACCGGACCAGGTGGCGTAGCGGTCTATTCCGTTGCCTACCGACACGGGCATCGCTGGTTTGAATTCCCGTGTTGCCTCCGGGTTGGTCGGGCGTTCCTCCAGACACAATTGGCCGTGTCTGCGGGTGGGAAGCCGGATGTGGGTAATTGGCCAAGAGTGGGGTAATTGGGCCAAGTACGACTGGGAGAAAAAGGCGGGAAAAATCCACATATGCGCAAGCCTACGTGTCCCGTAAACCTGATTCTGATTCTAAACGTCTTCTCAGATTTGAATGAATTAATCATGTGACTTGTCAAATGTTGGCGTGCTACTTCAGTGACATGAGAAATGTAAATGCAAGGCAGAACGCCAAATTCCTCATTCCCGACCATTAGGGGGCGTGCTATGTAGGCTAAAAATCCCAGGGGTTTCTGCTCTATTTTTTGTGACTTCTCAACATTCTCACAACCAGTGTATCTCAATGCACTGGTACTGTGATCGGCTTGTTTGAAACGGGCCGAGACCGTCCTGATGTTACTCACTGGTTCTGGTGCAGACGAGCCAGAAGGTTTTCCCACGTAGTCCGAACCACACAGGCAGTGAATAAGATAAATGACATATGTGGTGTTGCAACGAAGTCACGACATATTTAAAACAGGTTCGACTTACAGGGAATAATAATAATAACTCAGATTAGTGTCTGTTTTCTGACGGTTGGATTTGTGGTTCTAGAATATTCTCAAGTCCGATACAACATTTGCTTTAGGAGTATCCCTCCGCTATCCAAAATCCAAACCAGTCATACGACAACATCTTATTTAGTGATGTAAAATGTCATGTGTGTCAAGAAATATTCGAAGGCGCCTGACTTACTATGAAGAACCAGGGTACCAGTATACTCGCCAGTACTCTGGTGAGTTTGTGTCAAATATTTGCTATTTATAAACGAAGTCCATTGCACCTATGGCCAGCTCAGTATAGTAAGAGACTGCGGCAGCCTCACCTTTGATTTGACCTTTGATAACATTTGTAAACAGACCCCCCCCCCTTCCCCCCTTCTGTACCACCGGTATACCTGCCGCTGTGCTCTCGGGTCCACGCCAAAGCAACCGGCAGTTGCATACTGTGTTTGCACCATGCAACAACACTCGGCATGACGAGGGGTGGAGAACGGGCGTGGTTTGATAACGTGTTTGTGATGTATGCGTGCACAGGTGCCCGACTGCGTCCAGACTATTCGGCGTTCCTAACACAACGTAAGCTCGCCCGCCGTCGTGAGGCGGCCTGGCTGATCCAAACCCAATGCAGTGTAATATTTCCACTGAGCATTCAGACTTGTCAGTTAATGCAGCCTGGTGTGACTGAATGCCTGAGTTCACATTAAATGACAAGTGTAATCAAAGTTTTAGGAAGTACCCCCCCCCCCCCACGAGATATTGTGGGGTGGGGGTCATTATCTACAAATGTGACAACAGAATATTGCAGACAACCGTTTAGTGAAAGTTCTTCCCATAAACCTTTTTGGGGTAGCTGGTACCCTATCTTCCTCACACATTTCTGCAAAAGGACTTCCTGTATATGCTTGTCTCCATTGTTTGGGCATGACACGTTGAATACAAATCAACTGTAGATGGACTGTCAGTTGATGCTTAGGCGATGTATGTTGAAAGTGCTGTCCTGGTCCTTTTCCATAGATGCACATGTTCATAGCACGCTATTGTGACCTGCTGAATGTGGTGATCTCCTGTGATGGCTGTGAGAGGATGGCTCCCTGGCACCGCTACCGATGTTTGCAGTGCATGGACATGGACCTCTGCAAGACCTGCTTCCTTAGTGAGCTTACCTTTTTTAATATATTACAGTCACACAATACTTAATAAATTCCCGCTGTGGACCGATCCGCTGTAAAGCAGAATGTACGCAAGTAGACATCGCATGGGTGTCTGGGTAGCGTGGCAGTCTAGTCCGTTGCCTACCAATACGGGGATCGGTGGTTCGAATCCCCGTGTTACCTCTGGCTTGGCCGGGCGTCCCTACAGACACAATTGGCCGTGTCTGCGGGTGGGAAAGCCGGATGTGGGTATGTGTCCTGTTTGCTGCACTAGCGCCTCCTCTGGTCGGGCGGGGCGCCTGTTCGGGGGCGGAGGGGGAACTGGGGGGAATAGCGTGATCCTTCCACGCACTACGTCCCCCTAGGGAAACTCCTCACTGTCAGGTGAAAAGAGGTGGCTGGCGACTCCACATGTATCGGAGGAGGCATGTGGTAGTCTTGCAGGCAGAAGGGGTGGAGCAGCAACCAGGACAGCTCCGAAAAATGGGGTAATTGGCCAGATATAATTGTGGAGAAAAAGGGAGAACCCCCCCCCCCCCAAAAAAAAACACCCCAAAACAAAACAATAGACATCGCATGAGCGGGGTTAGATTAGATGATAATACATAGACAATTCCATGTAGGTTAGCAGTGCAGCCAGTGGTAGCTTGAAGTGTATGTGCCACAAGAGTGATCGTCATACTCTATCCCTTATCCTATGTATTCTGACTCCAGCTCTGGGGAATTGAAACCCCCTGATGGAGTGACTGTTTCATTCTTACTGAAGTCCACAGTCACCCCAGTCTCCATTTCTCTGTTTTGAATGATTGTTTTGCCAAACAGGAGAAAACTTGACCTTTACTGGCACAAGCCGATAGCTCCGTATTACATGACTCCCCACTCAAACTCATGGCGGTACCGCAGCATGACCATATTGATTGGGCCCGCTGTCGGATCCCCTGCCCAAAGCGGTCAATGGTTGCAACACAATGAAGTTGATGCTTGTGGTTGTGAGGAGGCGCAACAGGAGTGCTGGTAATAGAGTCTTTGGATTGACGAGGAAAGCTTAAAGCGTCAAGCGTCGCATCACCTTAAGTTCTAGCCAGCAACGGGCAGCCATGAGCTATACTGTTGCAAGCAAATGGGGAAAACATGCAACTTCCCTTCCAACTGCTGCAGTATTGCATGAGGAAGATTACAACAACCCACATGAAGAACAGACATTCTTCTAGTGCTAACCACTGGGTGGCATGGTGGCCCAGTGCAAGAAGGTCCTGGGTTCAAGCCCCCGGGGGTCATACCAGGTCATCCTCTGTGTGGAGTTTGCATGTTCTCCCCGTGTCTGCGGTGGGTTTTCCCTTGTTTTACTTACTGTCAACTTGCTCAAATAAAGGCTATTTTCTGATGGTTTAAACCTTTGCCTTTTTGTCTCTCTCCAGGTGGTGCCAAGCCCGATGGTCATGAGGATGACCATGAGATGGTGAACATGGAATATGCCTGTGACCACTGCCAGGGCCTCATCGTTGGAAGTCGGATCAATTGTAACGTGTGCGAAGACTTTGACCTGTGCTTCGGTTGTTACAATGCAAAGAGGTACCCTGACAGGTAACAGAAAAACTACCAGTTTAATTACATACTCATTTTCCATGTGACTCTTAATCCCTATTAAAGTGTCCTACCCCTGCTTCCAGCCATCTGCCCACCCATAGAATCACGGTGTACCCCATGGTGACAATACGCATCAGTGACCGCCACCGCTTGATCCAGCCCTACATCCACAACTACTCCTGGCTGTTGTTCGCAGCTCTAGCTCTCTATACGTCAGACCTGAGCAGTGAAAAGCAGGTGGAGGGCAAGCTCCTGGACCCCGGCGTTTTGACCCAGGCCTCAGGCCTGCAGACTCGCTGTTCCCAGCTCATCACTGAGTGCTTGCTCAAGGGACAGACCGGCAAAGGTAGGCTGGACCAGCGTTATAGATTATACCAGTGTCCAGTAAACCTAGCAATAAAACAACAAGTTGAAAATATATCCTTTAATACTGATTCATAAATAAAACCATTGAGAAAGAGAGAAGAACCTTTGGCATGTTTTCATGTTTTGTCTTTTGTTCTCACTGGTCCTGGTTTGAATTATACCCATGTTTATTCACTGTTAAGGTGCGTTCAACCCTTTTTGTCCTCTCTATATAGGTCTTCGTTCCTCAGCGTTGCTGGCGCTGTTGTCCTCCAGTGAATCAGTTTCTGACAGTGAGGTGTGTCCAGTCTCACCCGAGTCCTCACAGGAGCTCAGCACCACCACTGATACCTCCTCTTTACCTGGCAGCACTGCAGCCATCTGCTCCCCTTCATCTCCCAGGGCCAGGGTTAGGAACAGCACCTACGTCACAACAATCAATACTCCTGTGTTCCCGAAAGTGAAATGGGTCATGAGATATTGACAGGTGGTATTTTTCTTTTAATTATCCCCCCCATTTAGAATAAATCATCGGGCAAGGAAAAGAAGGCTAAAGAGGTGGGTTCTCCTCCCCCTGCTCCTCCAGAGGTGCCATCTCCCCAGAGCACCGGGGAAGAAGGGAAGAGGAAGTTGGTTGCCCAAGACACCCTGGACTCCTCCAGCCTCAGCCAGACCCCATCATTATCCAGTGAGGACACCCTCTCTCCTGTGGTCCGATGTAAGAGTTGAGATTAACTCCACTGGGCTGATGATGTTTTGAATTATCAGTATTGAGTGTTGGGTGAATCATCATTGTTTTACACTGTTGTCCCTTTCAGGTTCTGGTTCAGGGACGGTCACCTCCCCAGTGTCCAATGTCTTAAAGGAACCAGAGGAGAGGTTGGCCCAGGTGCCCCTCCAGGAGCATGTGTTTTCAGAATGTTCCAGAGAGAGGATCTTGGGACTGCTGGCAGCCATGCTGCCCCCAGCCAAACAGGTATGTCACTAGGGCTTGTTTATAGATGGGTCTATGTATACAAAATAATTTTCAATGCTATTAAACAGCAGCAAATCACGTTGCAGTTACACAATGTATCCATAAACATCTCTAAAGTATCTTGGTTGGGTCCCCAGGGCACCACCCTGTCTCTGGCCAGCCTGAGCTCCATCCTGCCCCAGCTCTTCAGGGTAGTCATCTCCAACGCCGGCTGTCTCAACGAGACCTACCACCTGACCCTGGGGCTGTTGGGCCAGCTGCTGTTGCGGATGCCTCCCGCTGAGGCCGACGCCGCCGTCACAGAGGCCCTGGCTGAAAAGCATGAGCTGCTAACCGGGGGAGAGGCGGCGAACACAGACACCGAGGGCTGGAAGACCACACAACTTCTCTTCAGCCTCGGGGCCGTCTGCCTAGACAGGTAAAGGGAAAAACCGTAGCTAATTATAGAAAAATGATAGTTTTATTAGGTATGTATAGATCCCTTGTCTTTTTGACAGCAATCCAGGAGGCATGAATACTACCAGGGTAGGTTTGGTCTGTGCATGTGTTAGCTTCTACATGGATTTGTAACCCATCACAAATAACCACTACAGTATCAGTTGGAGCTTTTCTACAGTCGAACTGCTTAAAAAAAAAAACCATCTTGAGCAGTCACTGTGATTTTTAATTCATTTTGGGTCATTGTCTCTGTTGTTTGAACAGTGTCGTGGTGATTACTAGCATTTCTGAATAAGATACATTTTTAGGAGTCTTACTTACTGTAGCGTAACAAGCTTTGTCCAGATTTTAGGCTACCTAGATGGTCACGGCAACTGTAGGTCTTTGATAATTATCTGTTACCAGTAAGTAATAAAGCTAAGGTCCGGGTGGCGTGGCGGTCTATTCCGTTGCCTACCAACACGGGGATCGCCGATTTGAATCCCTGTGTTACCTCCAGCTTGGTCGGGCATCCCTACAGACACAATTGGCCATGTCTGCAGGTGGGAAGCCGGATGTGGCTTTGTGTCCTAGTTGCTGCACTAGTGCCTCCTCTGGTCGGTCGGGGCACCTGTTCGGGGGCGGAGGGGGGAATAGCGTGATCCTCCCATGCGCTATGTCCCCCTGGCGAAACTCCTCACTCCTGAAAAGAAGTGGCTGGCGACTCCACGTGTATCGGAGGAGGCATGTGGTAGTCTGCGGCCCTCCCCGGATCGGCAGAGGGGGCGGAGCAGCGACCGGGACGGCTCGGAGGAGTGATGAGTTATTGGCTGTCATTGTTAAAATTGCTTTTCTTTCTCTCCGTCCCCTGTGCCTGTAGCCGTATTGGTTTGGACTGGGCATGCTCAGTGGCCGACATTTTGCGCAGTCTGAATGCCTGTCCCCAGTGGAGCACCGTCATCGCTGCCTTCACCGACCACTGTGTCCAGCAGTTGCCGCACACACTCAAGCGCACCAACCTGTTCACCTTGTTGGTGCTGGTGGGCTTCCCCGAGGTAAACCATCGACAAGTAACCCTCATGGACACATTTTAAATGACATCCTGAGTCTTTTCCACTCTACAGTATGTCAGTCATGTTCTTCCTGACAGCGAAACCTGTTTTTGACTCTTGTCTTTCTCAGGTGCTGTGCATGGGCACACAGTCGGTGTTTATTGACAATGCCAATGAACAGCACCATATGATCCTGCTAAAGCACTTCACAGAAAAGAACCACGCTGCAGTAGTGGATGTCAAGACACGCAAAAGGAAAACGGGTCAGTGGCAGGCCTAATAGCATCACAATGAGTGCCAAATCATCCCCCCATTAACACTGTGTTATTGTCAGAAGCAAATACACTAATGCTCTGTGTGTGTGCTCCTTCTTCATAGTGAAGGATTACCAGCTGATCCAACCCCAGGACTCCAACACAGCAGGCCTCCCAGGCCAAATAGAGGGTCAGAGCCCCCCTCAGGCCCTACTCAGTCGCTATCTCAGCAATTTCACTTCCATCATAGGCCATCTGCTGCAAAATGACCAGGACATCAGCTCCCCTGATGCTGTAGAAGCCTCCTGGGTCCTTTCCCTGGCCCTTAAGGGCCTCTTCAATACACTGAAGGTATCTGGCTCAGCCTGCGAATTTCCTTTATCTTATAGCATCTCGCCACATTAGTTCAATTATTTATATCAAGGCCTGAGGCTGCCACTGCTTGCTTTCACAATAACGTAGATTATATTTTAAGTATGACTACTTCTCCTGTTGGTAGAATCTACGATAAAGCCACCCAGTAAGCTATATTACTGTAAGCTCATAGGTAATACTACAGGCAGTTTCCTTTGTACTCTCTCTCTGTAGAAGCATGGAGTGGAGCAGGCCCAGGAGCCCATTAGGCAGTCCGGGGTGACCCAGCTGCTGGTGAGAAAGTGCAGCAAGGGGACAGGGTTTAGCAAGCTGTGGCTGCTCAGAGATCTGGAGATCCTCTCCATCATGCTCTACTCCTCCAAGAAGGAGATCCATTGCATGGCCCAGGATCCCGAGCGGGACGACAGAGAGCAGGACAAGGACCACGACTCGGATTCCAGCTGCTGTGCTGACGATGCTGACCCCAACCGGCCTGACCCGCTGGAGGGCCTGGATGAGGCTACAAAGACCTGCTTCCAGGTGAAGAGCAATTCTGGCACTGGTTTGGGTTTTCCCCAGGTTTCATCCTCAGCCTGTGATTTCATTATTGATGCAGGACTATATGAAATGTGTATGTCTGAAGTGCTTCTTTTCAATGCAGATTACCCATGATGGCTTAAATGCCCCTTTTCACATCTTGCGGGCCATGTACGAGCTGCAGATGAAGAGTATAGATTCCTTCTTCTTGGAGGTGCAGAAGAGGTCAGCATCAACTTTGACACCAAGAACCAGCACTTTTCCAAATAGTTTCCATTCCTTATCATTGTGAGCGAGTCATGGTCCTCATACTCTGTGTAATTTTCAGATTTGATGGAGATGTGATCAAAACAGATGAGACAATCCGCACACTAGCCCAGAAATGGCTGCCCAATAGACAGCCTCGCTCTGAGGAGAGGAACACCAAAGCCGTGGACACTGACATGGTTGTGGTGTCGTGTGTGGTGAGCTGTTTATTAGATTTTACCTCGATGGCTGTTGGGAGCACTACCAATGCTAATATCTATGTTACAATTGCCAAACTTCG
The DNA here is from genome assembly GCF_029633865.1 of Lampris incognitus. Lineage (NCBI taxonomy): Eukaryota > Metazoa > Chordata > Actinopteri > Lampriformes > Lampridae > Lampris > Lampris incognitus. Next base: position 48,279,559 of record NC_079218.1, read on the forward strand.
AAAGTAGTAGTTAACAGCAGTCGTGCAACCATCTTAATCTGTCCTTGCCTTACACCTCCTCTGTGCAGTCCAAGCCCAGCCATTGTGAGAAGGCAACAGAGGAGATCAATGTTGTGGCACAGAAGCTCATCACCAACTCGGAGAGTGACCTGCAGCTCAGCTACGCCAAGCAGAGGCGCACAAAAAGCTCCGCCCTCTTGCACAAGGAGCTGGACGTCCGTAGCATGCGCAACGTGCGCCAGTACCTGGTGAAGGTCAACCAAGCCATAGCCACGCTGTACGCTCGCCACGTGCTGGCCTCACTGCTGGCTGACTGGCCCGCCAGTGCGGCGCTGAGTGAAGAGGCGCTGGAGCTGAGCGGAGCCTCCCACATGGCGTACATCCTGGACATGTTGATGCAGCTGGAGGAGAAGCCGCTCTGGGAAAGGGTGAGACAGCAGGAGGGGCATTGGCATCCATGTTGAATTTTTGTTGTTGTTCACAACAGTGACTGAATGTGCTTTGGTTTCATACATGTGAGTTCAATATGTAGGTTAACTTGATGATGCCTAAGAGCGTTGGTAAATTGTGTGTGTTAATTTTATCTTGGTTTGCTGTGATCCATCAGATTCTCCAGAGGGTGCTGAAGGGCTGCAGCCAAAGCATGCTGTCCAGTCTGTCTCTGACAGCCTGCCAGTTCATGGAGGAGCCAGGCATGGCTGTGCAAGTCAGGGAGTCAAAACATCCCTATGACAACAACACCAACTTTGAGGTGATTTAACTAGCTCTTGTTCAGGGTTCGAAATTGGACATGTGATGATAACCTTCATCCTTTTATCTACTCCTCATTAAGAAACTGAGGTGACCTAGCTATGTTGAATATGAGAACAGATTTAGCTTGAAAATGACCATGTGCCATTATGACCTTGACCCATTATGACCTTGTGCTCTGGCCTGTAGCCACTGGCTGCCCTCCGTGCTAAGGGACACCATTTTCAAGTGTGTGAAGTGTCCCCGTGTTATCTATGCAGGACAAGGTGCACATCCCAGGGGCCATCTACCTGTCGGTGAAATTCGACTCTCGCTGCTACACGGAGGAGGGCTGTGACGAGCTCATCATGTCCAGCAGCAGTGACTTCCTTCAGGATCTCCACAACTTCAGTGGCTCCCCTCAGAAATGGTCTGACTTTGAGATTCCTGGTAAGGAAGGAAAATGAAACTCCTGTCTGGTTCCTCTACATCCTTGCGTGTGTACATTGCATGTTTGAAACGTCTTTTCCCTGACGGCATGTTTGAAACGTGTTTGCCGACGTGTGACACTTGTGTGCCTTCGCCTCAGGTGACACCCTGTACTACAGGTTTGTCTCGGACATGAGCAACACTGAGTGGGGCTACAAGTTTACCGTCACAGGAGGCCACAGAGGACGCTTCCAGACCGGTAAGTATAGGAAAGAAACACATACTTGTACAAACCCCGATTCCAATGAAGTTGGGACGTTGTGTAAAACGTGAATGAAAACAGAATACAAGGATTTGCAAATCCTTTTCGACCTATATTCAATTGAATACACTACAAAGACAAGATATTTCATGTTCAAACTGATAAACTTTATTGTTTTTTGCAAATATTCACTCATTTTGAATTTGATGCCTGCAACACCTTCCAAAGAAGCTTGGACAGGGGCAACAAAAGACTGGAAAGTTGAGGAATGCTCAAAAAACACCTGTCTGGAACATTCCACAGGTGAACAGGTTAATTGGAAACAGGTGAGTGTCATTATTGGGTATAAAAGGAGCATCCCCGAAAGGCTCAGTCGTTCACAAGCAAGTATGGGGCGAGGTTCACCACTTTGTGAACAACTGCATGAGCAAATAGTCCAACAGTTTAAGAACAACGTTTCTCAACGTGCAATCGCAAGGAATTTAGGGATTTCATCATCTACCGTCCATAATATCATCACAAGATTCAGAGAATCCGGAGAAATCTCTGCACGTAAGCGGCAAGGCCAAAAACTAACATTGAATGCCTGTGACCTTCGATCCCTCAGGCGGCACTGCATTAAAAACCGACATCCTTCTGTAAAGGATATTACCACGTGGGCTCAGGAACACTTGGGAAAACCATCGTCAGTTAACACAGTTCGTCGCTACATCTACAAGTGCAAGTTAAAACTCTACCATGCAAAGCCAAAGCCATATATCAACAATACCCAGTAACGCCGCCGGCTTCTCTGGACCCGAGCTCATCTGAGATGGACTGACGCAAAGTGGAAAAGTGTGCTGTGGCCTGACGAGTCCACATTTCACATTGTTTTTAGAAATCATGGACGTCGTGTCCTCCGGGCTAAAGAGGAAAAGGACCATCCAGATTGTTATCAGCGCAAAGTTCAAAAGCCAGCATCTGTGATGGTATGGGGGGTGTGTTAGTGCCCATGGCATCATGGGTAACTTGCACATCTGTGAAGGCACCATTAATGCTGAAAGGTCCATACAGGTTTTGGAGCAACATGTGCTGCCACCCAAGCGACGTCTTTTTCAGGGACGTCCCTGCTTATTTCAGCAAGACCATGCCAAGCCACATTCTGCAGGTGTTACACCAGCGTGGCTTCGTAGTAAAGGAGTGCGGGTACTGGACTGGCCTGCCTGCAGTCCAGACCTGTCTGCAGTCCAGACCTGTCTGCAGTCCAGACCTGTCTCCCATTGAAAATGTGTGGCGCATTATGAAGCGCAAAATACGGCAACGGAGACCCCGGACTGTTGAGCAACTGAAGTCGTACATCAAGCAAGAATGGGAAAGAAGTCCACCTACAAAGCTTCAACAATTAGTGTCCTCAGTTCCCAAACGCTTATTGAGTGTTGTTAAAAGGAAAGGTGGTGTAACACAGGGGTGAACATGCTCCTGTCCCAGCTTTTTTGGAACGTGTTGCAGGCATCAAATTCAAAATGAGTGAATATTTGCAAAAAAAAAAAACAATAAAGTTTTTCAGTTTGAACATTAAATATCTTGTCTTTGTAGTGTATTCAATTGAATATAGGTCGAAAAGGATTTGCAAGTCATTGTATTCTGTTTTTATTTACGTTTTACACAACGTCCCAACTTCATTGGAATTGGGGTTTGTAACACACTTTTACAAACCCCACTTTCCCTCTCTCGGGTACAGTCAGGGCTCAGCGTTTTCGGTTTTTACCGATTTTCACCGAAAAATACCCAGATTTTTAAACTGATTTTCACCCGGATTTTATGTTTCCGCGGATCCAAAGTTGTTCCTGTTCGTGTGAGGTTATGTAACGGTGTCCTCTTGAGGCGAAATTCGGCATGCTGGATGGTTTTGAAAAATAAAAACCGAAAACGCCGAGCCTTGGGTACAGTGCACGACTGACACGATGAACTGGTAGGAGCACAGCCGCTCTGGACCCGTCACTTAAAATAAAACCAGGATCTTTAGGATTCGACTGCACTGAACACATCAGAAGGAATCTTCAGCTGTGTCTCTATATTCTTGTTTTTTTTTCCATTATTAGGGTTTGAAATTCTGAAGCAGATGTTGGCTGATGACCAAGTCCTTTGTCACCTGCCATTGACTGACATCTGGGAGTGGCAGGTGGGCGTGGCCTGTCGTCAGACAGGAAACCAGCGGCTCAAAGCCATCCACTTGTTGCTCCGTCTACTGCAGTGTCAATCACAGACGTAAGGTTCTTCCACTCCTACACACACACACACACACACACACACACACACACACACAAATCCAATCAAAAACACTACACTCACTGATAGGGATGGGTACTAAAACCCGGTATTAAACGGGCACCAGTACTCAGTTATTAAAGACCATAATATTGATACACTCCGACATTAATGGAGCTTAACAATACTACGGTCTTTAACAATTTATAGGGGCACTAATAATTTATAGGGGCACATAGGGGCGCTATCGGTATTGGAGAAAATAAATGTCCTATGTATGTAGGCTACATAAATGTTATCTCGCACAATTTATCTCACCAACTCCATTTCTAATTTGCAGTCAGATTAAGACATTTGTCTGTGATGCACAGCACGGTGGCCCAGTGGTTAGTGCTGTCGCCTCACAGCGAGAAGGTCCTGGGTTCGAACCCCGGGTTAGTCCAGCCTTGGGGGTCACCCCAGGTCATCCTCTGTGTGAGGTGTGCATGTTCTCCCCATACCTGCAGTGGGTTTTCTGCAGGTGCTCCGGTGTCCCCCACCATCAAACAGACATGCATGTTGGGGTTAGTACTCCCGTCTGTGCCCCTGAGCAAGGCAATGGGAAAAGAACTGGAGTTGGGTCTCTGGGCGCTGCGTGAAGTGGGCAACCCGCTGCTCCTAGCCACACACATCACAGCCCGGGTGGGTTCATTTGCAGTAAATGAATTTCCCCGAGGGGAGTGATGAAGGATACTTAATCGACTTAACTTTCGTTATTCCCAATCCAGAAGCCGAGCCTGTCGTATGTGCAAGCCGAGGGGCAGGGCCAGCGCTCTTCTTCTTCTCTCTAGACACACACACACACACACACAGAACCTGCTCTTAGTCAAGATATATGTCACTAGAGTTGGTCCTGACAACGCTCGTTGCCACAAGTGCGACAAGTCTTTTGCATGTAAGGGCGGAAGCCCGAGCGACCTTTCGAAACATCCGGCGAAACGGCGTCGAATACACGTGGAGAAATGCCCAGTTTTCAACTGCCTGGCTCGTAGTTCATCTACCGTTGCCCCGTCCACGTCAGGCATGTCATGTATGCTGGCAGTCGAGAGCCCACATGGAGTTAACTGAATTATACACACATGCTGATGATTAAAAGTAACGCTCTGCCCAGACGTGACAAAATAAAGCAATGTTAAAGTACCGGATCGATGTCGGTAAGAATAGCAGTACCGTTAAAATCTTGACGATACCCATCCCTACTCACTATTACTGCAAGCTCTTCATGCCTTTAAGAACGTATAGTAGTAATCTGCACAGCCGTTCTTAACTAGTGCATCAACCCCCTGTGCCTGGACTCGACCAGTAAGCCTGTCTGGGAGGATTCGGTTACACAGTGTTGTTCTTGCTCGGTTGTGTGCGCTGTCCTAAGAGAGAGAGAGGTCCACATAGGCCCACATGTCCACACAACATTTGCATAAAGCTTCCACAGAGGCCCAGGGTCCTGATAGTTGCCACGGAGACGAGTTAAAAGATGCGCTCGTGGATTTGCATAGTTTCAGACTGGGCCCGTCTGGCTATGGGTCCACCAGCACTGTGGCTAATAGCCAACTGCCAAGTCAACGTTTGTGAGATCTTACAAGGGCTGCTATTTATTTATTTAGCAGTTATTGAATGATAGATCTTTAACGAATTATTGTGGTTGTCTTTGTCTGCCTGTGTATTTGTGTGTGTGTGTGTGTGTGTGTGTCTGCGGGATGTTTGGCGTACCCGTGCTCCAGGGCCTGTGAGCTGACTCTACTACGACCCCTGTGGCAGCTCTTCATCTCCATGGAGAACAACCTGAGTCGTGATCCCACCAGCATCACTGTGCTGCTGCCCCTCCACAGAGCCCTCACTGAACTCTTCTTCATCGCGGAGGCCAGGGCTACCGTGGGTTTTACACACACACACACACACACACACACACACACACACACACACACACACACACATACTAAAGCCAGTCTGGTGTTGTACAGGCATTTATCCAGCTGCAGTGTTTTCCAGTTTTGTAAGCTGATGTTGTCTTCTTAGTTCAACAATGGGAGATTTTTTTTTTCCAGAATCACAATCAGAAACACTTTATTTGTCGTTGCCCCCAGCCCACAACAGGGCAACACAAAGACAAAAACACATATCCAAAAACAACAAGAACACCGACATCTAAACTAAACAAAAAACTGTGGGAACTGCCGGTCTGCGTGGGCTAGCAGTTAGCTTAGCCTGCCCCGCTTCCGCGTCCTGTCAGACCGCCCTCAGTGCTTCCTCTTCGGGCGCAGCTCCGGTCAGGGCCGCGGTCCTTGGGCCCACGGGACGCATCAGACCAAGCTCCCTCAGCCCATCCACCGCCAGCTCCCCCAGCCAGACACCTTCGACACACCTACCCGCACTCCACATGACGACACTAAAAACACAATCGAGGGGCGTCCGGGTAGCATAGTGGTCTATTCCGTTGCCTACCAACATGGGAATCGGCTGTTCGAATCCCCTTGTTACCTCCGGCTTGGTCGGGCATCCCTACAGACACAATTGACCGTGTCTGCAGGTGGGAAGCTGGATTTGGGTATGTGTCCTGGTCGCTGCACTAGCGCCTCCTCTGGTCAGTTGGGGCACCTGTTCAGGGGGGAGGGGGAACCGGGGGGAATAGCGTGATCCTCCCACGTGCTACCCCCCCCTGGCGAAACTCCTTACCGTCAGGTGAGAAGAAGCGGCTGGCGACTCCACATGTATCGGAGGAGGCATGTGGTAGTCTGCAGAAAAGGTGGAGCAGCAACCGGGAGGAGGCACGTGGTTGTCTGCAGAGGGGGTGGAGCAGCGACTGGGATGGATCAGAGAGCAGGGTGATTGGCCAGGTACAATCGGGGAGGAAAAAGGGCGAAAAATCCCCCCCCACCCCAACGCAGTCAAGGCTAGGCGAGGCCGCCGCCAGACCACCCTCAGTGTTATCGGAACAGCCGGTCTGCATGGGCTAGCAGTTAGCTTAGCCTGCCGCGCTTAACTCGCTTAGAATGTCAATGTGTGGATAAAGCTTATTAAAGTTTAGCGGGTGGTTTAATCATTACAGTTTAGTCTCCTTCTTCCTCTGTCTCGGGCTGTGCGTAAGTGTGTTAGACGAGCATGATTTCTGGGTCCACCTGCTCCCCTGGCTGGGCCTAGGGCCAGAGCCAGCCCCGCCATCTGCTAGAGTGCCCAGCATCACACCGGCACACACCAGCTCCCTACGCAGTGGCTGTAACACAAATGGAGGCCTTTTGTGTGCATGTGGGTGCCGTCAAGTGTCTTGAATTATTAATTAAGGGGGATCTCGAGGATTACTTGCGTGCAGGTACCTAGCAGTTTACATCCCATCTGTGTGTGCAGTTGAACCGGTCCCACATGGCCACTGCCGCTCCCGTTTGCTCACAGGGCTGGGGCCCGAGGCTGCCACGTGGAGAGTAAAACAACATCAGGTGATGTGTCATTCGTGATGGATTGTCAGTGTTGACTGCTGGACAGATGGATGGTCTTTGTGGTCTGTGCCCAGCAGATGCTGTTGCGTCTGGAGGCACTTGGAAGCTAAGGTGAGGTAGTTACATCAGCAGCCAGTAGGGGGCAGGAGCGGTACTGCAGAAAACAGACACATGCGCGCACACAAAGTGAACGTTAAGCAGTGATGGAGCACACTGTGTGGTGTGTGGCAAATCCCAGAGGCTCCATCCAGCAGCAGCCTGTTTATCATCCCAGGGAGCCATGACCTACCTTCTCACAGCACCATACAGAAGTTCTGGCTGCAGAACCCATTTAAAGCGTTGTCACTTTGCAGTCTGTACCCATGGCCGGAAATGTTCAGCGTGCCTGGGAGCTTAGCGGGGGTCGAAAAAAAAACAGGGCGATAGATAGGTGGATAAATGTTGTTGTGCCGTCATGCCAGGTGATGTGCCAAACCAGATCATCCAGAACCACCGAAGAGCTGGAAGTTAGGAGTGAGTAAGGACCTGTTTCTAGTCTGTCTTACTCGCATTTAGGAAAAGGATAAAATGTGTGTAGATGGTGAAGGTGGCAGTGAAGTTGTAGAACGCCACACCGCAGGTTCTCACAAGTCTACCCGTAATCCGGCTGGAAAGGGTTGGCGTGTCTCCGTTCTACCCGACTCCTGTCTTACACGCCAGATCCCACACGTGTCACATGGGTCTTGTAATCACCAGGCTGCCCACCAGGCTGCTGCCGCCGTCACTGGCACCTGTACCCTTCAGATAGCTTAGAGTTCAACTGCTCATCGGCCCGATTGTTTGGGGGGGGGGGGGTTGGGGGTATGGCTTGATCTCTGTCCGTCAGTTCGCCTGTCACGACTAGTCATCCATCACACACGATATCTCAGATACTGGGGTTGGGGTCGGGGTTTGTCAGCCAGTTCGGTTTTGGAACCAGTTTTGAACTGATGAAATGTCTATATTTGATGAGCTGTGAGTGCAACCAGCCTCTTGTTAAACTTGTTTCCACTCAAAATCCAGAACTTTCTTCTACAACTGCCACCGGTTGCTGTGACATAATGAAAGTACATACAGTGTTACAGTAAAAAGGTCATTACCGTGGATTCAACAGGTGATGATGTGATACAGGTACATTTCCGCCCACATAGACGGCACGCTTTATTTTATTTACTTCGTATATTGTGGTCGATCAGCCAAAATGAGCCCAAACGGATCGCCGGTTCGAATCCCCATGTTGCCTCCGGCTTGGTCGGGCATCCTTACAGACACAATTGGCCGTGTCTGGGGTGGGAAGCCGGATGTGGGTATGTGTCCTGGTCGCTGCACTAGCGCCGCCTCTGGTCGGTCAGGGCTCCTGTTCACGGGGGAGGGGGAACCGGGGGGGAATAGCGTGATCCTCCCACGCGCTACGGCCCCCTGGTGAAACTCCTCACTGTCAGGTGAAAAGAAGCAGCTGGCGACTCCACATGTATGGGAGGAGGCATGTGGTAGTCTGCAGCCCACCCCGGATCGGCAGAGGGGTGGAGCAGCGACCGGGACGGCTCGGAAGAGTGGAGTAATTGGCTCAGAAGAGTGGGGTAATTGGCTTTTTTTAAAATTTATTTTTTTAAGATTTACCAGAAACTGTTCGATACAGGTCTTCAGTCGATCTGGACTCTATGAGCGGGTCTGAAGGTGGCAGTAGCGTCGTAGAGCACACCGTCCCAGCTTCTGACAGGACCGCCATGTGTACTGTTGCTTCTCTTCAACATGTAATTGTGTTGCAGAAAGACATTTAGCCATAAAGGGGAAGTACTGCGGTCGACGTTCAAGTGTTTCACTGATCCAACGCAACTTCCTGATGTTGGTTTGAAAAATGCACCAACTGCTATTGGCTGTGGCTCCTCGCTCTAACCCCCCCCGTTGCCCTCTGGATTATGTTAGGTAGGTTATGTTACGTTCGGTTGGTTCCGGATGTGGTTGAAACCATTACGAGTTTGAAAAAGGGGAACTGCCGTTTGTGCCTGCGTAGAGGCGAAGCGAGGCCGACTGAAACTGGGTTACACGTGCCGCTGCTGCTTTACAGCATGCGGAGACCAGCGCCAAACAAGACCTGCTCGACCGGGCCACGGCGTTTTAGTCTTCGTCCGCACCTGCGTTTACTCGTGTGCTCCGTGAGAATGTCCGGTCTCCTCGAGGCAGCGCTATTTTAAGGGTGATGTGGACAGAGCCTCATCGCTCTGTTCACACAAAAAAAAAATAAGGGAAAGGAGGTTAAAAAAAAAAAAAGGGGACGAGCGTAAGGCCGCGATTGGCTGGTTCGCGTTACATGTTGACATACGAGCTCCAGGGGAGGGACGACAGCGAGTCTTGTTTCAACAGCACCATGTTGACACTTGTGTTAAAACACGGCAAGCTGCAGAGCGGACCGACAGGCCGCCGAGCGCTCTATGGCCTTATTAGGACTCCGACTTGCGCCGGCATATTTAAAAGGCTCAGTCGCTAATGCTGCCCAGATTTCGGTTTCAGGCCACGCTTCTTGTGTGCAAGTGCATTTCGGGCCACATCCTTGGAAATATAATAAACTCTCAAAGCCCAGGAAGTGAGAGCTATATTTAGGAATCGAAATGGGACGTTGTGCACTCATGAGTGCTCAAATCGTCCTAGGATGTTCCCCAAGCATAAACATTTTGGGTGCCGAAAGATGGATGGTGCGACAGGTCTCTGGAGTGTGTCTCCTGCACCATAAAAGCTCCACTTGACCGGCCTCGGCTCATTTAGCTTGTATTTAGTCTTGTCAGTGGTCCCTGACTTCTACATGCTTACATAACCCAAGGTATGGCTTTCCTATGGAGCCCTGGTGGAAGCGCCCTCTGCTTTGTTTTCGATTCCGAATGACCTTTCCAACATTCCACAGTCTGATCTGACAGTGAGACGGAGACCGAAAGTGGTCGGGGGGGGGGGGGGGGGACCAGGGCTCATTTATAATCCACGCATTCCTTATGTGACCTCGTGAGCAACCGCATCCCCAGGAGTTCCTCTGTGTTTATGACGAGGGCTCTGGCTTGCGACAGTTATCTCTCATGGCCTTTCCTTACCAGCTGCGCTTGGGGATGTGGCTCGTGATTCATTTAACCAACCATGCTTTTTATGCATCTTCCAGGCGCAGGGCATTCTCCAGCAGTACCTCCTCGCCATGACCACCGATGAGCTGCTCCTCAATCACACCACCCTGGTAAGACCTTTTGCCTCTTCGCCTCCCTTTGGCTGTAGCTGTTTGCTCCCTCTCTGTCACACGCACACCGCTCAGTGAACTCTTTGCTCTGCCACCTCGCCGGCGAGAGTCCAATCAACCATTGTCTGTCTAGTATTCGCGGACAAATATTTCGGTATCCGAGGTAATTGGCTGCATGCACCTGGCTGTCACAGATGCCGGTGGCCACCGTACAGGAACACAACAAGGCGTCATCGCTGAGCGCTCAGAAATCTTGGCGATATTATGCAACATTCTCCCTTCGCCTTATCATCTCGCGGAGCAAAGTCTTCAGCTGCTGTGAGTCAGCTGGCGGCCGGAGCCTCTTTAACTGGTGAATCATCAAGCTGCTGACACCCAGCAGATCCCCCGGCACCCTCCTCTTCCCTGTTTTTCAGCGTGTGTGGGCTGCACTCAGGAGTAATGTATTTAGTAATTACAGCCCATTAGCATTAGTCGCGGAATGAACCATGGTGTCCGACCCCATAGTACAGCGGGGGGGGGGGGGTGCTGTTAAGAGGAGGCTGGCCATGATGGGTGATGGTGGCAAAGCATCCGAGTTTGTGGGTGGTTCAGTTGCAAGGTTACCTAATTCCTGCAAGGTTGAAAACTTCATCAGAGATGACTTTTGCCGGCCCGTAGTAGTCAACGACGGTGATGCTAATGAGGAGGCACTGCTTAGAAGTGAAAGGGGCTGAATTTCACCATAGAGGGTCTGGAACCTTGAAATAACACCCTATCACTTGTAAGTACACGTATTTTTACACCAAGATCCACTAAGGAGTTAAACCCCTGAGGTGAGCGGGTTGGGTAGCCCATGTTTGCCGTTGATTCATATGGCAGCTGTATTGCATGGCATTGTCTCTTCTAAACCATGTTCCAGCACAGCCTACCAAAAGGCCTTACGGTCAGCAGGCATGACGTAATCTGTATTCTGCCTCAGATTTAATCGACTCTGTGCACAACTGTAGTGCACTGACTTCCGGGTTCTACTGCAGCGGTCATACCAGTTTCCTGTTTGTTGGCGTGTGCTGTTGACAATGACGTAATTTCCGCGATGCCTGCAAGATTTATCATGGATAAATGTCGACAACGTGCACAGAATTGTCGACAAACCTTCACCTGCACCTACAACTCCGTCCGTCCCTCCGCTCGTCCTCATAATTGTGGACGTAACTTGATATGTATGACTTGAAACTTTTCACCCGTTTGCTGGCAGGTGCAGGTGAAAGTTTCTCGACAATTCTGAGCACGTTGTCGACATTTATCCACGGTAAATCTCGCAGGCATCGCGAAAACGACGCCATTGTCAACAGCACACGCCAGCAAACAGGAAACTGGTACGACCGCCACAGTAGAAACCGGAAGTCGGTGGACTACAGTTAGGCTCAGAGCCGATTGGTTTTGACCGTGACTCCTGTAGGGAGTGATGTTGTGACTGACTCGTCGGCAGCCACTTAAAAAGGTTAAGAGGTTGTAGGTGGTTGAGCTTTCTTAATGGGTGGGTTATGGAGGAGGACATAGTGGTGGGGGGGGGGGTTGGCCATCAGACCTTCAGACCTTACCTTCTAAATTTGGTGCCAAACAATTAACAAGAAATAGCAATCCTTTGACTGCTCTTCGTGGCACACAGACAACCACTGAACGCAGCATCATCTGAGCTGTGGCGGCGGTCACATGACGCTGTGGCGGTCACATGACGCTGCGGCGGTCACATGACGCTGCGTTCAGCCAGTCACATTTTGTGCCCCAGTTCAATAACGATACTTGCCGTCCCGTGAACAGTGGATGTTTTGGTAGCCAAATTACGGTGTCAATAATGATGTTTTATCAAGTTTCGTTTATGCCGCGCAACACGCAAATTTAATTTACCATGTTGCCGTGGCAACAAACCCCATTCCAGCCAGTATGGCAGCGCTTATCGAAGAGGTCAAGCTGAAACGAGGACGAGGCAGACAGCACGACGCTGCTCGCCTTCCTCTCCCTCCGCTTTCTTTCCTTCACATGCTGATTCACTCGCTCCCTTCTCTTTTTAATCGTCAGGCTCTGAAGAACATTGCTGCCATCAGCCTGGCTATCAGTTACCCCAATAAATCTACCAAGCTGCTCAACATGCCCCCCTGAGAGAGCCAGATGGAGTGAAGCAAGAGAGAGGGGGAGAAGAAGGGAGCGAGGAAGAACGAGAGCGGTCTGAAAGGAGACTCATCCGGACTCAGCCAGCTGATTTTTTTGAACAAAGTGTGGAGGAGTCTGTGAGGACGGTCTCCTCCATCTAACAATGCTTTCCTGCTGAAGGGAGGAAAGAGCACTTATTCACTACTTACTCACAATCCTTTTTGCCTTAGGTGGATCAAATATATCAGCATGTGCATTTACCGGAGCACCAACACCTGTTGTGTCTTTGTTTTTTTAAAATTGTAATTATAATCTGAAGATACGGTTTTCACTTGAAGATGCTGTGCTAATGTGGACGGGCGTGTGCCAAATTCGCCGCTTTGAGGAGGCGAGGTTTATTCTGCTTTTTCATTTCGTCCCCCCCCCCCCCACACACACTTTTTTTTTTCTTCTTCTTCTTCTTCACACCAAACAAAAAAGCCGCCGGAGTTAACGCAGCCGACCCTGGCGTAAGCGGGTCACCTTGCCCGCTCGCGCCCCGTCTCTCGCCGGACACGGACGGGCGGCCTAAAAATACCAGGTCCGGGGACGGCGGAGTCTCATTAGTCACTATGAGAGAGTTCTGACCTCCTCCCTCGTCCTCCTCCCCCGGCGATCTTTCGAGAACAAAAATGTTTTGTGTTTTTTTTTTTTTTAAGGCCTCGGCCCTTCGAGGAGCATCTTATGAGGCTACTTCAGAAACCGCCAGGGTTTGATCGTAGACCCCCAAGATCAGAAACGACTAACGCCCACCTACGCCCCGCTTCAGAGCCGCTCGGTTATCTCTCTCTTCCATTATAACAGTTCTGATGTCCAGTTCAGTTCCTAGATAGCCAAAAGACCATAACAGTGTTTGGAGACAGTCTTGAAAAAATGGAAACCGGGGCCTTGAAGACCGCCTGGAACTGTCAAAAGGTCTCTCATCTAATAACTTGTCTGATTTGGTCTTCCGACACCGGTGTGGTGTGTAAACGAGCTTTATATCCAGCTGCCGTAAGGGTTAGCCATTGTTTGATGGCTGCTGAAACGGAAACGGAGCGGTCACTTCTTCTCGGCACCAAACGGCGACGCCTGACCCCCCGCGGCGAAAGGAAAGACGTGATGACAGCATCGTGGCCTTACAACGCTTCCACTTCTGCTACACACAGCGAAGGGCCCGCTCCCATCGCTGCCTTTCCAAACCCTTCGACCGCATCGTCATTCAGGTGTAACGTCACCGACTATGTGCCCGTAGGTGTGCGCGCGCACACACAACCACACACACACACACACACATAATTGTAAAAGCCACTCACAAGTGCTGTCGTTCGCTCACTCTTTCACTGGTTCGTGACGCGGTGAGTCACCTCGGTCTAACACCCACTGAGCAGTGATCAATACCTCAACTTTTGTAATAACCTAGCTAGTTTATTATTTTCTTACCGGCGGGGGGGCCTCTGTCGAAGCCCCCGCGATGTTGTTCTCTTTTTCCCCCACTTCTGTTCGCACAAACCCTCTGCTAGCGTCTGGATTATGGGACCACCAGTCGTGCGTCCACTTCCGCAAGTCGGTCACTTTTTTCGACTTTACGCTTCCATGCACAGGAATATCCCGCTCTCCCGCCAGCTCGTCCTCCGGTTCTTTTGATTTCCTCTTTTTCTCGTTTTTCGATTCCCTAACAACGAACGGATGCCAGGCGCTACATGGGGTACACATTCGGACACGGGCGCACCCACACGTCACGGTCGCACCAACCCCCGAGCAGCGGCGGAGGCCAAGCGATGTCACGCGCGTGGCTCCCATTATAATGGAACGGAGATTTAAGGAAAAAAAAATCCCCAACAACCAAAAAAGTCTTCAACTTTTAATTTATTTGTGATTTTTACGTGGGGGGTGGGGTGGGGGGGGGGGGTTCTAGTCAACGATCTGAATTCAATTGGTACGTTATATTTTAATTTCAGGGAAAAGATGACGGTGTATGCCAAAGAACCCCGTTACAGTGAGCCATGAAACGCCTCCCTTTAACGGCTCCCCGTGGAGCTTCCTGCTCTCTCCGTTCACCAGACTGCGGCCCCGTGAGGCGCAAGAGGGAAGGACATATCGGAGATTGCCCCGTATTTACTTTTTTTCTTCTTCTTCTTCTTCTTCTTCTTCTTCTTCCCATGGTCCTTTAAGGGCTGTAGCATGGTTTGATGGTGTTTCTGTTTACACAAACGTCAGCGGCATGATGGGAAAGTGGGGTGGGGTGGGGCGTCCTGTCTCTACACTCGATGACATGTCCGCCACGTTTGCTTTTCCCTCAGACGATTTCAGTTTGACGGTGATTATCTACCACGTGCCTACAGTTGAGAATGAAGTGATCATAATTTAACTCATGTTTTTTTTTGTTGGAAGAGTCTAATTCTATTTTAAAGGAGAAATATATTGTTTAATTTGAGCTTTTCTATCTTTTTACTTTTTTTTTGTTTTTTGGTCCTCTGGTGAGGATGCTTGTTATTTGAGGCTGAATGAATGTACATATCTGTGAATACTGTTAATTGCATAGTGTTAATGCAGTAAAAAGAGTTTCATATCAACCCCTTACAAATGTACATTTTAATACATCGGTCACAAAAAGCAGCACATTGATTCTGTGTGACTTTGTATGCATGGCACATCAAAAAAGAAAAAAGGTAGAAATGGCTTGGGTTGATGTGTGATTCATGTGATCCATTTCTAATTAAAAACTACACTTTTGATGTGACTGTTTTCCGTCTGTCGTCTTTTTTCATGTGTGTGCTCCGGAGGGTTCCTGCACAAAAAGAAAAACGGGCCTCAGTGTTGTAGCGCTAACACCTTCCTCCTTACTCAAAACCACCGTAGCCTAGCTTAAGAGCACCCGGGTATCACCAGATTTCTGTCATAGTCACGACTCTGAATGCGGTCACCGCAGGCAATGACCATTAGCCGCCTCAGTGTTGTAACACCATCAGTCCACTTCTACCTCCTACCAGACGTGTGGACTCGAGTCACATGACATGGACTCGAGTCCACAGTGTTGTAACGCCATCGGTCCACTTCTACCTCCGACCAGACGTGTGGACTTGAGTCATATGAAATGGACTCGAATCCACAGTGTTGTAGCGCCATCAGTCCACTTCTACCTCCGACCAGACATGTGGACGTGAGTCACATGACATGGACTCGAGTCCACAGTGTTGTAACGCCATCAGTCCACTTCTACCTCCGACCAGACGAGTGGACTCGAGTCACATGATGTGGACTAAAGTCCAGTGCTGTAACACCATCAGTCCACTTCTACCTCCATGTCATGTGACTCGAGTCCACAAGTCTGGACTCAAGTCCAGTGTTGTAACACCATCAGTCCACTTCTACCTCCGACCAGCCGTGTGGACTCGAGTCATATGATATGGACTCGAATCCACAGTGTTGTAGCACCATCAGTCCACTTCTACCTCCGACCAGACATGTGGACGTGAGTCACATGACATGGACTCGAGTCCACAGTGTTGTAACGCCATCAGTCCACTTCTACCTCCGGCCAGACTTGTGGACTCGAGTCACATGACATGGACTCAAGTCCACAGTGTTGTAACGCCATTAATCCACTTCTACCTCCGACCAGACGTGTGGACTCGAGTCACATGACATGGACTCGAATCCACAGTGTTGTAGCGCCATCAGTCCACTTCTACCTCCGACCAGACGTGTGGACTCGAGTCACATGACATGGACTGGAGTCCACAGTGTTGTAACACCATCAGTCCACTTCTACCTCCGACCAGACGTGTGGTCCTCAGTGTTGTAACGCCATCAGTCCACTCCTACCTGCGACCAGACGTGTGGACTCGAGTCACATGAAATGGACTCGAGTCCACAGTTTTGTGACACCATCAGTCCACTTCTACCTCCAACCAGAATCATGGACTCGAGTCACATGACATGGGCTCGAGTCGACAGTGTTGTAAAACCATCAGTCCACTTCTACCTCCGACCAGACCTGGACTCGAGTCCACAGTGTTGTAACACCATCAGTCCACTTTAACCTCCGACCAGACGTGGACTCGAGTCCACAGTGTTGTAACACCATCAGTCCACTTTAACCTCCGACCAGACGTGTGGACTCGTGTCACATGACGTGGACTCAAGTCAGACTCGAGTCACAAATTTGATGACTTTAGATCTGACTTGAAAAGATTGAAAAAGACTTGGGGCTTGACTTTGACTTCAACACCAGTGACTCATTGCTTGGCTTGAACGACTAGATAACGTCTCCAAAGCGCTTTAAAAATGTGCAGCCAACCAACTCATCCCTATAATTACATATCCACGTTGACTCAGCCTGTAATAATTACACATCTTAAAAAGCATTCATGAGTTGAGTCCATTTAGTATATTAATATTACTCTGTTGTTAGAATTTGGAAATGCCATTAAATCTAATTAAGAGCACGTTAGGGCTTGAAAATCAAAGTTTAGGACTCCGGACTTGAGATTTGACTTGGAAAACAGTGACTTGGTCCCACCTCTGTCTCAGACTGCCCAAATGGTCCCCTTTCACATGCCAGGTTGTTTTGTTTGTTTGTTTTGCTAAGAATACAACTGTTTTTATTGCGTTTTGCTTGAGCCACCCCCCCCCCCCGTTCATTTTTATCGTAGGACCGATCTGTCTATTCTCTATTTCTTGTTTTGGCTAGGGCATCAGCCCTCTATTAATTTAGCAGAGGGCATAAGTTATCATCTCAGGGGCCTTTTCTTCCGTCGCTGTCTATCTCCCGCCTCGCATCAACTGCCCCTGGAGTCTCTGGGACGGCGGTGATGATGAGAATGGTGATCGCTGAGGCGATAATGACATCAAATGGAGGAAATATTCAATAAGGCTCCAGATGATTCAGTGCCCCTCTGCACCACCAGGCCCCCACATCAGAGTGAGTCAGCACCCCTCGTTCCACTTCCTACTCCCCCCTCCCCCCCCGGTTAGCCCCAGGTCCCCCAGCTCTCCTCCACAGGAACACATGTAACCAGCTGCAAAGGCAGGAGGGGAGGAGGGGGGTGAGCGAAAGTGGTGAAAGTGACGTCAGCATATAAATAACCTGACACCCACTCTGAAAAGGATGAGCACCGCATTGTTAAATGATCCATATCTACAGATCCGAATGACAAGTCAGAGAAGGACAAGACCAGCTATGGTACCGTATAATACCTGGCTGTCTGACTCTTCATTTTTGCCGCTTTCAATGAGTTATCCTCTGATGACGATGACTATGATGCTCGTTTCACATATTCTTATGGGCAACAACAACAACAGCAAAGGCACTTCTGTGAAACTGGTATTTCAAACCTTCACGAGTTTGTGCCAGTGGTACACAAATACAGAATGTATTGCCAACGGCAAAGGGATCATTCATGACAAATTATAAATGTTGGTAATGACCACGGTTTCCTGGGAGTCCGGTGCCACTTTGCAGCTAGCCGCAAAGCGAAATTAGATTGCGGTGCCTCTTTGTGTCGGGCCGTGTTCCCGTTACATGATTCACACGAGTTAGGTAACACTGACGCCAGTTTGTAAAGGTCAGCAGTGGGGCAAACTGCCCATTAGGATTATCTTGGCCTCCTCCTCCTCCTCCTCCTCCTCGGTCTCTGGATGTGGTTGTTCCCGCTTTACCCCGAGGAGGGAAATGAGGGGTCGTCCGTGCACATGGGGGATGTTTTTAAAACATTTTTGACCAACCAACAGTATCCGAACTGAGAGGCAAATTCTTCAAGTACCCACTTCCGGCCAAAACGAAAGAAATTCTCTGCAAAATAATGAATGATTTCTGTCCTTCCGGTGCGTTTTTAAGATTAAGATTTGGATCTGAGACTAATGAGTGCGTTTTGTGTAACGGTGACGTTGAAACAACAGAGCATCTCTTTGTTTCATGCCCCCGTACCCAATTGTCCTGGAAACAATTTATGGACTGGTTGAGGAGAGAAACCACAACAATGCACATTATAGATCATCATAGAATTGTGTTTGGTGTGTTATTAGAAGATGAAAGACTGGACCTGCTGATCAATGTTTTACTTACTTTAGCCACATTTCTTATTCCATCCATCCATCCATTACCCAAGCCGCGTATCCCAGTTGGGGTCGCGGGGGTGCTGCAGCCTATCCCAGCAGTCATTGGGGGGCAGGTGGGGAGACACCCTGGACACAGTGGCGCCCCCAAGGGGTGGCCAGGGGTTGCCACCCTGATACTATCCCTGGCCCCCCCCCAGCCACGAGTCGCATATGCAGAATATGCTTCTGATTATGCATAATATGCTTCTATCTGATATTTCACATTAGGTGCTGCTCATTTAAATCAATAATGTATATTTTTCTTAACTCTCATATTGACAGTTTTCCACTAGCCTATACAGTATACTACAACAGCAGCATAGAATTCCCCAAATTCAGTCATGGCTTTTGGTTTTGGTGTGCCACCCCAAGATTTTCAGCGGCCCCATTTGCCCCCCCCCCCATGAAACATTTCTGGGGGCGCCACTGCCTGGACAGGCCGCCAGACCATCACAGGTTTGTTTTTGCTCCAACCAGCTGAATTTCCCCTCGTCATTGCGCCACCTCTGGTTGAAGTTAAGACGCCACCCATCTTCATGCGCTACTATAATGCAACTCAACTCCATGTTAGGTCCCTAGTGAAATCAGAATGTGCCAACGATCACACACTTGTGTTATTTTGTTCTTCATTTAAACTGCGTCTCGTCGCCAGGATCACAGAAATGCCGGAAGCTGTCGACGCAAACTTGTATTTCTGTCAGAACGATTTGAACTTGTCTCGACACATAGTAGCCAATAGGTATCGGCCTCGCCAGGTCATTTTGCCGGGGCTTAAACCCCGAACGATTCGAGTGTAGCCCCGAATCTACTCCTATATTTTCATAATGTGTGTGTGTGGTGTTAGTGTGTGTGTGTGTGTGTGTGTGTGGTGTTAGTGTAGATAGCGGGACCGAAAACTAAAGCACTTATGGTCCTCATTTTTTTGGAGGTGGTAGGTATTGTTCCGGAGAGGACCAGAAAAACAGCAGAAAATTAAAATAATTATGCATAATTATGCATGACTGTGCAAAATATGCATTTTTCTAAAATGGCTAAAAACCACTTTTCTCGGCATTTCAGATGATTCTGAGCATCTTTGATTTTTTTCCCCTATATAAAAAACAATTTCTGGGACTTGGAAATGTTTTGGCATTATGCAAAATATATGCATTTTTGCAAAAATGCCCTTATGGTCCTCATTTTTTTGGAGGTGGTAGGTATTGTTCCAGAGAGGACCAGAAAAACAGCAGAAAATTAAAATAATTATGCATAATTATGCATAACTGTGCAAAATATGCATTTTTCTAAAAATGGCTAAAAACCACTTTTCTCGGCATTTCAGATGATTCTGAGCATTTGGGGGGGAGGGAGTTGGAGTGGGGGGGATTAGGGGCAGGGGGAAGGCGGTTAGCTGGCAGGATGAAGAGGAGGGAGATTTAGACGGGTGGAGAACCAAACCGCTACATTGTAGCGGGGTTCTTCTGGTATGATTATAAATTTAAGCCTATGTGAAGCCCGGCAAAAAACCTAACAGCAGCCCCGTTAAAATAAATGCAGGTCTCTCCGTGTGCGCATGCGTGGGAGGGTCGGTCAGCGCTGGGTCACGTGACCAGCTAAAGCGGGAAGAGAGGAGGAGGAGAGGAGAAATGGCGGAGCGCGCTGGAAAAGACAAGTGAAAAGACTGCTCCATCTTTTTGGGTTTTTCCAAAAGAGAAAGGAGGGTAAGAATTTAACCTATGTAGTAACTTGTCAATAATGGTTGAAATTGACTTTCGATTCGATACAATCATGATGAAGAGAAATCCTCTTCATCGTGATTGTAGGCGCCGTTTAGCTAGCCGGCCATGCTCGTCTGATCCCGCAGCATACTTTTATTGTCCTTTAGCGGTGGGTTTTTTTCTCGTAATTAAATAAAATGTCTATAAAACGAACTAAAACGCTAACGACTCATTCATTTGACTATAGGCACAAATAAAAGCTAACCGTCGTCGAACTTCAAGTAAAGAACTTGACGCCATTATGTTTGGGGGTATTGTTTAGCTACTACTACAGTTAGATCATGTAATGTAATTAGAATGCAGTCCAATCCAATTATGAATCCAATTATGAGTTTAATTTAAGTTGGTTTCGTGGTTTTGCAGAGGCTAGCGAAGACGAGCTCCAGACTGAAGAGCCAGCAGCAGCAGCTGAGTCAGAACCAGGCGTGGAAACTGGTAACAGTTTAGTGTTACTCTGGGTGTTTGTGTGTCAGAGAGAGTCAAAGAGTGAAGCAATTTTGATTAGCTAAAATGCTAATGCTACTCATGCTTGTACATTGGAATGAATTTTGGGTAACACTTTAGTATGGGGAACGTAGTCACCATTAATTAGGTGCTTATTAGCATGCAAATTAGCAACATGTTGGCTCTTAATTGGTCATTATTACGTACTCATTAATGCCTTATTCTGCATGGCCTTATTATACAACCAGTAAGCCATTAACTATGAGTTTTCCCTCTGTAACCTCAGAATTATTGCTTATTAGTAGTACCATCTCAATATGCTTTGCTTAGTGTGGACTTTATAAGGTGGTAGTACCACAAGAAGAGTTACTCTCCCTTACTAACACTTAATGAATATGCTCTGTTCTTACATAACAAAACACAAAACTACAAGTGTTAATACTGTTAAATTACTGTAAATTAAGTTTTTGTTACTTAGAATATGTTCCCCATACTAAAGTGACATCTTGATCATTACTAATTCACTAGTAATTAAGTTTTTTTATGTTCCCCATACTAAAGTGTTACCGAATTTTATTAAATGTCAGTATAGACAGGTCAAGTGTCATGGTGTACCTTTTAAAGTTGCACTGAAATAACAAATGTTTTTCAATCATTAAGACGTGTACTTTTAATGTAAATAAGGTGCCAGAGTGCATTAACAAATTCATTAAAATAGAGCTTGTTTATTAAAAAAAAAATTCCGGGGGAGGATCCCCCCCCGGACCCCCGTACAGGAGTCCAGGCTGAGCCCCAAATGTCCTCAAATCCTGGAAACGCCCCTGCCTATAGGCATAAAAATGACATGAAAACTCCTGTTATTGAAGAATAAGTTAAAAGTGGGATTTTTTTTTTTACAACCCTGATTACTTTTGTAGATTTTGCCATTATGCAAATCAGTTATAATATCATTTTACTTACCGGCGTCATTGTGGAGATCTTGAACGTGGAACCACCGCTGGACACTGTACAAGGATATGGAAAACAAAACCTGTCCTTTAAAAAATATATATCTTGCACCTCAGTTAGACTATATACATTTTCCCCAGTATCTACGACTTCTTAATTGTGCTGTGAGTACTACTACTACATCTTACTTAACTACAAGTAGTAGTTAAGTAAGATGGTCAAACCTGCAAGTAACCAGGAAGTAGCTCAGTAATGCACTCAAACATTGTTGATAATGTTGACCATTTGGAGGATTAACTTAACTCTTGTTTTTGTATTCACTTCCAAATATGTGTTTTAGAGAGTTGGGCTAAATCATAATTGATGAAACATGTTCAACAATCGTATTCTACGTCCCTCTAAGACGCCATTGTCATGTGTCCAGCAGTGATCCTCCCCCCAACCCCGCCTTTTGGATTACTGGCCAGAGAGCAGCTCAGGTCTCCCTATCAGCTTGACACAGGTCCTGTTGCGAAGCGGAGATAATGATCTTTAAGGAAGGGGTGATTCTTTGCTGCTTTCCATACAGCATCTCTGTAAGATCTTGAGATGAACTGAAGAATGATGCCTCTCGGTTTCTGATCATTTTCTCGCATCTCCCCTTAACATTGCGCAATATCAGTGTTCTCTGGCAACTTGTGTTCCTCATCTGGAAGGATCGTTTGACATATTTTGGTGGTTTCTTCTTTACATCATCCTTGGACACAGACTCTGGTACTCCATAACGTTTCAAGATCCATCTTCTTAAGTATTCTTCAGATTCCAAAATTATTTCCGACATCCTGGAAGAAAACAAGTCATCTTTGCTGGTTTTGTTTTCAATGATGTCGACCCTCTGCTTTATGTCTCGTATCTCCTGAAAGGCAAAATTGATGGTTTTCTTTAGGCCCTCAATTTTCAGCAAGTTATCTCCTATCATCTTTTCCATGGCGTCAAAGCGTCTGTTGATAAGTTGAGAGAGAGTTCCAACAATGTCTTGAGTTTGATCAGTATCATTCTTCTTCTTATTGTATTCAAATAGAGGGGTTTTTTGGAAGCTGGTGATTTACAGGCAGTTCCCTCAGTAGATCGCGGCAAAGCCAGAAAATCTTCAAATGGTGTTGCTATCCCATCATCGGCATTAGCCATTTTAGCACAACTGTGGCCTGCTAGTGGGTCGCCGAGCGTTGCAAGTAGTTTAGTCTCTCTTGTCCCTTCAGAGGATCTTTTCCGGTCATGAGAGAACATTGGTGTCTTTGTGAAGGTTTCCAAATCTTGTGTAAATACAAAATTTAAGTAGCCTCTAAGTAGTTCTTTTCCTATTATTTGTAAAGGTTTGGTGATAGAGCTTGAAAAACGACATCTGTTCAAGCCACCACTTCGGAAGCCCCCCCCTCCCATCCAGATGAGCAGGTGAGCAGCGTCACTGTTATGGGCCGGCCTTGGGGGTCCATGCTCGTCCAATAAGGTGCCCCCTCAGCTGAATTCTCTACCTGACAAAAAAATAAAACTGAAATACTTTTACAGCTGTAAGTAAAATTCCATTCATCCATTATCCAAACCACCCATCCTGCTCTCAGGGTCGCTGGAGCCTATCCCAGCAGTCATTGGGCGGCAGGTGGGGAGACACCCTGGACAGGCCATCACTGGGCCAACACACACACACACACACACACACACATACACACATTCATACCTAGGGACAATTTAGTACGGCCGATTCACCTGACCTACATGTCTTTGGACTGTGGGAGGAAACCGGAGCACCCGGAGGAAACCCACGCAGACAAGGGGAGAACATGCAAAACTCCACACAGAGGACAACTCGGGGTGACCCCCAAGGGTGGACTGCCCCGGAGCTCAAACCCAGGACCCTCTTGCTGTGAGGCGACCGTGCTAACCACTGCACCACCGTGCCGCCATGAGTCAAATTAAGTCATACAATTTGGTAATAGAAGACTTAACACTATAATGCAAAATAAAGTGCAAAACAGTGATACTTTGCATTTAGGAGACCATTTCTTACTAAAAATTACACCCCTCTGCCTAGCCAATTAAAAACAACTACCATATCTATATATATAGTATGACCAGCCAATCAATTATATTACAAGGTTGAACTTGTAGTTACATAGCGACGTTAGGTGGGCGGCACTAATGTGGACATTTTCTTTGTGGTAAACAAAGCTAAAACTTAGCAATGTGCAACTTAGCTATCATTCAAGTAACATGGACATGAGAAAGCAGTTTGGAACAGTACCCACATTAGCAATAAGTCGTTGCAGTGACAACCACGCCCAAGCTGATGATTTGGCTGATATTAGCTCAATTCTGCACCCACAGTCGGCGACTCCAGCTGTTCTAGTGTCGAGTTCATAAATCCACTAGTGCACCTTGGGAAAATGTCTCCTTTGCTTTGTACGTTGCGCAGGTACAAGAGAGGTTGTTTGCACATTTGTAATTATGGGTATGTTTCTGGATGAGCAGACACATGGTTGTATAACTGACCCTCTCTAAGTCCCGCCCCCTTCCGCTTTGTGCTCCAATAACAGTTGAGCAAGCTTGGTACCCGGCAGGACCTTGGTCAGCTTCCCCTATACCTGTTCGATATGCTATGTGTCAGGCTCGTTTATGTTAAAAAGGAAACCAAATTTTGAAGATGGTTCAAAGATATGTCTGGGGGACCTGTAAAAGCGACACTCGGTATCCTGGCATGTGGAAGAGGTTGTGTTTATTCCATTTCCCAAAATCGAAAACAGATTTTGTCGGATGTAAAGAGTGGATTAGGCTGTGCGGTAGACCTCACCATCAGCTGAACATCAACACCATCACCAGGGGCATCTCTAGAGATTTATGGATAGGGGGGCTAAGCCTTTACTAGGGGGGTCTGGGGGGGGATGATTTTTTTTTCTTTTCCTAATGGCCCCAAAATGTCTGTTTGTCATGAATTTTTAGAGTAGCAATAGGTGTAAAATCAATCAAAAATGTGGTTATTTGGTCAAGTTGTCCCACAGTAGATCTGTATCTTCATAGTTTGTATTAGGCACGGATCTAATATGACTTAAATGCTATCCATCCACATACAACAGGCACAGATCAAGCAAAGGTATTGAAGTCAAGGAACGCTATCTCCTCCCAGATAAGTTGCAGGTCCCAAGATTATTATTCATACACAGACTGTAGATTGGTGCGATCACAGTTTGTGCAATCAGAAAGAGTGCGATTTTGCTCTGTAGTTGTGCTCACATGTTTAATAACTTAGGTCACAGAATTTCAAGGTAACAGTGACATTTGACAGCACAAATAACTTTTCTCAATACATTTTTATTCTCACAAATGAGGATATATTAAGGGAATGGCATTTCTACAGATATGGAAGAAATCAAAGTCCGGCCCATCCCCAGCCAGAGGACAATAGGGCTGTTAGTCAAAAAGCACCAACAAAAAGGCATATGCATAAGATGGCAGTACACATGGCAATTTACATGCTGGG
This sequence comes from Lampris incognitus, assembly GCF_029633865.1. Classification (NCBI taxonomy): domain Eukaryota; kingdom Metazoa; phylum Chordata; class Actinopteri; order Lampriformes; family Lampridae; genus Lampris; species Lampris incognitus. The sequence goes on from NC_079218.1 coordinate 48,304,841, forward strand.
TTGTATTGAAATCAACATCTTTCAACTTTCAACTTGCTGGCTTCACTTCACAGTGTAGTATGGTTTAGATTGGCTCAAATTATTGCCTCCTACGGTGTTAAGATTAGGTAAAAATTTTTGGTGTTTTGTATGGAAATTGTTATTATGATATACCTGGGCATGGAACTTTTTACATGTGAAGGAGTTTTCCATGGAACATATTTTCCACAACCATGCAAAGCCACACTCAAGCAGTAGACAACGGATCATGCATAACATATTCATGAAATAGACAATATTCAGAATGCAGAATATAGGATGGTTTGTGACTGAACCGAGGTTTTGCACTTGAACCGACCTCATAGTACTAAACACAAGGAGAAACACAATGGAATGAATGAATGAAGGATCAGATGGAAAGGAATTTTAACAGACAGGTTTATATAATCCTTTTCAGCAATTACTTCATTTACTGAAACTGAAAAGCTGCTATTCATAGAGACTATTTTGTGGGTGTGAGCATCAAAGAATACCTTCTGTTGTGACTCAGCAGCCCTAGTGATTTGCTCTCAATTGACATGGCTGCAAGATTGTGACGCCTCTTCTGCCCCATGCAGCCTGGAGTGCAGCCAGCACAGTGCACTAAAAGACTTTTCACAAGAGCAGCTGCTCACAGGTATTGTTAGGGCAACTTGAATGATTGCCTTTAGAGAGGGAAACATATCTGGATCTAGGAGGTTGTGCACAGCTAACATGTCTTGGGGTTGACATCCGGTCTCTGTTTTGCGGGCAAGAAAGTTTCTGTCCACCAGCAACTCTTCTGTTTTGAGATCAACCTTGTCGTGATTGGCAAGCTCAGTTAAATATGATTCACTCAAGAAGTGCTCTGAATTAGGGCTGCATGCCTGGATGCCTTTTAGTAGGCTTGCATCTACACTAGAAAATCATTGTTCAAGATCACAAACCATCCTGTCCAAGCAGGGGAACAGCAACTCTGTTTTCAAGGTTCCTTAGCTGAACCAAACTGTGCCCACCCTTAGCAATAGGACCACCCTTAACACTGACCAAATGTGTCTGCTCCTGAAGCCTTTTTCCACATACTTCACATACAGGGGGCACATGGGTCCGCTATGGGTTCCCCAGTTTCACCTATAGTTGCCAACTTGTATATGGAGGAAGTGGAAAAGAGGGCTCTGAAGTCCTATCCAGGGTCACCACCTAGCCATTGGTTCAACTATGTGGATGACACCTGGGTTAAAATTAAATCTCAGGATGTACCACATTTCACAGACCACATTAATTCTGTGACAGGTTAGTCTTCTTACACTGAAATTGCAATTGGTGATGGGGGTGACATTGTTGATGTTTACTGTAAACCAACACGTACTGATCAGTACTTAAAGTTTGACTCTCATCATCCACTGGAGCACAAACTAGGGAGTTATCAGGACGCTGTACCACCGAGCTGACAACGTCCAAGCCGACACAGCGGCCGGGGAAGGGGAGAAATCCCACATCAAACAGGCCCCGGTTAAGTGTGGTTATCCTAACTGGGCGTTTGTCAAAGCCAGGAAGACGCCCAAAGAGTGCACCAGCTGATCGAAGAGAGGAGAAGGACAACAAGCCTTCTAAAGTGGCCATTTTAACTCTAACTAATGACGGCAATTTCCATATGAAACCGGTCGCTGGTTTCGGCTGTGACACAACTGTGTCGGTTTCAGTCGTTATGTAGCTGTGCTGTTTATAAGGTTGGGGATACCTGCAGTCAGCTGACACTGACAAAGTCACTTACATTAGTGATGAGTCATTTCTTCCACTAAACGTTGTGTCCAGATGAGCTGATTCAACTTCCTGGGATACATTAAGAGGAGTCAGCTTAATGTCAGATCACAGATGTCGGCCAGGTTTGCCGCCTCCTCGCCGCCGTGATGACGTTAAAGAGATTTGGGAAATGACAGATACATTGATTGCTGACATATTTTTAAGATGACATGAATTATCGTTAGCTAGAAAAGATCAAGACCAACGTTCCTTTGTAATATCTCTGCTACATGCTGGCCCGAAATAACTTTTGGTGCTATTTATTTGGATATACATGATGTCTAGCACCCCAACAGGGAAAGTTACCTTTGTAAAAGTTAACATCTAGTGCAGGAGCAATGTTGACTGATAGTGTTCATAAAAGTTAACATTGTGAATATATCCTATCGCATGCTGTAGTCCCTGCTGTCAGCATCTTGAAGATATTTCCTAACGCTCAGAAATGATCTAATGCACACTGTGGCGCCCGGCTAGATGCAGCCATTGTTGTGCCGTAATATGCACCCCTGCTGTGAAATGCACCCCCTTAATTTAGCTGCGTGAAACGCCACGTGAAATACTTTCAACTTGCTCAAAAAATCCATTTCATTTTTTTTTTATTAAATTTTCAAACAAAGGAAATATACAATTGCAAAAACAGCAACCACCCCCCACCCACAAAAAATATATCCAAAGGCGTAGTCTCGGACTCATAAGGGCACTGAGAGGATTTATTGCTGATAAACCTATGAACTTGTAGCTATCGAAAGAAGTGATGTCTAGGGAGATCCATTTCTCTGATAACGCTGGAAGGAGGCGAAGTTATTATCAAGATAAATGATCTGGAATGTTTGGATTCCAAGATTGAACTTTTTTCTTTTTTTTGGGCATTTTCCGCCTTTATTAGATAGTGATAGTCAAGAGAGACAGGAAAGGCAGGGGAGAGAGAGGGGATGACATGCAGCAAAGGGCCCGAGCCTGATTCAAACCCAGGCCGCTGCGGTAAGGACTCAGCCTTATGTGGTACGCACTGTACCAGGTGAGCCACCTGGGCGTCAATCAACGATGGGAAAGGTGTGGTTTGCTTTTAATGGAGCCGAAGATGAAAATGTTTGAAAGCCAAAAATTACATCTAAATTGGTTCCAGATTTTCCCGACAGGTTTTAATTATTATAGTCTTTGTGTATGAAGAAGAAAGGTGTGGAATAGGGGTATGAGCAAGAGCTGCAAGTGATACTGGCTTGGAAGACATGGATTATATCACAAGCGGGGGGGGGGGGCACGTAGTGTGTCTCGTAATCAATATTGTGTGGTTCTAAAATTTTGTCTGCATATTTTTTGACTTTCATTTTTCTTCTCTCCAGTGCGTACCTCCACCTCTCCGGGCTCTCCTCAACCTGCACCCTACTCTCATTACAGATCACAATGTCATCCGCAAACATCATAGTGCACGGACTCCTGCCTGATCTCGTCCGTCAACCTGTCCATCACCACTGCAAACAGGAAAGGGTTTAGAGCCGATCCTTGATGTAATCCACCTCCACCTTAAACCCATCTGTCATTCCAACCGCACACCTCACTACTGTCACACTTCATACATATCCTGAACCACTCCTACATACTTCTCTGCAACTCCCAACTTCCTCATACAATACCACACCTCCTCTCTTGGCACCCTGTCGTATGCTTTCTCTAAATCTACAAAGACACCATGTAACTCCTTCTGGCCTTCTCTATACTTCTCCACAACATTCTCAAAGTAAACATCACATCTGTGGTGCTCTTTTGTGGCAAAAACACATACTGCTGTTCACTAATCGTCACCTCTCCTCTTAACCTAGCTTCTATTACGCTTTCCCGTATCTTCATGCTGTGGCTGATCAGCTTTATACCTCTGTAGTTGCTACAGTTCTGCACATCGCCCTTATTCTTGAAAATCGGTACTAGTATGCTTCTTCTCCACTCCTCAGGCGTCTTCTCACATTCCAAGATTGTGTTAATCTAGTTAAAAACTCTACTGCCACCCCTCCTAAACATCGCCATGCCTCCACAGGTATGGCATCTGGACCAACTGTCTTTCCACTCGTCATCCCCTTCATCTCTGCCCTCACTTCCTCCTTGCTAGTCCTTTGCACTTCCTGATTCAGTATCCCCACATCATCCAACCTTCTGTCTCTCTCATTTTCTTCATTCATCGGCCCCTCAAAGTACTCCATCCACCTTCTCCACACACTCTCCTCACTTGTCAGCACAATTTCATCTCTATCCTTGATCACCCTAACCTGCTGCACATCCTTCCCAGCTTGGTCCCTCTGTCTCGCCAATCGATACAAGTCCTTCCCTCATTCCTTATTATACTGTCTAATCTCTCATACAACTCACCATATGCCTTTTCCTTTGCCTTTGCCACCTCTCTCTTCACTTAACACTATATCTCCTTGTACTCCTGTCTACTTTCTTCATCTTTCTGACTATCCCATTTCTTCTTCGCCAACCTCTTCCTCTGTATACTTTGCTGTACTTCCTCATTCCACCACCAAGTCTCTTTGTCTTCCTTCCTCTGTGCTGATGACACACCAAGTACCTTCCTAGCTGTCTCCCTCACTATTTCTGCCGTGGTTGCCCAGCCATCCGGCAACTCTTCACTACCACCAGTGCCTGTTTTAACTCCTCTCTGAACTCCACACAACAATCTTCCTTTTTCAACTTCCACCATTTGATCCTTGGCTCTGCCTTCACTCTTTTCCTCTTCTTGGTCTCCAAAGTCATTCTGCAGACCACCATCCGATGCTGCCTAGCTACGTTCTCCCAAGTCACCACCTTGCAGTCTCCAATCCCTTTCAGATCGCGCCTTCTACATAAGATATAGTCCACCTGTGTGCACTTTCCTCCACTCTTATACATCACCCTGTGTTCCTCCCTCTTCTTGAAATATGTATTCACCGTAGCCATTTCCATCCTTTTGGCAAAATCCACCACCATCTGTCCTTGACACCATACCTGCCCATCACCTCCGTTCCCTTCACCAACATGCCCATTAAGTCTGCTCTAATCACCACTCCCTCCCCCCTTGGGCACCCTCTCAACCACTTCATCCAAGTCACTCCAGAATTCTTCTTTCTCTTCCATCTCACACCCATCTATCTCAGTGCATATGCTCCACCCGGGGTATATGCACTAATAACATTCATCAATACACCTTCGATTTCCAGCTTCATACTCATCACTCTGTCTGACACTCCCTTCACCTCCAGCACACTTTTGACAAACTCTTCCATCAAAATTACCCCTACCCCATTTCTCCTCCCATTCGCACCATGGTAGAAGAGTTTGAACCCACCTCCAATGCTCCTGGTTACTCCCTTTCTACCTGGTCTCACACAGTATACCTACAAACCCCCATTCCAATGAAGTTGGGACGTTGTGTAAAACGTCAATAAAAACAGAATACAATGATTTGCAAATCCTTTTCGACCTATATTCAATTGATTACACTACAAAGACAAGATATTTAATGTTCAAACTGATAAACTTTATTGTTTTTGTTTTTTTTTTTGGCAAATATTCACTCATTTTGAATTTGATGCCTGCAACACGTTCCAAAAGAAGCTGGGACAGGGGCATGTTTACCACTGTGTTACACCACCTTTCCTTTTAACAACACTCAATAAGCGTTTGGGAACTGAGGACACTAATTGGTGAAGCTTTGTAGGTGGAATTCTTTCCCATTCTTGCTTGATGTACGACTTCAGTTGCTCAACAGTCCGGGGTCTCCGTTGTTGTATTTTGCGCTTCATAATGCTCCACACACGTTCAATGGGAGACAGGTCTGGACTGCAGGCAGGCCAGTCTAGTACCCGCACTCTTTTACTACGAAGTCCCGCTCTTGTAACACGTGCAGGATGTGGCTTGGCATTGTCTTGCTGAAATAAGCAGGGACGTCCCTGAAAAAGACGTCGCTTGGATGGCAGCACATGTTGCTCCAAAACCTGTATGGACCTTTCAGCATTAATGGTGCCTTCACAGATGTGCAAGTTACCCATGATGCCATGGGCACTAACACACCCCCCATACCATCACAGATGCTGGCTTTTGAACTTTGTGCTGATAACAATCTGGATGGTCCTTTTCCTCTTTAGCCCGGAGGACACGACGTCCATGATTTCTAAAAACAATGTGAAATGTGGACTCGTCAGACCACAGCACACTTGTCCACTTTGCGTCCGTCCATCTCAGATGAGCTCGGGCCCAGAGAAGCCGGCGGGCGGCGTTTCTGGGTGGTGTTGATATATGGCTTTCACTTTGCATGGTAGAGTTTTAACTTGCACTTGTAGATGTAGCGACGAACTGGGTTAACTGACGATGGTTTTCCCAAATGTTCCTGAGCCCACATGGTAATATCCTTTACACAATGATGTCGGTTTTTAATGCAGTGCCACCTGAGGGATCGAAAGTCACGGGCATTCAGTATTGGTTTTCGGCCTTGCCGCTTACGTGCAGAGATTTCTCCGGATTCTCTGAACCTTTTGCTGATATTATGGACTGTAGATGATGAAATCCCTAAATTCCTTGCAATTGTATGTTGAGAAACATTGTTCTTTAACTGTTGGACTATTTGCTCACGCAGTTGTTCACAAAGTGGTGAACCTCACCCCATCCTTGCTTGTGAACGACCGAGCCTTTCGGGGATGCTCCTTTTATACCCAATCATGACACTCACCTGTTTCCAATTAACCTGTTCACCTGTGGAATGTCCCAAACAGCTGTTTTTTGAGCATTCCTCAACTTTCCCAGTCTTTTGTTGCCCCTGTCCCAGCTTCTTTGGAACGTGTTGCAGGCATCAAATTCAAAATGAGTGAATATTTGCAAAAAACAATAAACTTTATCAGTTTGAACATTAAATATCTTGTCTTTGTAGTGTATTCAATTGAATATAGGTCGAAAAGGATTTGCAAATCATTGTATTCTGTTTTTATTCACGTTTTACACAACGTCCCAACTTCATTGGAATTGGGGTTTATACCTTTTTTCTTTACATCATATCAGCCCGCTCTCTCCCTTTACCAGTCATAGTGCCAGCATTCAAAGTTCTGACTCTCACCTCCACACTCATACCCTTCCTCCTCTCCCGCTGCTCTGGACATGGCTTCTCCTCTCCTTCTCCTTCGCACAGCAGTAGCATAGTTTCCACCGGCACCCTGCTGGCCGACAGTACTGGTGGCAGTCGTTGGTAACCCGGACCTCAACCGATCCGTTATGGAAATTTGATCTATGGTAAAAATATATATGGAATACAGAAAAAATATGGAAAAAATCAAGGACTCATCACACATATGATAAAAAATCATCAACCACAGGCTCATGATGTTGCTCCTCCCCTTCAAGAGGACTTAGAATCACAGAATCATCCAAAAAATTTGATGTGTCTGTTAGCATGGTTGCTGTGACAATCATTGGTGTACAAGATGTAGAATAGTGGGGAGAAACAGCAGCCTTGAGGCGAACCAGTATAAGAGTGCAGCTGATTGGAAAAACAGCCATTTCTCCCCACACACTGGGACTTATCAGTCAAGAAGTCCAGTATCCAGCCATCCATTCATTATCCAAACCGCTTATCCTGCTTTCAGGGTCGCGGGGATGCTGGAACCTATCCCAGCAGTCATTGGGCGGCAGGCGGGGAGACACCCTGGACATGCCGCCAGGCCATCACAACGAAATTAAAATCCAGTTTAAAAAGCTGGATTAGCTTTCCCGCTCACAGATGCTGCTGGATAGTATCAAAAGCCGAGGGGAAAGCTATAAACAACAGCCTGGCGTGAGATTTTGCCTCCTCAAGGTGGCGATACAGAAAATGCAATTGTGTGATAGTAGCATCCTCCACACCTCTGCCGGGCCTGTATGCAAAGCTATAGTCTAGTCTAGACTTCAGCCAGATTTTTGTCTTACCTAAATCAATTAGTCTCTAATACCTAGATCTTGTTCAGAATACAAGTTGGAATTTTAATGGGCGTTAATAGTAGTAATTGCATCATACCAATTAACTCCAACACCTGCCCATCATGGCATGATACGCCACACACACACCTTATTCTAACCAGGGTTTATATTCCAATTCCCACCCTTGTTGCTTGCTAGGTCTTTGTTTTTGCTGTTGTCCTTTTCTTCTTAACCTTATTTCTTTGCTTTTTTAAGAGTGAATGAATTTGTTTTTAAGGTAATTATCACGGTTGCTGGGATGTGGGATGAATATTGACAACTCTTTCTCTCACACTACATCTGAATGGTTGCGTTTGGGTTTACTGGTTGAATGAGCTATACCGGGCTTATGCCACAGAATCCTCTCTGTGTCGCATCTCCATCTGTTGTTTTTGGCTCCCCATTGACCTTTTTCCCAGCCCGAGTCCAGCAGAACCTCGGTGATGTAACTGGAACCAGCTCACGGCAGATGGTCAGACAGGTATGTAGTCTGATCCTGATAGTGTGACGTTTCCTCCACCTCATCTCTGTAATAATGAGACCTACTTCTCCTCACCCTCCTGGGACGGGAAGGCCAGTGTGGGTCACTTCCCATGATGCCCAGGCATAATTGGGTAATTTAAATAACCCATCAGAAAAAAGACACTCTCAACCCTGCTCCCATATTTAGCAGCTCCATACATGCTATTATCTGATTGAATTGGGAGACATAAGCATGCTGTTTTCGATCTCTGTTCTTCCCTGTTCTTTTTCTGGACGAGAGACGTAGGCTGTTACTGGAACACCCACCTGTGGTGCCAGTACAAAGTGGACTGTAAGGGCAGTCCCTACCATGATCAGGAATCAGGAACCAGGAATCAGGAACACTTTATTTGTCATTTCATTTCATGCACGAAATGCCATTTCCCCCAGCCCACAGCAGTACAACACAACGACAAAAACACATCCAAAAACCACAAGAACACACATATCCGACCTAACACACATATCCAAACTAAACAAAAAGTCCCTGTCCAGGTGAGACTGCCCTCGGTGTTATCAGAACTGCTGGTCTGCACTAGCAGTTAGCTTAGCCTGCCCCGCTCTCCCAGCTGATCCAGCGCCAGCTCTCCCAGCCATCAAACGAGGACAAAAATTAAGACCTAGACGTGGACAAAGACACTGCATGGACAGTACTGGGTAACACTGCTGCAAACGCGGATTAGCACAGCCACCTCCCCACACCAGAAGCGAAATGATAACCACGAGGCTAAGCTAGTTAACTAACATAGATCGTCAAGACCATACGAGAAGAGAGGCGGTGGCCTTCCCTGCCATTCCATGAGCCTGCATGAAATAGAGGCCTGTATATTTACACCCTAAACTGGGCAAACACAGAATAAAGGTACATGAGAGCATCTCAGGACTTGCATTGGGTAGACTGATAAGTCTGACTAAAAGACGATCAGTCAATCCCAAATGTTGTTTCCTACTGCCAGTGACTGAAAAGCGGAGGGTAGAGAGACATTGAGTGGTGCATATAATATTTCACAATGTTGGGTACAGCTTACTTCACCTACTTTATCACCACCAGTTTCAGCTACCCTCTTATGACCATTTATTTTATGAATATTTTTGCTAGGTTATAAACAACAGTGCTAAAATGGATTTTAGTTTAGTGCTAATAACTCATTAATTAGGTGCCTTTTACGCAGTAAAAACGCCATGTTGGTTTAAATAGTAGCACTATATGGTAACACTTAATAACTACACAAATGAAGCATTAGTTAAGTATTAGTAACTACTGAATTTATCATTTGTATAGCATGTGTAAAGCAAGACATGCACCAATGGTTGGTGTGTTAATAGATGTTTATAAATACTTCTTAATACTGCAATTCATGATTAATCCAGGTAGTTACTAGTTGTTGAGTATTTTGTATGACCTCATCTAAAGAGACGACTAGCTATATCTTACAAAGCATTTACAAATGAGGTTGAAAGACCAGCAGGACCTTGAGACTCACAAAAGTCTAAAGGAGCATAACATCCTTTAGAACGTGTAAGTGCACGATTAACAAACTATTTGTACATTTGTGCATGAATTAATCATGAGTTGCTGTACTACTACTTTCAGCTGCTCCCGTTAGGGGGCGCCACAGCGGGTCACCAGTTTTCATCTCTTCCTGTCCTCTGCATCTTCCTCTGTCACACCAGCCACCTGCATGTCCTCCCTCACCACATCCATAAACCTCCTCTTTGGCCTTCCTCTTCTCCTCTTCCCTGGCAGCTCCATATTCAGCATCCTTCTCCCAGTATACTCAGCATCTCTCCTCCACACATGTCCAAACCATTAAAAATCTTGCCTCTCTTGCTTTGTCTCCAAACCGTCCAACCTGAGCTGTCCCTCTAATATACTCGTTCCTAATCCTGTCCTTCTTCATCACTCCTAATGAAAATCTTATCATCTTGAACTCTGCCACCTCCAGCTCCACCTCCCGTCTTTTCATCAGTGCCACTGTCTCCAAACCATATAACATAGCTGGTCTCACTACCATCTTGTAAACTTTCCCTGTAACACTTGCTGGTACCCTTCTGTCACAAATCACTCCTGACACTCTTCTCCACCCACTCCACCCTGCCTGCACTCTCTTCTTCACCTCTCTACTGCACTCCCCATTACTTTGGACAGTCGACCCCAAGTACTTAAACTCATACGCCTTCGTCACCTCTACTCCTTGCATTATTATTGCAGTATTAATAAGTATTTATAATTGCAGTATTAATATATATTTATAAACATCTGTTAACACACTCACTAACCATTGGTGCATGTCTTGCTTTACAAATGCTTTACAAATGATGAATTCAGTAGTTACTAATGCTTAACCAAGGCTTCATTTGTGTAGTTGTTATAGTGTTACTGTGGGGTTTTTTTTCTTGCTCATTAGTCCTGTGTGTATCTAGGATTATCCTCCACATAAAGGACCTGTAGCCTGAACATATTCAGGGAGGCCAATCTTACTGAGCAAGATGGTCTACAGTGTACCAAGTGAAAGTCCAGGGCAACATGGACCAAAACTAAAATAGAAGGCATGAATCTCACACCTTGACAGAAACGGGGCTGTCATTGAAAGCAGATGACCTTAAAGAGGTGCACCCTCTGTTTTAATTTCCGCCGGTGTCCTAAATACTTTGTGATAAGACACTTAAAAATGGCATCTCTTGGTTGATCTGAAGTCTGGGCTGAGGTCCAAAGGTGACCCACCTTTGCCGTCAGAGCCCCGAGTCTTTGGAACAATCTCGCGGGAGATTAGCTTAGGTCAGTGTCTTCCTTTCAATTCTTCTTTTTAATAACTCACTTTTTAAGTCGAGCCTTTTCATCATAATTAGGTCCTGGGTACGATGTTAAACTGCAACCGTCGGGTTGTCGGTGACTAAACGGGCACCCCCACTTCAGCCCTTGGGATGTTGTGAGGAGGGTGTGTGGACACCCAGCAGGACTAAAAACAAAACCTGTCAAAGGGCAGATGAGTTGGTCTGTGAACCAACCACCATCCATACCCGGAGAGGAGATAGGGACCACCAGGTACTCCCCCTCTACTGAAACACTATGATGACTCAACCTGTTGAGACATCAGCTGTGCTCCTACGACCTCAAAAAGGTCACGGAACTGATGACGACGATGATGATGATTTTCATCATCCCTGTTACATGGTTCCCCCTGCCTTTTTACTTCCTTGTTATTTTCAATTCAGTTTACCCATGTTTTTATCTGATTTTCCTTTTTTTTGTCATAATTTTATTGCTGCTCGTTTTTTGTCCGTTCTACACTGTAAAGCACTTTGTAAACTGTTTTTAAGAACGATGCTGTATGAATGAAGTTTATCTGACTTGACACTAAGTTTGTTAAAAGTTGTTAAAGTTAAAGGCTGAATAGTGGTCTGACTCACTGGATGGGGACTGCTAGAATAAGATTCCCATAGCTGTCGATCACCGATCTATAATAAACTCTGGATTGATAATGTAATGATAGAAACTCCACTAAAGTTGAAGCCAATGGAAGTCAATTTTTATATTTGTATTTATATTTGTATTTCTATAAAAGTCAATTGCGTCTGAGGTTTCTGCTGGCTTGTCACGGTGAATAGATGTGCGGCATATGGTTGCGTAGTTACATTTACAAAAATATGTGCTAAAACTATACACAGGTGATTGCAATATTAGAAGAAATAGTAACTTATTGTACGTTTATGGTTGCAATGTTATTCTTAGCATAACTATACTCTATATATTAGCTGTATGTCTTGAGATCTAATGGTATTAATGCCACATAATGTTCCCAGATAGCAAAAAGACGTTGAGAGGGATTTGGTCCACTACCAAAACATCTGGCCCAGATCCGCCAAATGTCATGGTTGTGTGGGCTGAGTTTTCAAGGTTCACCTGTTTCCCATTCCTTGATTGGCTTGCCATTTCTGTTCCTGCCGCTGCTTTACTCACCTGTTCCCCATTCCTTGATTGGCATTCCTGCTCACCTGCGCCCCTTTTCCCTGATTGGCTCCCCAGCAGTTGTATTCCCTCGGGTTGCCCCGCTTCTTTGTCAGATTGTATGTTGACTTTTGGTAACCGGATGCGCCATGCCTGGTCTCGAGCATTCCTTGCTGCCTATATCTATGTTCCTGTTTTTTGTAAGTCTGTTTGCTTTATTAAAGCCTTGTTCTAGCCCAGCCTGTCTTCGCTGTCTGTGTGACAAAAACTATGTATTTGAACTTTTTCTATCTCCTTTCAGCGCCTGTCCTTCCACTGAGACTACTCTGACCAGGGTCTTGAACTAGGTGGCACGGTGGCCTGGTGGTTAGAGCTGTTGCCTCACAACAAGAAGGTCCTGAGTTCAAATCCCAGGTCCTTTTTATGTGGAGTTTGCATGTTCTGTCCGTGTCTGCATGGGTTTCCTCCAGGCACTTAGGTTTCCTCCCACCATCAAAAAAGACATGCGTGTTAGGGTTAATACTCCTCTCTGTGCCCCTGATCAAGGCAATAGGAAGAAATAACGAGTTGGTCCCCGGGTGCTGCACGGCGACTGCCCACTGCTCCTAGATACACAGCTATGATGGGTTAAATGCAGAGAGTAAATTTCATTTGTATGTACAAAATTACTAATAAGAGTATTCTATGCTATGGACTCTGATTCCACCTCTGTGCTTCTACTGCTGGACCTCAGTGCATCCTTTGATACCATTGATAACTATATACTATTTGAATAAATTTTAATTTTGTCTCTGGCTTGGCTCTCTGTCGGCTTAAATCCTACTTTTCTGGGAGACCACGGTCTGCTATAAATATTACTTCGAAATTCTCTGACGTTAAATATGGCATACCTCTGGGCTTGGTTCTTGGCTCTCTGCTTTTCTTTTTATATTTCACCTCTTGGCCAAATTATACGTAGTCATGGCATAAATTTCCATTGCTATGCGGATGATACTCAGCTGTATCTGCCTATTAGGGCTGATGATCATACTCAAATGGGTAATTTAGAGCCCTGCTTGGTTGCTGTGAAAAAAATTGGATATCACTAAACTTCCTGCTTTTAAATTTGAAGAAAACTGAGTTGCTGGTTGTTTGCGGTTACACACCAATTTGATCAAGTAACAATCAACAACTCTGATTTTACAAAGTGTGGCAGCCAAAAATCTTGGTGTTACGTTTTTAACCCCAGCCTTTCGTTTGATGTATGTATGCAAAGAAATCACCAAGACTGCATTTTGTTTCTTGTGTAACATGGCTAAAATTCGGTCTTTCCTGTCTGTCTGACGCAGAAACTCTTATACTTGCATTTGTTTAATCCAGACTTGATGACTGTAATGTTCTGTTTTCAGGTCTGCCACACGCTAGCAACTAAAAGTGTTCAGATGGTTCAAAATGCTGCAGCTAGAACCTAACTAAAACTTCAAAATTTGACCATATTACACCAATTCTTACCTCCCTTCAGTGGCTTCCTATCCATGTTAGATCAGACTTCAAGGTGCTTCTGCTGACTTATAAAATCCTAAATGGGCTTGCCCTATCATACCTGTCTGATCTCCTTAAATCATACATTCAATCACTGGGTGCTGCACAGTGGCTGCCCACTGTGCCTGGCTACACAGCTAGGATGGGTTAAATTCAGAGTGAATTTCATTGTATGTACAAATGACAGTGTATTCTAATTCATTTATCTCAAGCTCTCTGCTCTCAAAATACCTGTGTGTACTCAACATTAAAAAGAAGTCATCTGGTGGCAGGGCCTTTTCCTATCAGGCACCGTTCTTGTGGAACAACCTGCCTGCTGCCATCAGATGATCAGTTTGAGTCCTTTAAATCCAAACTTGGAAAATTTTTGCCTTAACCTACAATTTGTTGCCTTTAAATTGAATACTTCACGACCTGTACTGCAGGTTTCAGTCTCGGTGAGTTTACCAAGCACTGTTCTGCTGACGAGAGTATATAGATTATTTTGACTATTGCAAAATGTTTTCGTCTCTCAAGTCTTTTCTCTCTCTCGCTGAATGACGTCTTCTCCTTTCTCCTGTGTATGTGAATGGTGTGATGTGAGTGTCCCCTGTGGGCACGTGTAGTCTGTCCTCTCTGTCTCTATGCAGATGGTGGTCGCCACCTGGACACTGCTTGGCATCCTCCTCATCACGTTTTTTATATGTCTTATAAATCCATATAATTTTGTGATACTGTTTCAATGTTATATCCTTCTCTCACTATGACATGTGACTGTGTTTTTCTTGTCTCTTCTCCTGTGTACGTGAATGGTGTGATGTGAGTCTCCCCTGTGTGCATGTGTAGTCTGTCTGCCAGGTTTACATGGTGATGGTACTTGCGTGTCTCAGTTCGTAGAATGTTCTGGTGGCATCTGGACACTGGTTGGCATCCTCATTATATTCTTAATATATCTTATGATTCTGTGATCCTCTTTCAGTGTTTTATTTGGTAAATTGTGTTTTATTCTGTATACACATCCGTTGCATGTCTGTCCAGTCTTGGGAGAGAGATCCCTCCTGTGTTGCTCTCCCTGAGATTTCTTCCTATTTTTTCTCCCTGTTGTATTGCTGTAAAGCCCACTGAGGCAAATTTGTGATTTTGAGCTATACAAATAAAATTGGCTTGACTTCAACTGCATCTGCAAGTGTTTGGATAAAAGTGTCAAATGAGTAGATGGGAATTGACATATGAATGCATTCCATTTCAACTAGACCACTCTATTTCTATTTGCACCATCACGCTGGTCAAACAAACATTTCGAGAAATACTTACGGATCAGTATGCTTTCTATGGCCATCTTATTGACGACCCTTTAGCCATTCACCCCCCCTTCCAATTAATCTTGCAGGCCATGGGGCACAAAATCATACAGGCCAGAATATTCCATGTGATCTGCTTTGTGTCAACCCCCCCAACAGGAGCGTGAGGACCCCTAGGTGGACATGAGAATGGAAACTGGACTGAATAGTCATTTCTGCAACAACCTCAAAGTCTTGGTCAAACAATGCAAAATTTAGTATCCCCCCCCCCCCTTTTTAAATAACAAGTCAGTGTCTGAACAGCAGAGTACACCAAGAAGCAGATCAAACGTTCGGGGTTTGAAGTTGAGAGAGCATATGAAAGGATGTCTCGGAAAAACTCTTACAAGATGGAGCTTTTGCCTGTCATTGACAGGGTCGTGGCGCCCCTCTTCAAACCGCTCCTATTCCTCCTCGCCGTCGAGGGGGGAATTGGAAATCATCCGGCATTCCGTATGTTGCGGGGTGGGCACTTGACCCAACTCTTGCCAACAGCACATTCACAGTTGCTGCAAGTTGACCGACCTGCTGCTTGCAATTGTCAGGCCATGCAGCTGTGCAGCTGCAAGGATGTGGAAGGAGAAGGAAACCCCTTGACATAATATTGACAATACCCAATAAAGAGGGGATTACAGATATTTAACTGAGCGAGTCCATGTAATGCTTTGTCAGTTTAAAGAATTTTTTTTATAATTTCTGGATTTAAAAGTTAACCTAACCATTGTAAGGAGGCTAGTATTGGGGAAATGTGTGCTGTGGGCTTAGTTCTAGTTGAAAGCCTTGCACCTGAGTTCTGTTAAATCTGTAATTGGGGGATTTATTGGCCGTTTAATACTTTCTCGGTGCCAGTGAAAGATAGTATTAATATTATAGAGATCTTCCTAATTTGAAAGAAACTTGGCTTGTAATGCTTTTGGGTAAAGGGCCCAGAATATTTTTAAAAAAAAGTTGTATGCAGGGACTTTGCTTTATACTGCAGGTTAGTGACCAGAAGTTTGCAAAGAATCTTTTCAAGTGTCTTATTTTAGGCTAAGAAGATCACGTTCATATAACAGGAAATCCATATATGGGCACATTTCGATTTGTCTTACCCGTGCAAGAAATCAGGCCACTATCACCCCCAACCCTAAATGTGGGCCTGAAGATGAGGACTCCAGCAAGTTCATGTAATGACTCCTGCATGCTTGATCCCTATAGTCACTGGCTAATTGGGAAAAGGTAAATAAATTATTAGCAGATTATAAATAGATAAAGCAAGAGCCTAGCAGCACATGCAAAACATATAAACTGAATGACTTTAATACTTATAAGACAGGTTTGAGAAATATACAGCATATCCACTGGGTGTATCCAACATTTGCCCAGCATTGAATTTAAGGATTTATAGTTTCTATAAAATGGTTAAATTAATTTATTTCACTATAATATCGCTTTGCACACATACTGGTCCACAAACTACTACTACTACTACCACTTTTGGCTGCTCCTGTTAGGGGTCGCCACAGCGGATCATCCGTTTCCATCTCTCCCTGTCCTCTACATCTTCCTCTGTCACACCAGCCATCGGCATGTCCTCCCTCACCACATCCATAAACCTCCTCACACTCTTAACCTGCCTCCCCTCCCGCTGCCGCTACACATGCCTTCCCCCTCTCCTTCTCCTTCACCCAGCAGCAGCATAGTTTGCACCGGCACCCTGCTGGCTAGCAGTACCGGCGGCAGTCATTGGTAACCCAGGCAGGCCTCGACCGATCCGGTATGGAAATCTAATTTACGATCCACATATCTAATTTGGCAAAGGTTTTAATGCTGGATGCCCTTCCTGACGCAACCCTCCCCATTAATCTGAGTTTGGGACTGGCACTAAGAATGCGATGGTTTGTGCATCCTCAGTGGCTGGGTTGTTCACACACTACATGATGCCATTGATACTAGTAGTGTGTGTGGGCCTAGAACTGTGAATTGTGTATTAGAATAGAGATGCAGCAGTTATGATACAAAAAGTAGAACCTGAACCCACTGGCAGGAAAAACAGCTGTCCGATCGGTAGCCTACCATAGTGCCGAATAGCCTATACCCTCTGAATATACTGCCCATTTTTAAATTCATGAAATTTACTCATATTCTAAAACACTACAAAGACAAACATCTGGTTCCCACCACCTTGCTGGCATCCTTTTCGAACCAATCAAGATTCCACGTGAAGTTCTTGACCTCCAGTATCCAGATATATAGGCTGACTATTTCTTTAACCCCCCCTCCCCCCTTTCAGGACTTTTTATTTTGCACTAAAAGCTCTTGCCATTTAATTGTAGAAAGTTCTGGAAACTGAAAAACAAATTTGGTGGATGTCTTCTGTCAGACAGAGCCACCGTGAAAGAGCTATTGCCTAATAAACGGTGGACATAAGGGGAGAGCGAGGACAGGAGAGGCAGAGCTGGCAGGAGTCAGGAACAGGACTGGCAGTGGGAGAGCAGCTGGACCTTAATCCAATAGAAATTAAGTAACAGAGACTGAAGCAGAGGGATCATGCAAGAAAGCCCAGTAACATCACCGAGTTGAGGTTCTTGGTATTGGAGAATGGGCCAAAATTCCTCCCAACTGTTATGTGGGACTGATCAGATGTGACTGGAAACATTTCTTTGAAGTCATTGTTAAAGGGTTCACTCCCATTTATTGGAAGGAGGCGTTGACTTACATTTTCCACACTGAGGTAATTTGTAATAGGATAATTTGGTCAACACAGTGTAGCCCATGCTACTTCACAATCGCAGTACACCTTCCTGACAGCCTCCAATTGAAACAGTTAACTTGTTGACGCTCCCTAAAGAGCAAAACATGCGACGGGGCCGTGACGTCACCGCAGCGACACAGAATCGGCGCAAAGCCCCGGGAAGTCGGGTGTCTCTACAGACACAAGTTGACCGCGTGTCTTCGGGTGGGAAGCCGGATGTGAAGAGTAGGGCAATTGGCCAAGTACAACTGGGGAGGGGGTGGAAAAAAGGGGGGGGGCCGGGAAGTCTGTTGTTCGCCGCTGAATGTGCAGCATAGCAGAGCGGGAGACCAGACAGAAGAAAACAATTAGAGAGAATGAACTTTGAGACTTGAAAAGTGAACATAAAGACCCGCGGAGCGAACATAGAGACCTGAAATGTGAGTGTTACGCCCCTGAAAAGGGGGTGAAATAATCGCAAAAGTGCTAAGACGGGTGTTTCGTCGATGAGTATTTCATTGGAATCAGTTCTTCACAAATAAGTAACGATTTACCAAATAACAGATACAGGTAAGCAAGACAACACACCATATTGCAGCGAATTTCGGGGGGGGGGCAACTACAGGACCTGCCGCAGCCAGGGCGCGACCTCGTATCTCCCGCACCATGGGAGACATCGCTGACCGTTCGACTAAAGGATCCAACCCGTTAACCAGTGGCCAACGTGTCTACTTATCCATGCACGTTACAGTATTTTACCAAAAACAGGTGTAGCTCGGCAACTCTCATAAAATTCACCAAAACTCACTAAAGTGCATCAGACATGTTACACGAATAGCAGTGCAAAACATAGTACAACACGTGAATCCACGGTATCGGCTCAAAATGGCGTCCGCACGCGGCAGAACAACACGCTTTGTTAGAGTGTGGGGGCGCGTTCTCTCTCACACATACAGACACTTAGCTGTGCTCGGTTAAATTCCATTGCTTGCTTTGTTCTGTTGTGCAATTTGAGCGGTACTGGTGTTGAACTGTGATCTACAAAGTGGTGTGGATCTGGTATTCTGAGATCGATTGCTTCTGTAACCGGTTCTTTTCTTGCCCGGTGCGGGATTCGATACGGGGTGTACTGCACCACGAGGCGACATCACTAACCGCTCGGCTAAAGGGTCAGACCCGTTAGCTAGGGGCTAACGTGTCTTATTAGTAGTTTACAGTCGTCACCCTCCCCGGAAGCGCGCTCCTCGCGCTTTGTCATTCCGCGCTCCGAAGAGACTTCTGAGGATCTGCACACTTCCGGATCCCACCGCTGCCTCCAATGTAACCGGTTATTTTCTTGCCCGGTGCGGGATTCGATACGAGGTGTACTGCACCACAAGGCGACATCACTAACCGCTCGGCTAAAGGGTCAGACCCGTTAGCTAGGGGCTAACGTGTCTTATCAGTAGTTTACACTTCTGTCTCCACCCACTACCAAGGGGAATTCGCGGTCATTTCCGGATTCTAATAAAATACTCATCGAGGGAACACCCGCCTTATTGCTTTAGTGATGATTTCACCCCCTTTATCAGGTAGGTTGTGGATTATAAACCGTTAATGTGACTTTAGTAACTTGCTAACATGTTAAAAGTGTTCAGAGGTTGTTACTGTGATATTTTGAGCAAGTTAGTGGCCTGGTGGCCTGTCCAGGGTGTCTCCCCGCCTGCCGCCCAATGACTGCTGGGCAGAGGTTTAAAAACCAGGTCCAGAAAGTAAATGTCCAAACCGTGTATTTGCTCCAACCATGTCACTAAACCAGCTGATTTCATTAGCTAGTTTCCCTACCTAGTTGAGGAGTGGCGTTGACTAGAATCTGCTGGCGTAGTGCACGAGTGGAGCAAATATGTGGTTTGGACTTTTACTTTCTGGACCTGGTTTTTACACCTCTGCTGCTGGGATAGGCTCCAGCATCCCCGCGACCCTGAGAGCAGGATAAGCGGTTCGGATAATGGATGGATGGATGGATGATTCCAATGAAATAAAATACTCATCAAGGAAACACCCGTCTTATTACTCTCTGTGTGGAGTTTACATGTTCTCCCCGTGTCTGCGGTGGGTTTTCTCCGGGTGCTCCGGTTTCCCCCACCATCAAGAAGACATGCATGTTAGGGTTAATACTCCTGTCAGTGCCCCTGACCGAGGCATGGCAAGACGGACTGGAGTTGGTCCCTGGGTGCTGCACGGTGGCTGCCCACTGCTCCTAGCTACACAGCTAGCATGGGTTAAATGCAGAAAAAGAATTTCCCCACAGGGATCAACAAAAAAGTAGTAGTAGTAAAGAAAGCAATTGGTGAGTTGATAGTCTGCCTGGATCCCAAGGATCTGAATGAGAACGTTAAAAGAGAACATTGTCAGATCCCAAAGAGGGAAGAGATCACCAGTGAGATGGCTGGTGCAAAGTGTTTCAGTAAACTTGATGCTTCAAAGGGGTTTTGGCAGTTAAAGCCCGATGCTGAAAGCACCAAGTACTGCACCTTTCATACATTCTTTGGAAGGTTGTTTTTTAGGCTTCCCTTTGGAATCATTTCGGCGCCTGAGATCTTTCACAGGCAGGCGCGGATCTACGGGGTGGCAACAGGGGGTGGCAGCTGTCACCTCTGGGACACAGTCTTGCCACCCCATTTATAAATCAGATAATGTGTTTTTAAAGTATATTTGATGTACGTGCATGGTGAAGGTCAATGAAACCCGCACCGAACTCATCTCAAACAGTATAGAACAAAATACATTCGATGAAATCCGAGTTTTGAATAATAATACGTTTAGAATAATGTCCATTGACCCCCCTCCTTGAACCTCATACCACCCCTTTGCCACCCCAGGAAAAAATCTCTAGATCCGCCACTGTAGGGCGACGGAGACATTAATAGAGGGTCTGGAAGGTACAAGAGTATATGGTACGGAGAACCACACATCAGCCACATAACAAAAGACTCTTGGAAGTCTCGCAGAGAATCCAAGAGAGTGGGCTGGAGGCGCACAATAAAGACAAATGCCAATTTGGCATCAGAGAGATCAGTTTTTTAGGCGACAAGCTATCAGTAGAGGGCATGGAGCCACATTGCTCTAAAGTGCAAGCCATACAGGAGCTACCAGCTATCTTCCAGGACAGCAAGCCTAAGAGAGCTACTGCAACACAACACAGCGTTTGAACGGACTGAGAAACATGACGAGGAATGGGACAACTTGAAGTGCTCTCTGTGGAACGAGCCAGTTCTTGCATTCTTTGATTCAGCTAAAAGAACAAAGATCTCCACGGAGGCCTCAGAAGATT
Source organism: Lampris incognitus (assembly GCF_029633865.1). Lineage (NCBI taxonomy): Eukaryota > Metazoa > Chordata > Actinopteri > Lampriformes > Lampridae > Lampris > Lampris incognitus. The sequence continues at coordinate 48,325,933 of NC_079218.1, forward strand.
GTTTGGGTGCTGTGCTATTGCAGACCGAGGGAGATAAATCGCAACCGGTGGCATATGCTCCAAGATCCATTAACGAGACAAGAGAAACGCTATGCTCAGATTGAGAAAGCGACTCCGAGGCTGATGTATGGGGGTGAAAGGTTTCACATCTATGTTTACGGTTTATCTCCTTTTACTGCAGAGACTGATCATAAACCGCCGATTTCAGTCGTAAAGAAAACCCTGAATGACATGTCTCCCGGGATTCAGCGCGTGGCGACGAAGCGTCAAAGGTATGATTTTGATCTAATATACACACCAGGGAAATATATCATGCTTGCTGATGCTTTGTCTAGGGGCACCTCTCCCCGGCATGGGAACACAGCACACCCCACATGTGATGATGTTGATGAGCCTGTCGACACGATGACGTCGTCACTTCGCGTGTCTGACGTCATGTTGCAGAAAGTTGTGCAGGGAAACTGCGAAAGACGAAACACCGCAGGCAGTTATAACCCATATGCGAGATGACTGGTCAAAAGGCAGCTGTCCAGAGTTTTATCCAGTCAGAGTGGATGTGAATGTGGTGAATGGCCTAGTGCTCAGACAGGCCAGGATAGTAATTCCGCAGTTCATGCACCGCTTCGTTGCATCCACAAAGGGCACCTCAGGGCGGAGAAATGATTGGAAAATGGGAAACTTGCCTCAGATATCGCTGCAAACCAACAAAAGAACCAGTGCTGATTGCAGACATGCCAACTGAACCGTGGCAAAAGGTATGAACTGGTTTATTTCATCTGAATGACAACGACCAACTTGTGGTGACAGATTACTACTCGAACTGCCCCGAAATAGCTCGGCTTTCTCGCTCATCAGATCATTGTGTTATTACACACATGGAAAGCTTCTTCACAAGGCATGGGATTCCACAATTTGTGGTCAGTGACAACAGAGCACAATACAGCTGCAGAGAATTGAGGCTGTTCGTAGAGCAGTGTGGGTTTCATCACAACCCTTCCAGACCCCTGTGCCCACAGGCTAATGGCAAAGCTGAAAAAGGAGGCCAATTTTGTAAGAGACTTTAGGGCGTCTGGGTGGTGTGGCGGTCTATTCCGTTGCCTACCAACACGGGGATTGCCAGATGAATCCCCGTGTTGCCTCCGGCTTGGTCGGGTGTCTCTACAGACACAATCGGCCCTGTCTGTGGGTGGGAGGCCGGATGTGGGTATGTGTCCTGGTCGCTGCACCAGCGCCTCCCTCTGGTCAGCCGGGGCGCCTGTTCAGGGGGGAGGGGGAACTGGGGAGAATAGCGTGATCCTCCCACGCGCTATGTCCCCCCTGGCGAAACTCTTCGCTGTCAGGTGAAAAGAAGCGGCTGGTGACTTCTAATGTATTGGAGGGGGCATGTGGTAGTCTGCAGCCCTCCCCGGATCGGCAGAGGGGGTGGCGCAGAGACCAGAACAGCTCGGAAGAGTGGGGTAATTGACCAGATACATTTGGGGGGGGAAACCCCCCCCCCAAAAAAAATGTTGAGACTTTTGAAGAAGACAAGTGACAGTGGAACTGATCCTTATCTAGCTTTACTGAGCTCCCGTGGGGCCACCATTGGCATGTGGAGCCTCTCTTGCTGAGCTCCTCATGGGCCGCAAGTTGCATACCACACGACCACACAGTCCATCTGAAACGAGCAACCAAGGACTGAATAAAAAACAGCGACGGCTCAAGCAGAAACAGAAAAATGACTACAGCAGAACAGCCAGTGTAAAACCTGATCAGATTGGGCGCACACTGGAAGCGTTCTAGACCAAAACGCTCACTTTTCGGCTTTTTATTTTCGTCCTCCAGGAGAGCGATGTGTTTCTTTACTGCGTCAAGCTGGTCTTCCACAGAAAGGGGCTTCACGTCGTAGTCATGATCAGGTAGAGTCGCCCAAACCTCACTGGACACATGAGGATATGTCATACATGTGGGAAGCAATATAAATCCACACATGTTCCTGTTATCAAGATGATGTGCCAGAACAGAGCTATCCACTATTGAAAGATTAGTGAATATATATATATATATATATATATATATATATATATATATATATATATATACAATGCAGTAATCTACATGTTTGAAAACTTGTATTGTACTGACAGTAACAACTCACCTATCTCCCTCATGTTCCTCTTCATCTTCTTCCGCTATTAAGTCACCAATGTGACTACAAACAGGAGCAAACATTTTTGAAAGGTCAAGGATTTATCTCTTTCCCTTCTTTGATAGGAGTTGCGGGATGGTACACAGCAGTACGACATCTTGCTTCCAGCACTGTTTTCAATGAAGCAAGAAGGGGGCGTGGCTAAATTCCCACCACTTGGTTTTTTTAAAAATCCAAGATGGCCGCGGCGTGAAATGGGTGTATTTCTCTAACCGGAAGCACACCCCCGTAATGTTCGCCATTCAGCGCATCTGTAGAGGCCCTAGACCTCCGTTATATCAATTGTTCTGTTAAACGGACTAAACGGTCCAATGGGTTTGTCCGGATTAATCAGATTTTACCTGTGAGACGCCATTAATTATCAATGATGTTTGTTATTTAAACTGTGAAACTCTTATCAAGTACACGGCCCACATTGTCAATCATTTAGGATGGAGTACTCTCCTGAGGTAACTGATCCGTATCCCAGGGCTCGCCATGTGTAAAGTCCTCCGAAATAGTATTTCCCCCTGGCACTACTTTGCAAGGGCACTGGTGAGAGTAGTGCAGTTTGGTATTACCACCAGACTTTTCCATGCGTGATGATGACGTTATGAGAACCACGTCCGGAAATTACAAGAACTTCAAGAACACACATACTAACTAATACATATATCTAAACTAACACATATATATATATATATATATATATATATATATATATATATATATATATATAAATATAAAAAACACTGTCTAAGGGAATGAACCCCAGCCAGGATGACTGTCAGAACTGCCGGTCTGGGGCGTCAGAGTAGCATAGCACTCTATTCCGTTGCCTATCAACACAGAGATCTTTGGTTCGAATCCCCGTGTTACCCCCGGCTTGCTCAGGCGTCTCTACAGACACAACTGGCCGTGTCTGCGGGAGGGAAGCTGGATGTGGGTATGTGTCCTGGTCACTGCTCTAGCGCCTCCTCTGGTCAGCCGGGGCGCCTGTTCAGGGGAGAGGGGGAACTAGGGGGAATACCGTGATTCTCCCACATTCTACGTCCCCCTGGTGAAACTCCTCACTGTCAGGTGAAAAGAAGCGGCTGGTGACTCCACATGTAGCGGAGGAGGCATGTGGTAGTCTGCAGCCCTCCCCGGATCGGCAGAGAGGGTGGAGCAGCGACCGGAACGGCTCGAAAGAGTGGGGTAATTGGCTGGATACGATTTGGGAGAAAAAAAAAAGGGGGGGGGGACCTGCCGGTCTGCATGGGCTAGCAGTTAGCTTAGCCTGCCCTGCTTCCATGTCCTGTCAGACCGCCCTCGGTGCTTCCTCCGCAGGTGCAGCTCCAGCTCCAGGCAGGGCCGTGGTCTCTGGGCCCACAGGACTCAGCAGACCAGGCTCCCCCAGCCGATCTAGCGCCAGCTGTCACAGCCGGATACCCTCGACACACGACGACACCAAAAACACCACAGCCAACGCCAGGCGAGGCTGCCGTCGGTGTTATTTGAACCGCCGGTCTGCATGGGCTAGCAGTTAGCTTAGCCTGCCCCGCTTCCGCGTCCTGTCAGACCGCCCTCGGTGTTACCTCCTCAGTCACAGCTCCAGGCAGGGCCGTGGTCCCTGGGCCCACAGGACGCAGCAGACCAAGCTCTTCCTGCCGATCCAGCGCCAGCTCTCCCAGCCATAAAACGAAGAAAAAATTTAACTCAGTCGTGGACTAAGACACTGCATGGACGGTGCTGGGTGAGGCCGCCGCACACATGAATTCGCGTCACCATCTTCCCACACCGGAAGGTTTGTGTGTGATGCCCTCTCTCCGGAAAACAAACAGCGCAGACATGGAAGTTGAAACAGCAAAAATCAAAGTACCCTCAGGAGAACTTGAGCTTTAGCAGCGCCGTCTCTTTCTGCCCCCTGTGCTTTCTGCCGTAGGAGGCTGGATGGGGCTGAAGCAAGGAGGCTGTGAGTGAACTCCCATTAGCTGCTGCTACTGGTGTCTCTGCAGCAGAGGCAGCTGCCCACGCCAGGCGACCCTCCCACCCTACAAGTCTGAGGGGCAGGGATCTCTCTCTCTGTTCTGTCTTCTCTTTTTTTCCCATCTTCTCGCGTCATGCTGACCCCCTCCTCGCTTTTCCTTTGTCTCCCTCCCTTTTTTTATTCTCTTTCTGTATCTGATATTTTCATCAGCTGTTCCACAACACAGAAAACACCAGAACGAACAAGCCAATTTTAACATCAGTTTGAAAAGTCATGGGACGCCGTTTAACTAATTGCTTGAATCCTGTTTTTCTTCTTCTTCCATTAACCCGGAATGAATAAGAACATTATAGCTTCACAAGAGAGTATTTTTCCCTTCCTCTATCCTGTTACCACATTAAACCTCCACGTGTCCAAAGTAAATTCCAGATTAAGGGTTATTTTTAGGTTGAATACGTTCATTCACTGAAAGCGAGGGGGGATTGCTGCAAAGACAATAGTAGACAGTAACTCCATATATTATATCCTGGACAACACAGAATTTGCCCACGTGTGCCCTTGTCGTGCCTTCATTACCCAGATCAGATCTGTTTGGATGAGTGGTGGGAAGAGTGATGTCACCAGTATTTTTTAGGAGTTGTTCCTCTGGGTTTGTAATAACAGCCAATGCATGTAATATCTGTCTGGTAATGAAATTCATTCATTCATTCCTCTTCAGTCGCTTCTCCGGGGTTGGTTCGCGGTGGCAGCGAGCTAAGTAGGGCACTCCAGACGTCCCTCTCCCCAGCAATGCCCCTCCTGGGGGATCCCCAAGGCGTTCCCAGGCCAGATTCGACATGTAGTCCCTCCAGTGAGTTCTGGGTCTACCCCGGGGTCTCCTTCCAGTTGAATGTGCTCGGGTAAACCTCCAAAGAAAGGTGCCCAGGAGGCATCCTAATCAGATACCCCGAGCCACCTCACCTGGCTCCTTTCGATGCGAAGGAGCAGCGGCTCTACTCTGAGCTCCCTCCGGATCTCCTTGGTAATGAAATAATCTATCAAAATAAACGATTCCTCTAAAATAAACCATCCCACTAAAATTGATTTATTCATCCATTACGGCTTATCCTTACTTAGCGTCACGGGGATGCTGGAGCCTATTCTAGCATTCGTTGGGCGGCAGGTGGGGAGACACCCTGGACAGGCCGCAAGTCCATCACAGGACCGACACATTCAAACCTAGGGACGATTTAATACAGACGATTCATCTGACCTACATGTCTTCGGGCAGAAACCGAAACACCCGGAGTAAACACACACAGAGAGAACATGCACACTCCACCCAGAGGACGACCCCCAAGGTTGGACTACCCCGGGGCTTGAACCCAGGACCTTCTTGCTGTGAGGCGACCACACTAACCACTACGCCACCGTGCTGCCCTCCCACTAAAATTATCAAAAATAAAACGTTAATGTAACTTAAGTGTCATATAACAGCTTCAGACTGATATTGTAAAATTACCATCCCATTGTCATTGGGAAAAACATCCCAATATCAGCCTGTATATGCATTATGATATTATAATACATTAACATGTACAGTCTGAGTAACATAGAGGGTCAGTTTATCACATTTTGATAAGCTAACATGATTTTGTCATTTGTTGCGAGTTTGTCCATGTAAGACAAGGAGCTTGGCATATAGAGCCATGGTGAAGGTGTGTGTGGGGGGGGGTGATCTGGGTGGGTTGGATGGATGATATGGAACTGAAAGATAGCGTTAGAACAGTCGAATTGTCCGTTGAAGTAGCCGAGCCTCTACTTTGCAAGGTTAGCGCTGCTACGAGCAAGCACAGTGCGCAGAGGCATCGCAGCCAGGTTCCTTATGGCTGCACATCAGGGACTCTACCCCATCCCTACCCTGCATGTGTGCACGAAAACATGCGCGCACCAAGAGCAGCAAAACTGGAGGAAATCTCAGCATCAAAATAACTCTTCTCCTTTTGTAAGAAGCGACAGATTGTCACGGAGGCCTTCTGCGACAGAGGGGGCTGTGCAAAACGACAGGCAGATGGGTAGAGGACAGAGCCGTGCGACATGGAAAGATGTGCAAGGACCTTTGTTGTATAATGGTTTACTTATAGTGCAGGCCATTGGTCTTATTAAGGTAATACTGGGAGCTATGCGTACCACAGCAGTGACCTTGACTTAGTCCCGTTGAGGTGTGCTGGTGTAACGCACCAGAAATACACGAGTCTGAGGGGAAATCACCATGCTTAAATGGGAAAACGAAAAGTACCCACTTACCATCGGCATCGACTGATTTGAGCTCGGCTACTACTCGTCTAAGTGGATAAGTGAGACACGTTTCAGGGTGCGTATGCACAGAGAATCTTGGAGATTTATAAATATCCAGTCTACATGGCTTCGGCATGTACTATTTCCTCTTTGATACGGACTTTAATCCAGCGAAGCCCCGAGAGAATGGGGAAGTCTTGTGCTGCACTTGTTCCACATCTACTTTGCCTGGATTCAGGTCACAGCCGGGTGATGTACAGCCGTGTGCTGCAGTGGTCTACTTGTAAGTAGTAGCCCTGCTCTGCGATGCAATCTGATGTTGTGCTCAGCGTCCTGGAACCCTCGCAGGACTAGTGGAGGCAGCCCATGAAAGATGACACTTTTAATTCTCTCTGCTTTATATAGCTCCTGGGGTTTTTTGTCTTCATGACTCGTCAGCGACCTTGAAAGACAAAGAATAAGCATCACAGATGAATAAGAGCTGGTTAATAGTTAATGGACTTATCCATCAGTGTATTACCTTGAAGCACTGGAGTGTGTACCTCTGCATTTGCTATTTGGTGCGTGTGCGGTCATGCTCGTATGTCATCAATCCCATAATTGGGCTTGCTCTGGGAGGGGGACCTGGTTTCCTTCTGAGGGAAGGATACCGTCTTTATTGTTTGTGAAGGGTAGTTCCATTCCTTCACAACATGGGTTTTGTTTTTGTTGTTTTTGCCATTGTGCACGTCGGTTGTGATAGTGTTTTACTCAGAGTCTTCATTTTGGAGAATTTGGACACAGAACCCGGGCGGCACGTTGGCGCAGTGGTTAGCGCGGTCGCTTCACAGCAAGAAGGTCCTGGGTTCGAACCCCGGGATTGTCCTACCTTGGGGGTCATCCCGGGTGGTCCTCTGTGTGGAGTTTGCATGTTCTCCCTGTGTCTGTTCGGGTTTCCTCCGGGTGCTCCGGTTTCCTCCCACAGTCCAAAGACATGTAGGTCAGGTGGATCGGCTGAACTAAATTGTCCCTAGGTATGAACGTGTGTGTGTGTGTGTGATGGCCTGGCAGCCTGTCCAGGATGTTTCCCCACCTTCCGCCCAATGACAGCTGGGATAGGCTCTATCGTCTCGCAAGCCTAATTAGGATAAGTGGCTTGGATAATGGATGGATAGATGGATGGGTGGACACAGAACCACCACTAGATATTGTTTTATAACCATCTCATGGGGCAACTGACCTCACCTAGTTCGTCCATCAGGACGCCCCGATAATAGGGTTTCGGTTGTGCGTGTTTGTTTAAAGCATGGGGTGCTACTCCATATGCAGTTCTATGGTTCTCAGCTAACTGGAGATTTTGTGCCTTTCCATTATCAAGATGTATTGATCATCTGCAAAGCCACGATGTCCCCCGGTCCATAACATCAGTCTATCGATGAGTGCACCTAGGACTACTGCTACCCACAGGAGTAGCAGGATTTATCATCGAGGTTTACTCCTCTAGATCCACCGTGTTCTGCTCTGGTGTCTCCTGACAGCGTTAACAGGGTTACCGCGAGGAGGTTGTGGCTCTTCACCACACACGGACGGGCATTCATCATGGAGAGGCTATATTTTGCACTTCACATGATGCTGGGGTGTATGGAGACCAATCTAGGACACCATGAAAGGCCATCTAGGAAAGGTACTACTCCTACGCTTACCCCCTAACTGAACATGAGTCTTAAACCTGTCCTTTCAACAACAATGGTGAAAAAAAACCCTGGTGCCTCAGTTAGACTGTTGTACATGATGTCCCATTATCTATAACTTCTCAGTTGCACTGGCGGGGTAGTTTATGGGAGCTTACTACCTACCAACGGCAAGTAAGATGGTCATCCCTGCAAGCTGAACCAGGAAACAGCTCAGCAGTGTGATGGAGTATTGATAATATTGGCCATTTCAGGTAATTCCTTTTAATTTGGACTTTTGTTTACACCTCCAAATATGAATTTTAGATAATTGAGTTGAATTGGGCTTGTTGAAACATGTCTGATAGTCACAGTCGGTTGCCCCGTAAGACTGCCGCATCCCAAAACTCCAGTATGAAGCCGGTGAGAAAAATCTGAATTGTCCTTTAAGGGAATGGTTGAACATTATAGTGTTTTCAAAAGCCACCAGAAATGATGTTTTACAACTCTCTGTGGGGAGCGTACAGCTGGACCACCAGGGCACTTCCTGTGAAGTACCCTTATCTAGATCTTTGCCATTGCTGCTGAAAGGGTGTGAATGTGTGATGTGTGTGTGTGTGGGAGAGATGGGGGGAGGGAGAAGAAGAGCGAGGGAGAGGGAGCGAGAGAGACGGAGAGGGAGAGAGGGAGAGAGAGGGAGAGGGATTCAAGATTCAAGAGTTTTATTTGTCACGTACACACAAGTACAAGTCCCGAGGGCAGTGAAATGAAAAAGGGTTCGAGCTCCAAGATGTGCAAACAACAGAGTACAACAGGTACACACACATTCCAATTTGCAATATACAATTTACAATCCAGGACATTGTAAATTGTAGATTTACAATCCAAGAGGGAGCGATAGGGATAGGGATGGAGAGAGAGAGGGCGAGGAAGAAAGAGGGAGAGGAAGAGAGAGAGAGAGAGATGGGGAGAAGGCGTGGATGTACTCGGAGCGTAGCTTTGTGGCTACTTGTCACAGGCAGCTGCTTTGTCAGTGAGTGTTAAGAGTTTGCTGTCTGCACCATCTGCATGAATGTACACAAACCATTAAAACCTCCCATTTCAAACGCCGTAATCGAGTCCATAAATATCCTGGGCACGGAGGGGAATTCCTTTTTTATATTCTGTGCGCTGATCTTTCCACGAGAACATTTTCATATTTCTTCGAACTTGCGGCCTGCGGTACTGATCTCAGACCAAGCAGGCCCCGTCTCTTGGTTCAGTGAGTGCCGGGTCGGAGAGGTCATACCTGGCTGCAGTGGCGACGTGGTGACAAGAAGACGTCAACTCACACCCGGCTTTGTCGTTGCTTAAGGCTTGCTAGCGGTCACGTGGTTCTGATGACGCGCGAGATTCAGATGGAGGGCCCGGCAGTGAGCTAGTTTAGCCCCAACTGTGCTGGTTTAGGCGATGTGATGAGAGAAAGGGGTAAACAGAAAGTTAGATATGTTGGACCTGATCTTTATGTTACGAAGAGGGATTTTTATGACGAAGTGGTCACTGCACACACGCCCGTTACCCGACTCCGCTCCTCCCGGCCGCAGACGACGGCTCGCGAGCCATTTTTTCCAGCGTTTTCGGTCAATTTCTTGCATTTTACCCCCTCATGAAGAACAACTTTTTGTACTCAATGAAAACTCCTTGTGGTTTCCCAGTTAATGACGCCAGACAGGCATTTCGACAGTTTGTGACAGTGCTTCCTATGTAGAAAATCACTTCCTGCCCTCCATCTGTAGTTTGTGACCTCATATGCAAACAACCTATAGCTAAACTGGCATCTGCACAAACCATTTTGCCTTCTCATTGGCGTTGACTTTGAATGGAGACAAGATGTTCTCCTGTTTTTTCTCCCTGTTAAAGGGTTTTTAGGGAGTTGTTCCTCGTCCGATGAGAGGGTCTAAGGACAGGATGTTGCGTTGCTGTTAAGCCCACTGAGGCAAATGTGTAATTTGTGATATTGGGCTATGCAAATACAATTGACTTGACTTGACTCCTGCTCCTCTCAGGATCTCCTGTGGTGCAAGCCGAAGATCAGCAGCAGAGGAGGGCCGCTGTCGCCCGTTGCATTTGTTACACGACCTCATAAAAACGACCGCCCTAATTTGTCGGCCATGCACTTGAGAGGATAATGGAGGTTTTCTGCTCTTCACGTTGGTTCACGCCGCTTCTTTCTCTTTCGTTTTAGGGTGACGTTTAGCGGTGTATCTCACGCCACAGAAACCGGACTCCTCTCGCCAACCTCTTTCTTCATTACCTCTGCCTCTTTTGCATTTCCATCTCTGCCTGCCGTCATTTGTTAGGCAAATAAGCATGAGGTCAACCGACTTTCGCCCTCCGTCATCCAGACCGGCCTGGCAGATATTGCACCTCGGTTGTCACAGTGACAATGGGCCAATGGCAGAGAATATGTTTGTACCGTCAGGCCATAAAGAGTGTGTTTATGACTCTGACTCTAATTACCCTTTTCATAATCCACTCATAGTTTACTGTAAATGGCGATCACCAGGACAACCGTAATGTCCCCGTCCTCCCTTTTATGACTCCCGGTAAGCTCTCCTGTCATATTGGATCCTGCGAGCTTTATCCCCGGTGTTTGACTGCGTGTTACTGTCCTGGACTGAGCTGGGCTTCTGCATTTAGGCCATGCGGAAAACCTTCCTTGTGCTGCCTGTGTCTGAGGCTGAACACTGCACCGGGGGGAGGGGGAGAGAGAGAGAGCAAGAGAGAGAGAGAGAGAGAGAGAGAGAGAGAGAGAGAGAGAGAGAGAGAGAGAGAGAGAGAGAGAGAGAGAGAGAGAGAGAGAGAGAGAGAGAGAGCGAGAGAGAGAGCGCACTAGAATCAGGGCAGAGTTTTATTTAAAGGCTGTAACGTGGGCAGCAGCAATCCTCTCCAGGGCTTCAACTCTTCGCAGCACAGCTCTTATAGAGGTGATCAGACCTCCTACAAACTTGTACCACCTCGGCCCTTTTCTCCCCCAGCTTAAGAAGTTTGACGCAGTCCGGAGCTGGACTATGGGTTTCTTTTCACAGTGTCACAGTTTCCTTGGAGCGTGATGACAGATAGAAAGGAAAGCGTGAGAGGTGGAGAGGTATAGGGCAACTGGCAGCAAAGAAGAGAGAACGAGGGCGTCCGGGTAGCGTAGCGGTCCGTTGCCTACCAACACGGGGATCGTGGGTTCGAATCCCCATGTTACTTCCAGCTTGGTCAGGCATCCCTACAGGCAAATTGGCCGAGTCTGTGGGTGGGAAGCCGGATGGGGGTATGTGTCCTGGTTGCTGCACTAGCGCCTCCTCTGGTCGGTTGGGCACCTCTTCGGGGGGGGGGGGGGGATAGCGTGATCCTCCCACGCACGATGTCCCCCTGGCGAAATGCTTCACTGTCAGGTGAAAAGAAGTGGCTGGCGTCTCCACATGTATCGGAGGAGGCATGTGGTAGTCTGCAGCCCTCCCCGGATTGGCAGAAGGGGCGGAGCAGCGACCGGAACGGCTCAGAGAGCGGGGTAATTGGCCAGGTGCAATAGGGGAGAAAAAGGAGGAACCCCCCCCCCAAAAAAAGAGAAAAACCAGATGATGTATGCCTAGAAGTGTTTGTGGAGGACGGACATCTATTTTGCGTACAAAAAAAACACAGTTGTCAAAATGTGTTGGCGTGTGCAGGGTCGGTGACTGTGTGTGTTTAGTAATATTTTAAGTATGTAGGCGTACTTCTTGTGCCGCATGAGTGCGCTGGAAGTTGTATGTTTGCACACGTACGTTGGTGTGATAAACGAGAGATCTGCTGTGCATGTGTGTGTGTGAGAAGGGTCATTTATGAGTGTGTGACCACTGTTTTTCTCAATATTACACAAACAAGTGTTTTGATTCACTTAGCGCCACGTCAGTTCTGCAAATTTTAGCGGCGGGGGCGGTCCACCCACTTAAATAACGCCTACAACAACCACAATAACAACAACAACAGCAGCATGCGGCAACACAAAGCACTAAGTCATGGATGCTCACCAAACATCCTACAGAAGGAACAGAAGCGATGTGCCAGTGAAGGCACAAGGAGGGTTGAGTAAGACCTGGTCTTGATGTACTTTCTGAGAAGCAGGATAAGATCAGATAGACCAACTGCATCTATAAAATGTGTCTACTTGCGATTGAATGTGCCTTGTGTATGTTTGTGTGTTGTGCTTCTGGCGGTGGGGTGGGGTTTGTGTGGTAGTTTTTTGCCATGGTTCATATTGGTCACAATATAATTTTACACTCCACAGTGAAGGCAGTGAGTACACTAATCCAGGTAGTATAAAAGCGGGATCATACTTTTTAAAGGCTATGTTGTGCTGGAGTCCATAAAACTGGTTTGTTCGGCTCAGCTCAGAATCAGAACCGAAGGTCTCCTACATTTCCGTAACAGTGATAACCTGTGATAGGCAGTGGCCTGAACAAGGGAGTCTTGATAGATGGAGTGAGGGGTAAGACTCAGTGAATCACTGCTTGGCTTACTCCAGGAGTCAGGCCAGAGTACCGCATAATCCTGCAAGAAGACAAAAGACAACTGGGCTATCCTGAAACAGCTGCAAGAGCATCTGGCTTTGGGCCCCTGGGAGTCTGGAGTTCACCAGATAGGCCTCCAAGTACCAAAAGTGTCCTCAGAAGACATTGCCAAGTCATACCCAAATGCTTTCAAGATAGCAGTGAAGGTGTATGATTGGCCAGAAAAGGAGTGGGTTTCCTGTTTCTTCTATTGTCAAGGGAGGCCCAGTAAGCAATGCAGTCTCCCATTTGCATAGGAAGGTATATAGCAACAGTTTGAAAAGGCTCTCCTGGACCAGATGGTGTTAACGTCTGAGGAACATCAATGTTGGCTTAGGACGCAATGATTCACTTCCCCTGGACCTCCCTTCTCCTTTACTCAATAGGCACCTCAATGTGGAAAGCCGATGGCCACAGTGGGCATAGAGAAAAATGACAGAGCTTCTGGAGTATATGATGCAGAAAACTCCCTCTCTGGCATCCCACCCACCACGGCAGACTTTACTTTTGCCCCTCCAGCCTGCTCCAAGCCATAGCACTAGTAGAGGACCACCTCACCATCTTTCCTTTAACTCCTCAGCCAGAACCTCAGCAGATCACTGGGCCCAGCCAGCCAACACCAGCTCCCTGCCAGCAGCCTCTGACCCTCACTTTCCTTCAACCTTGTTTTCTTTAGCCATGCTCTAACCCTGTCTTTCTCCCCTCTCTCATTCACCAGGTCCCAGTTCCTGTGACTGCTGATGCTAACCTGGAGGTATGGGCGGCCAGTCCTTCATGAAAAGAATCCGATGGCGGTGAGGCAGGTGATCTGGGGTTTTCAGCCCTCAAGTATTCTAGCTTATTCATTTAGCTGATGTGGCCTCAAAATTAGCAAATCACTTCCGTGTGTTGTTTGTTGTCTTGCTTGGATCCACCACCAACTCAGAAATTCCTCTGCATCCTTCTACATTCATGACAGCACAGATGAAATACGAATGAGGCGTATTTTAACCAAACGGCCATTCCTGGTTGCGATATGCAGAAGTGGATGAAAGAAACTTGCTTTCCCTTGTGAGCAAGGGAAAGGGAAGGGGGAATGATGTTTCCAGGTTTGACGCTTACCCCATACCCCAGATGGATAAACGTCTTAGGGACAGCTAGGCACAGCTTGTTTTTTCACAACGTTGGCCTTCTCTTACCTGCCAAGACCCTTGACTTGAAAGGGTGTTCCAGACCAGGAATATGTGCCAATGGATTGTGGTTTCAGTGTTGGTCCGAGGCAGAGAGCTGAGCACTATCACATCATTAGCATACTTGCAGGAAGTTAGCAACCATACATAGTTGAGTTGTATTAGTAATTATTTCCATAACAACTCATGACACCTTTATTTGGTGAGTGCGTTACATCCAGAAGTGTAGAAATTATACAAATTCAACACGGCACACATCATTTGACAGCAAAACTTACAGTACTAGAGGAATAAGTATATGGGCGACATACTGTAGCATCAATCTGAGCTTCTACCCTTTGGGAGCATTAATCCGCCTGGTTTTCCGCAACAAATGAGAATGTAAACTACCTCTGGAGAAGATTCAGCTTCAACACATATCTCAAGAGTCATTTGATGTAATTGTGTGCTAATCGACCTTAAAGCACATTCTACCCTTTTTTAACTTGTTTTTTTCATGGCAAAAAGGATTTTAACTAAAAACCTAAAACAGGACATATCTCCAAGGTTAAGCAAGGCCAGCTAGTATTGGCAAATAAAACATGTACATTTTGAATTGTGAGAAAGGGTAACTTTGACACATTTCGTGTGACGTACAGGTTTTGGTCCTGTCAGTTGACAGCAGGCTGATGTTCGTGCAGTTTCTGTTTGCTTTTCCATTAGAAATACAGTGCATGTGGTGAGATTCCCTGGGGGTGTTT